>NC_139152.1:74980850-75580850 GCF_964270905.1 Leucopleurus acutus
AGGTAATAACATGATACAATTTTATTTTAACAAATCAAATCTAGCAAGTATATGCAGGGTGGTGAAACTGGAATCAAGGAAATTAAGAGGCTATTGCTTTAGTCTTGAAGTATTAATACCTTAGTAACAAGAAGGTGATCATGGCCAAAACTTGGGCCACTGCTCAGGAAGCTGATGTGATATATTAAAGATAAATGTTTAGCGCACCTATTCTGTGCCAGGCACTGCAGTGTGTTCTTGAAATTCATTATCTCAATTAAGACTCATGTTAACCATATCAGTTATGCACTATCATAATTAATTTTCATAATCAATTTTAAAAGCCTGGAACTAAGGCTTAAAGAAGCTCTGTACCCCACCCACTGGTCTCTTTACCACTCCAACCAGCTGCTTTTGTCACGTAAGCAATGGCAGGAAAATAGTTAACTTCTTTGCTTGCATCTCTATCTCCAAGGAGAACATTGTTTAAATGGAAAAAAGCAGCAAACAGAGATGATTAATTAAAGCTCTTGATGTCTGCAAAAGTCATAAGAAATTAACTATTTTATGTGAGTTCAACTTTTAAGGCACTAAAATAATCAGTCATCTTTTTTTTTTTTTTGCGGTACACGGGCCTCTCACTGTTGTGGCCTCTCCTGTTGCGGAGCACAGGCTCCGGACACACAGGCCCAGAGGCCATGGCTCACGGGCCCAGCCGCTCCGCGGCATGTGGGATCCTCCCAGACCGGGGCACGAACCCGTGTCCCCTGCATCGGTAGGCGGACTCTCAACCACTGCGCCACAATGGAAGCCAATCAGTCATCTTGATAGTGACTCTAGTGTGAGTAATTATGGAGAAATCATGCAATCTAAATTATGGAATAAAAAAAGAAATGAAGGATTTACATAGAAGCTTTCTCTGTGAATTCTCACATGGGAAAAGCCCTTGGGTTGCATGAAGGCTTGCTTCCCACCTTGAGTGATGGAAGAAATGTTGACATTTAACAGACAAGACCACCTTTGGAGATGTGCCTATCGAAAGTGAGTGGAAACTACAAAAGAAAGAGATAAAAGCCAGACGTTATCTGAAAGACCACCTCCTAGCCATGCTCCTGCCTGTTTACTTATTAGTTAACTAGTGCCGCCGGAAATGAAACCTGCTACCGCAAACCCACCAAAGTTTGGCAATGCTATACTTCCTTCTCAAATGAAGAAAAACATTCTGTGTGAAGATGAAAGTTGAAGCCAAGCAGATGAGATAGACCACAATAATGTGCAATGCCTGCATTGTGAGTTGAGCACACACACCCTGAGGCCAGAACGCTCAGGTTTGATTCTTGGCTCTGCCGCCGATTATGTGTGTGACCTCAGGCAGTTTCCCCATTAACGATCACACCTTATTACACAGAAGGATAAAATGAGTCTGTATTTGCAAAGGGTTTAGAACAGAACCTGTCCTATAGGATAACCTATGTAAGTTTATGTCAAGTAACGCAAGTTTCAGAACAAATTGAGAATTTTAAGAGATTATTTGCTTCTTCGTCTTGCCTTTTATTCATACTCTCACCTGAAAGTTATGTCCTGTTTAGTTTGGAGCATGCAAATGCAGGTCATGTCTGTGCAGTGTACTTACTGCAGGGCACCTATTTGGTCTGTAAATATTCTCCTTTCAGTTAACCCTGTATCTTAGGAAAAAATAAATGCTCCATCACAGAATACAGTCCTCCAGAATTTAAGTAGGCAAATGAATGAAAAGTTGGATTCTAATGTCTGTACTGTAAAATAATGGCTTTGTTTAGGAAATTTTTCTGAGATAGTTATAGCCCCCTGAGAATTATTTGACTTGAATCAAGTTGTCCCTTCAATAGCAGTAATTCATCCCTTGTAGTTTTTTCTTGTTTATTTCTTTAATAATTCATGAGATGAAAGTTTTGATGCAGATAGATATTAACATGACAACAAAGTGAACCACGTTTTCCCATTTAAATCACATGAGTGTTTTTATTTTTGGAAACAAGCCTCTATTTTGAATAAAACCATTTTAACTTCTTGAAGAAATATTACTGTTTAGAAATAATTTATGTGCCCATTTTTTTGTAGAATGATGTCTGAGCATATTATTTATAAAAGCATTAAATCACCAATGTGTGAGCTTACTTTATAATTATGAGTCTCTGGGGAAAAAACAGAAAATGGAGGCCTGATCATTATGGTGCTTCAGGTTTAAATTCTCTTTGGGGCTTTCTTCATCAAAAGGTTGGCTTCTCATGAAACATCTTCATTCCTTGAGGCCAGTTTCAATAATTTCTCTGGCATTCCTCATGGTCTGAGACAATAAAAAATCCAACTAGAAATTAAGTATTTAATTCTTCCCATAGGCCAAGAATCATACAAGTTGGTGCTATCAAGACAGCTCTTAAAGATTTGTTGCCTTCTGAATGATAAGAACATTATGTGCTTGTCTGAGGAGAGTAAAACCACGTAGTGAAAGCTGCTGAGAGATGACAGGAAATACGGGGAAGATTTTTTTTGTTTTTAATCCATGTAGTTGCAAACCCCAGTGGTTGCTAGCTGGCAATTAAGTGTAATGGCACCAACATTACATTAACAAGTACTTAATGATGCCGTTGCAAATCTGGTGGTGTCAAGGGCTTTTTTTGGTATGTTTTCATTGTAGTAAAAATATACATAACATATATTTTATCATTTTACATTTTGTGTTCAATTTAGTGTCATTAAGTGCATTTACAACATTGTGCAACCATCACTACTATCCATTTCCAGAACTTTTTCATCATCTCAAACAGAAACTCTGTACCCATTTAACAACTCCACATTTCCTTCTCCCCTCAGTCCTCAGTGACCTCTACTTTGCTCTCTCCATGAATTTGCCTATTCTAGATACCTCACATAAAGTGGAATCATACAAGAAAATTTTAATTTAGGGAAAAAAAATAAGCTTTCCTTTCTTTTTTTTTAGTTCTTTTTTAAAAAAAAGAATGTATTTAAGTGGAGGGAGAATGGAATGCAAAGAAACTATCAGGGACAATGAAAGAGCTGGAACCATGTTGCTCTAAGGGATAGCTGGGCCTGGGAGCTCACTCACTCTGTTTATGTCAAAGATGTAATTTGAAGGCACCTAACATTCTTTATTAAAATCAGCACCAAACAAAAATGTAACAATTAAGATATATTAATTTTCTGTAGAAAATAATTCACCAAGGAAACTTTCTTATCACCAAATGTTTGTTTATAAACATTGAGAATATAATTTTCAGGCCAGCTAATGCATTTGGAATGAGGGTATTGACACTCCTTACTGGTAGGCATTTATTTTCAGTTCTTTGCTCAGTGCTGGTAACTGAGCTATAGTAAGTATGTGTGTCTTGTCACAGCAGTTCTGTGAAATAAGGAACAAAATGTATGTTTTGTGACTATAAAATACACTTAAACTAACGTGGCATAGCCAAATAAAACCTTTAATCTTGGTCTTACGAGAAATACTTTCTGAACCAACTATTTTTATGAAAGTACTAAAGAAAATATTTTCCTGAAAGAATAGCATTTATTTCTATAAAGTGCTTTTAATATTTCTTTTAAAAATATTGAGTATGTTAAAATTAAAAACAAACTTCTTAAATGTTTAATTCCAAACAACAGAAATAATTTAAGCACCGTGCAAAGATTTTTAGAAAAAGATATCAGTACCAGACAAAAGCTACCCAGGGAGAAGTGAAGTTACTTTCATCCATAATTTAAAAATCAAAATTCAGTTCCCTCCAAATTTAATTTATACTAAGGCATCCTAGATGTGGGTGCCAGAATGAAAGTTCCATCAAAGCGGGGATATTTGCCCTTTGTTTCACTGCTTTATTTTTTGTGCTTAAACAAGCATGGCACGTGGTTGGCCAACGTAAATAGTTGTTGAGCACTAGCCCTCTAGGGTCTGAGGTTCCCCAACTTCAGGGCATACAACATTCAATTCTTCCATGTTACATCCCTTAAACACCTAGAAGAATCTGTCTTCACTGGTAAAGACCTCTTAGATAGGCACAGGATCAAGTCCAAGTTCCTCCTTCAGACTGGTAATTTTGGAGATAGTCCTTCCAGCTTTCCCTGCCACATTCCCGAGTTCAGACTTCACCATCCCTAATTGCTCTTCAAAGCACCACAAATGATCCCCAGGTACCCACACATAGAATTGCAAAACCTCATCTGTCTAAACTTCCTCATGTGCCTCTTTACTTCCATTTCTGTATCCCAAGTTTTTTTCACCCTGCATCCTTTCACTCACAACTGTCATTCCCCCCATAACTCAGTGATCTTCAAAATTCGTTAAGTTGATTACCAACATCATAACTTTTTATCTTCTCTGTCTTACCTAATGATTATTAGTTTTACTTCATAATTATTTACTTAATGACTATTCTAAATAAAGTCTGAAAAACATATCTCTATATAGTAGTTATATTTCCTATTATATGTTTAAATAAATAATTATAATAATAAAACTATTTACCAATGAACCCCCTAAAATTGTATTGCCTACTATCAATGAGAGAGGTTTTACTTTTTGGAAAATATTTAATAATCCTTAACCCAATGCTCTTAAAATCAAATTCCAATCTTTTATATTTGACAATGTTAATAATGATTAATCCATAACAGATATCAGGCATGTAGATATTTGAGGGCTTCCTATATGATGCCCCTTTATTTTGCTGGGGTCAGGTCAGAAACTTATCCCTAGTTCTCCATGTCTGTGAGGTCATTCAAACCTCTTTCCCAAGGGTCACAGAGATTCCCAATAACAGCAATCTAAAGGCTACACTACTCTTATTTTCTTTGTGTTAAATCTACTCTGTATGGATCCTGGGCTGGTTACCCATAATGTTTTGTTGGGTGAAGTTACCTGGAACAACAGTATCTAGACCAAATTTCACAGACCTTCTAACACCCTATCAATCCAGCATTAGATCTTCCCTAATAGATTCCCTTATTACTCCCTTATCCTATTTCCAGACTTGCCCCTCAATATTTTCTTTGACAGTTAAGACTCTTACATATACATATACTCAGAGATGCCTTAGGTCAGGTTCATCAGAAAGTAGATCCTGAGACAAAGTTTTCTTGCAGGAGGTTGATTGATAAAAGCTCTCAGAAACAACCCTTGTAAGGGAGAGAGGGAAGCAGGGGTTAGACAGTAAGAGAAGTTGAACTGTGTTGAGGTCACAGCTAACAACCTTGGTGAATCCGGTGGAAAGCTCTGAAGTTGAGTGGACTTTAGACTTGATTCGAATTCAGCAAGACAGCTGAACTCCTATACCCCAACATCAGCCAGATACAGTGTGTGAGTCGCCTCTGAGAAGGGACTTAACCTTGTGCAATGTAGCTCCCTTCACCAAGGGACCATGATGTGAACAGTCAGATGACAAATATTCTGGCAGCTAGAGAAATAATTGCCTCAATACTGAAGAGGAGATCTGAGCAATGACCCACATCCACCACAAGAACTTCCTATCCTATAGTATAGGAAAACACAAACCAAATTTTTATATGAATCAAGTTCACAGTATTTTCCATTATTTTGAAAATGTCTTTGTAATTGTTTATCTCACTGAACTGAGTTGGTTGAAGGTCAGGGCCAAGACTTTTCCACTTTTAATTCCTGACATCTGGCACAATAGGTATATAGTTGCTCAAAGATTGTTAAAACATTGAAACTAAAAAACTGGACATTTGACACAAGTCCATAAGCAAGCAAATTACAACAGATTAATAATACAGTTGACCCTTGAAAAACGCTGGTGTTACTGGGCCCTCCACATACTTGGATCCTCTGTACACACAGTCCTTTTACATCTGTGGATTCACTGAACCACAGATAGTGTGGTTCTGTAATATGTATTTATTGAAAAAAAATCCATGTATAAGCGGACCCTCCAAATTCAAACCTGTGTTGTTCAAGGGACAACTGTATATAAAAATCACAAATTTAGCTAACAGACTTATACATGACTTTAAATATTATAGCATTTTGTTATAAAAGTATGATGAATTGTAATCTAATCCAGGGGTTTCAAACACACTAGCACTTGAGGGTTGAGGAAAGAAATGGCTGATTCTTCCCCAAACCTCCTCTGCAACTAGAACAATACTGACATTTTATGTCCACATCACCCCATCACTGAAAAGAAGTCCATAAAAAGCTAATAGTTCTCAACAGTTATTTCATACAATATCTATGAAGAAGACACAGTGTTTTAGTCTGTGGAGGCTGCTATAACGAAATATCAGAGACTTATAAACCACAGATATTTATTTTTCACCGTTTTGGTGGCTGGGATGTCCAGCATCAAGGTTCTAGAGATCCTGTATTTGGTGAGAGGGTGCTTCCTGGTTCATAGAGGGTTGTGTGTTTGCTATAACCTACATGGCAGAAGGGGCAAGAGATCTTCTCTGGGGCCTCTTTTATAAGAGCACTAATCCCAATCATGAGGGCTTCACCCTCATGACCTAATCACCTCTCAGAGGCCCCACCTCCTAACACTATCACATTGGGGATTAGATTTCAATATATGAATTTCGAGGGGCTGTAAACATTGAGTCTATAATATACTACTTTACTACAATTTCTCATATTTACAACCAGCTCTAAAGTAAAATAATTACAAGAATATACAAATTAGATATATGGTGTCATTTTTTAAAAATTTGGCTATTCATAAGATTCAAAAACATTTTTTAAAAATTTTGTCTATTTTCCTAAGATAGCCTCCTAAGTTGAGGCTATGGATTTTAGAGCTTTCTTCTTTGGTAATACATGCACTTAATGCTATAAATTTCTTCCTACCACTGCTTTTTTACTGCATTCCACAAATTTGATAAGCTGTCTTTACATTTTCATTCACTTCAAGTATTTTCAAAAAATTCTCTTCAAACATTTGTCTTCTTTTACCTAAAAGTTATTTAGAAGTGTGTTGTCTAACTTCAAATATTTGGGAATTTGCCAGCTATCTTTCTGTTTGATTTGTATTATAATTCCTTTGGGTCTGAGAGCATACTATGTGTGTTTTCTATTCTATTAAATTTGTAAAGGCACATTTTATATCCCAGAGTGTGGTCAATCTTGGTGAATGCTCTATGTGAGCCTGAGAAGGATGTTGTTGGCTGGAATAGTCCATAAATATCAATTAGTTCAAACTGATTAAATTTGGTTAAATATATCCTGATTTTCTGTCTGATGATCTATCAGTTGCTGAAAGAACAGTGTTGAAGGCTCCCACTATAGTAGTGAATTTGTCTGTTTCTCCCTTCAGTTTTATCAGTTTTTGCCTCATTTTTTTGGACACTCTATTGTTAGGAACACACATTTAAGAGAAATTAAAATTGACTCTTTTATCATTATGTAATGCCCATTTATCCATGATAAATTTCCTTGTTCTGAAGTATGCTTTGTTTGAAATTAATACAACTATTATTGTTAGCATAATGTCCATTGCTCTATCCCTTTTAACCAATCTGAGATTTTTTTTTTAAAGTTGGTTTCCATCAGACAACATAAATTGAGTCTTGCTTTTTTATCTACTCTGACAATCTTTGAATTTTAATTGGTGCTTTGACTACTCACATTTAGAGTAATTCTTGATATAGTTGGATTAATATCTAACGTTTGTAACTTTGTTCTATTTGTTGAATTTGGGTTTTTTTTTTTTCCCTTTTCTGCCTTGTCTGGCTGCTAAATGAACATCTTATATGATTCCCTTTTACTTCACGTCTTAGCACATAAATTAGTTTTTAATAATGTAGTGTTCGCCTTAGGTTTTCCAATATACATTTCTAATTAGTCTAATTGTTATTAAAATGATACTATATCACTTCACTTGTAGTGCAGGAGCCTTATAACAGAATATCCCCAATTCCTTTTTCCTCTCCCTGTGATATTGCTGCCATTCATTATTTATCCACAGGCTATGCTCACACAGAATATTATTACTATTATTACTTTAAACAAAGTTATTGTTTATATCAAATAAGAATAAGAAAAATAGGGCTTCCCTGGTGGCGCAGTGGTTGGGAGTCCGCCTGACGATGCGGGAGATGTGGGTTCGTGCCCCGGTCCGGGAAGATCCCACATGCCGCGGAGCGGCTGGGCCCGTGAAGCCATGGCCGCTGGGCCTGCGCGTCCGGAGCCTGTGCTCCGCAGCGAGAGAGGCCACAACAGTGAGGGGCCCGCGTGCCGCAAAAAAAAAAAAAAAAAAAATAAGAAAAATAATTTTTTTTAATCTTTATTTTTTTCTCTGACATTTTTCTTTCCTTTAAATAGATTCAAGTTTGTGCCTTATATCATCTTCCTTCTGCTTAAAGAAATCTTTTAACATATTTTGCATACAGGTATGCTGGTAATTAATTCCTTCAGTTTTTGTTTGTCTTAGAAAGTTTTTATTTCTCCTTCACTTTAGAGAGTAATCTTTCTCGATATAGAATTCTTGGCTAGTGCTTTTTATTTTTCTTTCAACACTTTGAAGATTTATCCTACCTTCTTTCTTGCATAATTTCTGACAAGAAGTCCACTGTATCTTTGTTTCTTTGTAGGTAAGGTGCATTTTTCCCCTCCCAGATTCTTTTAATTTTTTTTTCTGTCTGTCTGTCTGTCTCTCTCTCTCACTCTCTTTATTTTGGAGGGAAAGGGTTTCTAAATACTATGTGCCCAGAAGTAGTGTTTTGGTATTTATTTTTGGTATTTATCCTACTTACTGTTCTCTGACTTTCCTGCATCTGTGGTTTGGTGTCTATCATAAAGTTTGGAAGCTTCTCAGCCATTATTACTTCGAATATTCCTTTCTTCTTCTAGTATTCCATTTATGTGTATGTTATATCTTTTGACATTATTCCACAATTTTTGGATATTCTGGGTTTTGGTTTTTTTTTCCCATTCTTTTTTCTCTTTGAATTTCATTTTGGGAGGTTTATATTGACCTATCTTCAAGCTCACTGACTCCTTCCTCAGATTTATCTAGTCTACTGATAAACAAATCACAACATTCTTAATATCTATCATAGGGTTTGGGATTTCTAGCATTTCTTTTGTATTCTTCCTCAGAGTCTCCATCTCTCTGCTTACTTTACCCAAGTGTTCTTGAGTGTTATCTACTTTTTCTATTAGAGCTCATAATGTTTTGTCAAAGTTTTTTAAAAATCCCCTGTGAAAATTTCAACATCTGTGTCACATTTGAGTCTGGTTCTAATGCTTACTTTGTCTCTAGACTATTTTTCCCTTACCTTGCATCATGCTTTGTAATTTTTTGTTGAAAGCCAGGCATGTGTATCAAGTAATGGGAACTGAGGTAAATAGGCCTTTAGTATGAGGACTTAATGCTAATTTGCTTAGGAATTGGAATGTATTTGTATTTGCTCTGGCTTTAGGTAACAAAAGTTTCAAATTCCTTTAGTGTCCTTGGTTTGTCTCCCCACTTAGCTTTTGGCTTCCCTAAGTACTCTTCCTCAGAAAAGGTTTGTACCTTGCAGCTCTTTCAGCTATAATCCACTGTTACTGCACTAGAGCCTTATTGTGTGACGATAAGGAAAGGGGGAGGGAGAGCATTCTCTAATCTTATGATTAAATCTTATTCTTTTAGTGGGCCTATGAATCTGGACTATGGCCTTCACAACTATTTCTCTCCTGGTGTATCTTCCCACCGCCCCACTCCCACCTTGCTTTGGTAAAACAGGAAGTTTAGAGGAGCTGGATAAGGATCAGCTGGGATAAGTCTCTGGTAAAGTCCTTTCCCCAGGATAGTAGATCTTTGTTACAGAGAGTACTCTGGGTGTGTTACACAATGATTATACAGCTCCTCCCCATTCCGGAGCTCTGAGGGGATCTTCCTCGGGTCTTCAATTGAAACCTGGTAGAGTTTCTAGAGGTAAAACCCGTAAGTTTGAGGTTCTCCTAAGACCTCAGAACCTAAGAGTTTCTCATTTTCATGCTAAACCACAGAATTATCATTTAAGTGTTTCTACCAGTTTATGGCTACCTTGGCTTCTGCTCCAGTTAGCAGATTCCAACTATGAGTCTCTGAATTCGACTGTCTAGCCAGTATAGTGTTTTGCCCTGAAACCGCCATTTTCTGATGAGTTCAAGAAAAGCCATTGATATTTGTGGTTTCTGGGTTTTTTGTTTTCGTTTTGTTTATAAATTGTAGCAGCAGTTACTTCCAAGCTCTTCACATATTATTGCTGCAATTGGAAATGTCTTAGTTCTTTTAGGTCAGTGACATTTGTCTTTCTAGCTTCTAAAATTCTATTGCTGTAATCGGTTTTTTTTTTTTTTTTTTGGTACGCGGACCTCTCACTGTTGTGGCCTTTCCGGTTGTGGAGCACAGGCTCCCGACGCGCAGGCTCAGCAGCCATGGCTCACGGGCCCAGCCGCTCCGCGGCATGTGGGATCTTCCCGGACCGGGGCACAAACCCGTGTCCCCTGCATCGGCAGGCAGACTCTCAACTTCTGCGCCACCAGGGAAGCCCTGTAATCTTATTTTTTCTTTTCATTGTCCTTTTTGATGTTAAGACCTTTTTTTGACATTTTTATGGGATTTGGTGACGAAGTAGAGGTTAATACATTTGTTCAATTTCCCACCCAATTAGTTAAACTTTACCATTGTATTCCCTCAGAACTCCATGAGACATAGTTTCCTCAGCTAGGTCAATATCTATATTGGCTCCTAGAATCATTATTTTGTTCACTTTTATATCTTCAAGGCGAAAACAGTACTTGGTAAGTAATAGGTACCTCAAAAATATGTGCTAAGTAAATGGGTAGATGAATGAATGACTGAATGAATGAATGGTCACTTAAATTACTGGAGTTGTAGGTATGCCGAGAAGGGCCTTCTCTTCAAACCACCTCATCATTGGTCTGCTTAGGCTGGAAGTTCCTTTGGAGTTTCATAGATGTCAGTTTGTAAGCATTTTCTTCTTTCTGGAGTTGTGTGTTAATGTTGAATGACTCTGGGAGAAATGACAGAGAAGCCAATATCACCTAACATTATGGTAGAAAATTTGCATGAACCTAAACAAAATTGTTTGAAGACTGTCAAAACTGGCAGAACTCACATATTTGTGTTGGTAAGATACTCTTCTTTGTAATACCTTGAGAGGAAAATAAAATATCTTTAATATTAATTCTTTTTCCTTATCACAATTATATCTGCATATATTTTTTTAAATGCTGAATTATTACTTTTTAAAAAAATTTATTTATTTTATTTTATTTACTTTTGGCTGTGTTGGGTCTTTGTTGCTGTGCGTGGGCTTTCTCTAGTTGCGTCGAGCAGAGGCTACTCTTTGTTGCAGTGCGCAGGCTTCTCATTGCGGTGGCTTCTCTTGTTGCGGAGCACAAGCTCTAGATGTGCGGGCTTCAGTTGTTGTGGCTCGCGGGCTCAGTAGATGTGGCGCATGGGCTTAGTTGCTCCACGGCATGTAGGATCTTCCCGGACCAGGGCTCGAACCCATGTCCCCTGCATTGGCAGGTGGATTCTTAACCACTGTGCCACCAGAGAAGCCCCTGAATTATTACTTTTACTGAAGAATTTCCATGTATCATTTATTAGTCTAATGCCTGGCACATAGGTAGTTTTTAATAAATAATAATTTCTAATTGATCAAACATATTGATGAATTCATTCACACATTGGGTTGAGGGATGTGTGTTTATTATAGAATTCTGCTCTAGAGTAGAAGTCAACAAATGTTTTCTAGGTAAAGGGCCAGGTATTAAATAATTTTGGTTTGTGAGCTATAAATCCCTATTATAACTATTTAGCTCTGGCATTGTAGAGCAAAATCAGCTATAGACATATGTAAATGAATAGGCATGACTGCGTGCAAATAAAACTTTATTTACAAAACTAGGAAGTGGGCTGGATTTGAGCCATGCACCCTGGCTTGGCAAACCCTACACTAGAGTCCAGGCATTTGACCTGTACTCTGTAATTTTTTATTCCTCTTTCTACTGAACATTCCCTTTGGTATGTACCATAGGCTCCTCAATCTCAGCATGTTGAAAACTGAGTTTATCATTATTCACCGACTTAAGTGTTCCCTGTGTATTTTCTACCTCAGGAAATGCCAAAACCTTCTCCCCAACTAATCAACAGTCTAAGATTGCCTATCTCCACTTCACTTAGTTGTTCCGGGGTTTTATCTTGTTCCTTCATCTGGAACATATTCCTTTGCTGTCTCATTTTGTTTAATAGGGACCAAAATCCCTTTCATTTTATAGGATAACATTTAAAAAAGTAACATACATGAAAAGAGGATTTGAAATCAGTTGTGTTTTTAAAGACAGGTTATCATGGTTTCTTTTAAATTCCATCAGTGTATTTCTACAACAGTGCATATCTATGACTATATCTCTACTTGGAAATAGTATTAAAAGTCAAAATTCAAAAAGTTGTAAATATCAAATTTAGAGCCAAATGGTCCTACTATATACCTTAACCCCATGATGAGTTTTGATTTTTATGTATGAAAACATAAAGAGAGGGAATATATTTATTTATGCACATGTAAAATTCTTATTTTTGAAATTTTTACAAGTTTTCATTGAGGGAATGTAAAAATTGATGGGTTAAGATATTTTATACTACTGTTTTGAGCATAATATATATATTATTTAAACTGTTAACTCAAGATTTCCATATTTCTTACCAATCAGTTGTCTTTTTTTTCCCTTGTTGCTTTATTTTGTAAGTAATTATTGACCAAACCTGGTTGTTCTCTAAAAGAAATTCATTTCCCCATAATGTTTGTGTGGACTCTAGGGCTATGAATCATGGAGACACATAATTTATGTATTTGTAGGGATACATTAATGCATATTTTTTACTTGAAATTACATTTAAAGCCTGAATATAACAGTAAATATTACTCAGCTGCTTTTTTTAACAAAGTTTGTAAAGTAAGGCTTTTAAAGCATGCAATTCATGTTAAAAGACCTAAAACACCCATCGGCCTGATCTGGAGTGAGATGTCCCTGGAGTCAGGGGAACATCCATGTCCAAATTTCAGTTTTTCAGAAATAGCTATAAATCTGTGCAAACAACGTCTCTCATTTATTAATACCACCTTTATTTACACTGTACGTGTTTTTCCTGGAAGAGTACCCAAAATTTTGCAAGTTAGTCTGTGAATGAATACGTAAGAAAATATTTATCACTAATCACATGCATTCACTCACTTCAAGGAATTTCCATTTCATAGAAGAGTGTGTTCCAGATGTGTTTTAGAAGTTGCTTCTCCTAGAGACATTGGTAGAGAAAGAGAACTCAGATCTTTAAATTGCCATTCCAGAACTCCACGTTTTGTCTGAGAGCAGAAGCAGTGGTCTTAGGGGGCAGAAGTCCTTTGAAATTCTTTTCAAATTTTAGCCTCCAGGCAGCAAGGAGAGGCAATGGTGGCCAGGGAAGGGTGAGTGAGCAAAAGAAAATGTGATCTCAGGATCCAGAATTCTGGATCAATGCATGGCCAAACATCTTCCACAACCTGTTTTTTAAGAAGCAGTGAAAAAAATCGTGCACAGATGAACTTCTGTAAAGTTCTGATGCATTACTGTAAATTGCTATGAAAAGACCAAGATTTATTAATATAATGTACAGCTTCCTAATGCTATCCCACCTGAAGCCCATGGCACTTTACGTCCTCTGGTTGGTGTTGGTTCCTTTCCAGGTAGAACCCAAATCAAAGGTCCAATTTCAACTCAGTGGAATGAGCAGCTCTACTTCAAAAGGTCAACTTGTGTCCTAAAAATGACATAATTAACCTGAACTATTAGGTTCAGGTTAACCTAACCTGAACTATTAATAGCCATTTTTACTAGTTTCCAAAAAAGAACAAGTTCTTCTTACTGTTAGGTTTTTTTCACCAAAGGTTTTGGTTTAGTGCTAGATTAAAAGGTAAATTTAAGTGGACATGATACATTGTTTTGGAGTTCTTTTGCTTTGGAGTAATCTGTATTTTGGTAACCAGTTTTTACTGACAGAGCCACAGAATGACAATGTGGTTTAACATTGCCTATGAAGCACAATGTGTTCATGAAAAAATGTTATAGAAATGCTCTGTCTTTGCCATTTTATTCAGTGTCCCCAAAAGCGGTCATGTCACTGAGGTGAGAGGGTTGACTCTTCCATACTCTTTTCACAAAAATCTCCTATATAGTATTTCTCAAAGTATATTAGTGGCAAATAACCCATTTACATCAAGACATCTTTCTTGCCACTCCTGCAGAACTGGAATTCATGCCACCTCACCTTCTAACCCAGCCCTTATATCTCAGCCTGTGGTTCAGTCCTTCTCCAGTTAGGAACAGGGAGAGTGTGTTGTGGGGAAGAAAGGTTTGTATTAGTGCTCTGTTGCTGCTGTAACAAATTACCACAAATTGAGTGGCTTGAAACAACACAAATTTATTATCTTACAGTTCTGGAGGTCAGAAATCTGAAATGGTCTCACTGGTCTAAAATGAAGATACCAGGGGGGCCACATTCCTTTCTGGAGACTCTAGGTTAGAATAGAAAAATCAGAACATTTGTGCTGTGCCTGGCATTGTGCTCAACTAGATGGAACTAAATGACTCTCAGTTTATAGGCACTGGGGAGTGCTTCTCTATTCATTCGGCTTCCTTCTATTTTTATTCCAGAACTGTGAGTGGCAGCAATTACTGGTAGGTGGGTTTGCCCTCAGTAGACCTCAAATTTTCCTTCAGTGGTCTATTCTAATGTCTCAAGTGGGGTTGAGGGTGGATAAAAAGAACAGAGAGCATTCCCAAATCTATTTGGCCTTTAACCTAAGCCACGTTTTCCAAGATAGGTTTCACTGGCAATAAAGTTGACATATTCATCCTATCACTTTATCTGCTATATACAAGATGAATTTTATTTGTGACCCCCTAAAAATTCAGTATCCCTTCTATACAGTAGTTCTGGATTTACTCATATCACCAGTTTGGACTCAAACACAGATCTGACACCAAAGGTCTTATTCTTAACCATTAATCATCTTTGCCTACATGCTACAATTATTGATATTTTAAAGTTCAAATAATTTCATTAGCCATATCTCACACATAAAAGATGTTCAATAATTGTGAGATTTTCTCCCTCTGCTTTATGAGTAGAAGGAGAATCAAGTAAAGTAGAAATTTGTAAATATTGTATAAGGTAATTTTTACATTAATCAGCTCTCAACATGTAGGGCAAATAATTTTCAATCTAATGGTTGGTTTTTCATTCATTGATTGGTCTCTTCATTCATACATTCAATTAGTTTTTACTTTTTAGAGAAAAATAAAAGGTAAAATGAGTAAGTCCAAATTTAGTTTTGAGCATAGCATTCATGTTTTTAAATGAACAATATAGAAGAATGAAATTCAACTGTTTCCCTGTAACTCTCAACGCTAATATTTCTTTTTTTCCTGATATAGAATAACATAACCAAAGAAGATGAACTGCCTGGAACTTATAATAAATAATACCAATTCAGCTGTGTAGCCATAATTTTTGCTTTTGTGACCCCAGCATGAATTCATCCTTGTATCTTCTGACAGTAACATAACCTTGGCATACCTCTAACAGACAGTCTGAATATCACATCCCCTATAATAATTATAGGAAAGGTTGAGACAAATTTTTACTTGATTTAAAAAAAATTGTGGACAGGATACTCTCCAGTATTATTATGCTTCCATGGAAAAGCCAACTACTAACACTTACTAAACAACTAACAACAGATTTTCTCTGTTGCAGCTGGCGATAAGTTTTATAGATCAGTAGATATTTCTCAGGACATCAAATGCAGGATGAGATCAGTCTGTCTCTATGGGATTAGGCTGCAAAGCTATTGGTGTTTTTGAGGAAAAACAGTGACAGATGGTGTATCATTCACTTTTGTTGTTGGGCAGATTTATATAGGCATCGTGCTACCACGTAGCTAATGTTAAAAGCAGAATTTCCACTTGTGAAAATATACACTGTTGCTTTAGGAAGTATGGATACCTGCTCTATCATCTTATGCTCTAATAGTTAAGCAGAATGTGGAAGTTTTACCCTTTTGGAAATACAATTTGGAAAGCCAGATTTCATTTGATTCTCTCAACTACAAAATTTTCTAAGGCTCTTTTGATACTTGCTTGAGGGTGTGATGATTTGCAATGTGTAAGATCAAGTATTAAATAAAACACTAAACTCTGAAGTCAGAAAATCAGAGCTTGAGTCCTGGTTCATTCATTTGAAATGCATGACCTTGGGGAGATTATTCAACTTTTCTAATATTTATTTGTAAATAACGTATATCAGCCTCAGACATTTATTATGAAATTTTATAGGTCATTTTCACTTCTAAATATAATATTTGGTATGTAGTAATACTTATTAGCTATTATTATTACTTTATGTTAGTTAGGGTTTGAGCAGAAACAACACATTCAAAGTATCGAATTGAAAAGACTTTATAATGAAGGACATATACAGAGGCGTGTTCAGGCGGTAAAGAAAGTAGAGAGAATGGTTGATTATCCATAACAAGCAACAGTTGCAAACAATGACCAGCCTGTAAGAAAGAGGGAAGGGACTGGTATTATCAGAATGCAGGGAAATCCGTAGGCTTAGGAGGCTGGGATCCCTGAATAAATGTGGCAGCAGAAGCAGAGTCACACAGCCATTGACACAATCACAGCTGGTGGGGAGGGATGTGAGGCAAATCAATTCTCCACTGCCCTACAAATTACTCTCATATGTCAGACCCAGTGGAAGCCAGAGACTAAGGAAGCACCATAATGAGGTCCGTAGAGGTCAGCCCTCTGGGGCACAGGACAGGGTAGAGATGGTAAATAGAGTGTAGCCAGCATGGCATTAGATTTGACAGTCTCCTCCTGAGGTCCCATATCTTCTGCGTGAATTGTGACAATCTGGGCCTGTTTGCCAAGCAAACACTTGCCCTGTCTCGTCCAGGATACAGCTGTGGCCTCCTTGGAGGCTCCACTGCTCTGGACGCCAGTTACTCTCTCTCAGCCACATGGACTTCTTTCTTCAAATGCAAGGGTCTTGAGATCACAAGTCCAGAGAACTTCTCTGTACTGGAAGCCTTCTCATCCTGGTCTCCTAATGGAAAACCATTGCCAAGGGCACTTTGATGTGAAGACAAAGTGTAGCAGTGTTATTCTATTGAGTCATTTCCAATATCGGTAACTCTGAGGAGCTAGACCACCACCACATTTTCCTCTCCCAAAGACACACTTTTTTTTTTTTTTTTTTTTTGCGGTATGCGGGCCCCTCACTGTTGTGGCCTCTCCCGTTGCGGAGCACAGGCTCCGGACGTGCAGGCCCAGTGGCCATGGCTCACAGGCCCAGCAGCTCCGCGGCATGTGGGTTCTTCCCGGACCAGGGCACGAACCTGTGTCCCCTGCATCGGCAGGCAGACTCTCAACCACTGCGCCACCAGGGAAGCCCCAAAGACACACTTTTGAACACAAGTAGTATTTAATCTTTTTCTGAATAGAAGAAGGTAAATTTATTAAATAGTTGCCCTTTATATCAGTACATTTAATTTTGGAACTCCTTTCATGTGAAATAGTTGGTACTTTTAAACTGTTCCACAACAGTATTTCAGGGGAATAAGATACTGGTTTGGTGTGTGATTAAACGGAAAACATGTTTTCATAATGTCTTTTCTCTATTGCTTTAAAGTAGCTAGATATAATTTAAAGCAGAAGATTGAGGTAAATTTCTGACTCCACCAGCTCAGAGAGCTCACTTAACCTCAGTGGGTGGCCATGCTTTCATCTTTGACATTAGGATGTGAATATTTGCCCTGCTCTAGGGTAGAAATCACATAACAGATATGAGAATCTTTATGTAAATTATGGTTTATTTGAGAAACGAATTCTTTTTTCTTTCCTCTGTCTCTGTCTCTTTCTCTTTCTCTCTCTCTCTTTTTTTCTGGCAACATGAACTCTGCTATCCTCTAACTCAGGGAAAGCCTAGGGTTTTGGTCAAGAGTTATATAATGACTAGCTCTGAGACTTTGAAGAAGTCCCATGACACTAGAAAGATAATAGATACTTTAAAGATATATTATTTTAAAAGCCTATTGAATAAAATATATTTAATTTTATCTTTAATTCTCAACTTTGTACAAAGTTATTTAGCTATAATCATATTCAAATATTAATTCTTTTTTGAGATATAGTTGGTTTTGCAGTTCCTTGCTAAGTTAATAAAGAATAACATTGTTTCGTATAATTGATTGATAATGTTTAATTCAGTTATGATGTTAGTATAACTTTAAAAAGTGCTTGCCCTCATCATAGAAGAAGAATGATGTAATATACCAGATGGAAATCCACTTACTCCTTAGGGGTCAGGAATGCAAATAAAATAACTATGTAATAATATGGTCCAGCTGCACTTTTGGATTTAGCAGAGGCCCTAGTCGTGATATGACATCTGAAAGATTTTTCACAACATATTTTTCCAGATGAAATTTGTCATGTCCAGATACAGGATCTGCCAAATTACAAAAAGCTACACAGATGCTAGATTTTAGAAAAGAAGGGACTTCGGCTTCCCTGGTGGCGCGGTGGTTGAGAGTCCGCCTGCCGATGCAGGACACACGGGTTCGTGCCCCGGTCCGGGAAGATCCCACATGCCGCGGAGCGGCTGGGCCCGTGAGCCATGGCCGCTGAGCCTGCGCTTCCGGAGCCTGTGCTCCACAACGAGAGAGGCCACAACAGTGAGAGGCCCGCTTACCGCAAAAAAAAAAAAAAAAAAAAAAGAAGGGACTTAACACGAGTTAGGAATTGTTCGGTAACTACTCCTTCTCCTCCTCTCATCCCCAAAAATGCAATCCAACAACTCAAATACCGTTCAATAAATCTATAAAATAAGCAGGTTCTACCTTGCTCTGAGTTTATTTCTTTATATGAAACACATCAAAAGCCCCCGATAGAGGGTGTTTGTATATATCAGTGTGTTTGTGTGTGCATGTTTTTAAAATATGGACCATTATTGGAAATCCCAAAAAGCACATAGGAAATGTATACTTACATTTTCACTGCTGTTCAAAAGACCTCATGCTTTGGTCTGTATCCTTGACCTTTTCACAGTACACTCAGTTGGTGTAGTGAAGAATGTTATGAGCTGTAAGTCAAGTAAACAAGTCTTTATAAGTCAAGTAAAATCAGTCCAAATTCAGGTTCTCCCATTTTCATGCTTTGTGGCCATCGTGACAGTCATTAAACTTTCTGAGACTGAGGTTCTAAAATGAACAAAGTCATGCTTAAATTAGAGAATCTCCAGGTTCCCTCTAAATTCTGAAATGTATTGAAATTTATGCTTCTAATTTTAGAATTCAATTATCTGTAGCCTATGTTGCCCCCAAATGGCCTCTAAATAAATGTTTTATTTTATATTTTAATAGATTTTATTTTTTAGGGCAGTTTTAGTTTTTCAGAAAAAAAATGTTCAGAAAGTACAAGGAATGCCTGTACACTCTCTGCTCCCTTCTCACTGTTTCCCCTATTATTAACATCTTGCATTACTGTGGTACATTTGTTACAATTGATAAACCAATATATTCAGTACATTAACTGAATTCCATAGTTTGCATCAGGGTTCACCCTTTATGTTGTAGTTTTGACAAATGCATAATGTTATGTGTCCACCATTATAGTATCATACAGAATAGTTTCAACAACCCTAAAAGTGTCCTGTGCTCCACCTATTCATCTCTGTTTCCCTCCTCCTGAACTTGGGAAACCACTGATTTTTTTCTATCGTTATAGTTTTGCCTTTTCCATAATATCACATGGTTAGAATCATACAGTGTGTAGCTTTTTCAGGTTGGCTATTTTCTCTTAATAACGTGCATTTAAAGTTCCTCCAAGTTTTTCTGTGGCTTGATAGTTTATTTTTATCACTGAATAATATTTATCGCATAATTGTATTATTATTTGTTTATCCATTATCCTATTGAAAGACATTTCGTTGCTTCCAATTTTTGGCAATTATGAATAAAGCAGCTATAAACATTCATGGGCAGGTTTTTGTGTGGACATAAAATTTTAACTCATTTGGGTAAATACCTAGGAGCATGATTGTTGGCTGTACTGTAAGACTATGTTTAACTTGTAAGAGACTGCCAAACTCTTACAAAGTGGTTGTATCATTTTGTATTCCCACCAACAAAGAATTAGTTTTTATAAACAATGTTTTTATTTTAAGAAATACAATCTAAATAAAATCAGTCCAAATAGCTCCTGAGTATGAATATTTTAATAACTGAACATCAGTTAGCTTATACTTCATATAATAGGAATTCTTGTTTATACAAGATAAAAAAATTTGATATATGTTTAATAGTATTGTTTTACAGACTTTGCCATCATTTAAACTATATATCTAAAATATTCCATATACATGAAAAAAATGTGTTTTTGTATAATATCCTTTAAGAACACTTTTAGCTACCTGTGATAATGTTCACTACATTTCATGTATATTTATATTACTGTAAGTCAGGTATACAACTGATGAGTCTGAGGAATTTCTACAACACTTCTGAGCTAATCACAAGTCATGTTGGTTTTACTGAATCTCAGTACTTGGCCTCTGGTTGATGCAGATGTTTTCTGGTGATCAGTTACGTCTTGGTGAGATCCAAGATTATAACATTTAGAAACCCACTGTATAAGAAATTTAATTTTCAGGCCTAAAATATAAGCTTTGGAGCATGAGACCCTTTTATAATATAACTCCTGATTTCCTCTCTACTTTCACTTATTTCCACTGCTGGTCTTATCCAATGCTCCAGATATAAAGAAATATTTGACATGAAAATGTTTGCTTTAGTCCTCAAATTCTGGAAGCCACTAATATATAGTGGGTTCAGATGTGGGTCCTAAAGCCAAAGTGTTGGTTCAATTCCCATATCTGCAACTTCTTAGCTATTTGAAAATGGGTTGTCATTTAACTTTTATTAGCCTCAGTTTACTTCATTGAGTTGTTGTAAGAATTAGATGAGACAATATCTGCCAATATTTGAGCACAGCAGAGAGATAGCAGACCAGAAAGGTTAATGAGTACTATCATTAAGAGTGTTGGACTTGTTTCTTTCCACTGACTCTCCTTTTCTCTGCCTCACTTATTTAAAAGCATTCAGGGATCATCTCCTAGAAATCTTCCTTGGCAACCTGTCACTGTCGCCCACCAACAAGCTGAATGAGTTTGTCTTGCTAGATGGAGCCTTCTCTTTCCCTTTATCCTAAAACTCATCACTCTATCTAATTTGTTACTTTTCTGTTTGTTACTAACATGTAAATCCCTTGAGGTCCCAGACTCTGTGTTACCCCATTGTTATCGCCAGCACCGGGCACTTAGGAATCCTTTGGTTGAAGTAACGGAAAACTTGACTCAAAATCAGGCTTGAACAACAGAGGAACTTAATGGGCTACATAACTGATGACCAGAGGTATGTCCGAATTTAGGCGAGGTTTGATCAAATGTTCTTGACATCAAAAAAGACCCTTCGTTTCCATGCCTCCTTGCCACCATTCTCAGTGCTGTTTCAACCTAAGGCTGCTCTTTCTTGGGGTTACAGATGGCTGCCAGGGTCTGCTAGTGGCTACCAGTGACTCAATTACTGTCAGCAGACAGAGAGAACATTGGTCTGAGGAGTTCTCCTGGGAGAACACGGAAGCTTCTTTCTTTCTCAGAAGCCCTCGAAACATCTCTTCTTGTCACATTGACCTGAATTGGATCGTGTGCTCATCCCTGAAGGCCAACAGCATGGGTTGTGCCTATTGGCTTAGTCAGTTGGGTCATACCTAGGCTGGGTTTGGGCTATTTCCACCCCCCTTCCCTGCCCCCCGCCCCACACCCATTCACATGAGCGGCGCAGAAAAAGAGGAAAATAAAATAAAATTAGCAGACTGTTACCAAGAAAAAGGAGGAACATATGTGATAGACACAATGACACCCTCCCTTTTCAAAAGCACAAAACTGGATCAGAAAATAATCTTGTGATCTTTAATGCTACGGCATCTATGAAAGAAAGTGATATACCTAAGTATGATTTCCACCATCTACTTCTTTGAAATGAAATTCAAATTATGTGTATGGGAGCTAACCTCCAATATATACATTGTGAGTTGCATATACTGTTTGATATGAGCTTCATGAAAATAGGGTCCTGATTTATTTGGTTTACTACTAAATCCCCCAGTCATAGAATAGTACCTGACACATAGTAGACATACAATAAATATTTGTTTAATTAGTTCATTCAATTAATTAATATTTCTAATGCTTGAGGTTTACCAATAGAAAGACCAAAAATGCACATGCTGGAGTAAAACAAATCACATTTTTTCTGTCTAGATTATTAAAATGCCCAAATCTCTTCATTAATGACTAATTTACATGGCATTGGAAAAAAAGGAGCAAATAAAAACAATGTGCTCCGAAGAACTTGTTCAAATCATGTGAGCAGCTGCATCATAAGGTGACTGATGAAAAAATTCAAGGCAGTGAGGCAGGGACTCAAGATTTGTATGCTAGGGGAGAGCAGGGTTAACCCATTCCAGGTTATTCTCAGTACAGCAATCTGAGTGAGGAGTTAAAATCTAATTCACAACATACAACTTCTCTTTACAAAACTGTACAGTGGCTCTGCATTTCCATTTTAAAAAATCAGCCAAAAATTTTAAAAGCCTATGAGACTTCAGAAACAACCCCTCTCCCCTAGTCACCGCTATAACTTAGATTAATCTTGTGATACTCTCTCCCTCACTCACTCCCCTCCCACTATTGTTAATACTTTGCTGTTGCTCAAATAATCCAGGTAGTGTTTCGCCTTAAAGCCTTGGCACCAGTAATTCCCTTTGCCTGAAAAACTCTTCCCTTACATTGTACGAGTCTGCTCAGTTATCTCTCTATGATAGCTAACATGGTACCCTATTTAACACTGTACCCTGTTCCTCCCTTATACCTTGACACCAAAACCCTATATCATGCTCTACCTTTATTATTTCCATAGTATGTTTTACCTTCTCACATGCAATGTAATGTATTCTTATCATTATTATTCATTTTTTATCTCCATCATCAGAATGTAAACTCCATGAAAGTAGAGATGATTATTTTGTTCACTGATTGATTCTGAGGCATAGAATAAGACTTGGCACATAATATAGCTCAATACATATTTAGTAAATAAATGATTGAATAAGCTTCTACTGTATTAACCATATATTCAAGTCAGTAGTTCAGGCTTATACTATACAGAACAGTAACCCAAAAGGGCAAATTGATTGTCTGTCTTTATTTTCCAATATGCTGACTATTATTTGTCTAGGCCTTCTCCATGTTAGAAAATATTCTTGCCAAACAAAATGTACTTTGAGCATATTTAATACTCTAAATTTTTTCTGTGTTTTAGTAAAACCCAACTCTCAAATGAAACTAAATAATGGTATAATAGACATAACAGTGACTAGTTCGCAGCCAGTTTTGGGTTTCTGAGCATTTGCCCAAGGTCCAAGTATGTAACAAAATTTTGAGCAGAAACTCAAAGGTATAAATATATACTTTATTGATTTATTGTGTGACCCATTATGGTTGAAATTTGAGTTTTTCCAGCAGGACACTGCTAGGTATAAGGATTGTACATTTTTCACAAAGTGGCACATATCTTTATCTGGAGAACAGAAATTTCTAAAAAATTTTATGATTCTACTTTTAAGCTTTTTTAAAAGAGCTAGCCAATAAATAATCTCTATTTTAGTGAAATCTTAACTGTACAGAAACAAACACATATATAAGAGAGATAAGTTCTTCTTGGTATTTTTTTTTCCTGATTGGAGTCTTTCTTTCTAAACATTATTAATTTACACTAGTGACATCCTCTTACTTGGAAATTAGTCAGCAGTTATTATGGATGTGATTGTCTCAGTTCATTTGGACTGCTATAACACAAATACCATAAACTGGGTGGCTTATGTATATTTATTTCTCACAATGTGGAGACAGGAAAATTCAAGATCATGGCACCTGAATATTCAGTGTCTGGTGAGAGCCTGCTTTCTCATTGACAGCTGTCTTCTCCTTGTAACCTCACATGAAGGAAAGGGTGAGGGATCTCTGTGGGACCTCTTTCATAAGGGCACTAATCTTATTCACGAGGGCTCCACGCTCATGACCAATCAATCACCTCCTAAAGGACTCACCTTCTAATACCATCTCTTTGGGGGTTAGAATGCTAACGTTAACTTTGAAGTGACACAAACATTCAATCTATAGCAGTGATTATTTGGCACTTTTTTTTTTTCTTAATTGAGCTGATAATAGAACAATTTAATGCAGTGATTATTTGGCATTATTTTGTTCTGCAGAGCTTCATTCCTTGAAGATGTTAGTGTTTTTGTTTTTCTCTTTCAGAATTCTTGCTTCATTTATATCTGTTTACCATGTATTGAGAAAGAATAATGGTTGAAAGGTCAAATGTTATAACTTCAAACTGCTTAAATAGCTTGATTTTCTTTAGACTGGGCCATGTATTTTCCTTGCATCAGACTTCCTGACAGCTTCTTGTCTTCCTTATGACATCCAGCATCTCTCAGAAATCTCTCACTGGAATTCATCCAAGCTTTGCTCTTCAAAATTGGAAATTTTTCATCATCTTATGACAGGCTTCTGTTTAATTCTTCCCTTCTTTAGTCAACCAAAAATTTTCTTATTCCTCATATAATTTATCCTTTCCTTTACTCAATAATTTCAATACATATTTTTAGTCCCTAGTATGAACCAGGCACTGGTCTAAAGAAAGGAAATGTAGTGGTGGACAATATAGACAGGTTCTCTGCCCTCATAGAACTACTGGATGTGGCCTCTTTCCCCAAGAAACAATGCCTCTCTGTATTCCCAGTCTTGTGAAGTCCTTCTCCCTAAACCTGAGTTGGTCCTGTGACCTGCTTTAACCAGTAGAATGCAGAGAAAGTCATGCTATGCAAGTGGTGGCCTAAAGGTTAAGAAGGATGGGAGATTCAGCAATTTCATTCTGGAGAAACCTCCCCATAATGTAAGGTTCTGACTACCCTGAAACCAGTATGCTGTGAGGAAGACAACCTAGCTACATAAAGAAGCCATGTGACTGAGGTCATCTTTGAAGTGGATGCTTAAGTGGTGTCCCGCAGATGAGCTGCCCTAGCTGGAATCATCTTGACCAGAAACAAACTCCACTGACCCTGGCCCAAATTGCCAAACTGTGCTCAAGTAGACAAAAGAATTGGTGTTTTAAGGCACTAAGTATAGGGGTCAATTGTCATTTGGCAACAGATAACCAAAGCACAAGGTATTTTCAGGTAAGGTTGATTGGAAAAAAGTCAAAATTCACCAAACATCACCGCACCCAAATGTTATTTACAGATTTGTAGGAAAAAAATGCATCTAACAGGAATCATACAAGCAATAACCATATTTTAAAATATTATCCTCTTCCATGATACTTTATGCATTTAGTTATATATATATATATGCATATACTCACACATACTTTTATTATTTCATTCATTTATATTTATTTTAATAATAATTGAGCACCTAGTGCCAGGCACTAGACACATGAAATATGTTACTGAATAAAAGTGATATATTTCAGAGAAACTGTGAAAGATAATAAATATTTGCAGCATTAAGCCACTATTTTTTGGGTAATTTAGCTACAGAGCAATAGATAACTAATTGGGGAGCTCTACTTCAGACTATTTGTCCCCACTCCCCAAAGTCATATTCCTGAGAGCCCCGGGACCCATAACATTGTTGCTTACAAAATGTGGATTCTGAAATAAGATAGACCTAATTACAGATCCATAACTTCCTACTCATGTGTCTTTGAACAAGTCACTTGACTGTTTTGAGTGATCACTTTCTGCACCTTAAGAAAATTGGGCTGTAACATTTATTTCATTGGATGTTGCAAGGATCTAAAGAGACAAACATAAATATAAGCCCTGTTGTCATTTCTGCTCACATCACAAGTTCCTTTAGAAGAAATTCTCTAACTTCTAAGTTGGTAGTGCCTTTGGAGAGTAGGGATCAAGAACTGATGTGGGGGCCCAGGCAAAGCATGATGGTGGCTCAGAGAAAGTCCCATCAAAATAAGACATAATGAGAAAGTAAAAGGAACAGAAATTCTTCTTGATGATATCCATTAATTTTTAAAACTTTTATGTTCCTCTTAATAAGGTTCCATATCTTTAGTCTAAATTTTTCTACTTCCTTTAAATAGTTCTCATATACCATTTTAGTCATTCATCTATGAAAGTATTTTACTCTAAATTGTTCTAAATAAAGGTACCCAGAACTGAAAGAAATAGTCCAAGCATTGACTAATCAGTACAAAGCTGAATTTTTGCCTCCCTAGTTTTAACTACAGTACTCTTCCCTTAATAAAGTTTGAAATGGTATTATCTTCTTGGTGATGAAATCACTCCTTTACTTGATATTGAATGTACTGATAACCATAAAGCTGCTAAGTCATGGTCTCCTTATTTTGTACCAGTGAATTCTGTTGATTGCACATGTGTGAAAGTCTCATATTTACCTTTAGTAAATTTCACCTTGTAACACTTCCCATCTCCTCAGTCCATCACTTTTTGTAGACACATTTGTCCAGAGATAGTTGTTCTCTTCCTCACAGCTTATCAGTAATTTCAATTTACTTAATTTTACCAAAATTATAGCTAAATGCATGTAGGCTTTTATCCATGTGAGGTGAGGAGATATAAATAACTATAATCAGCATCAAAATGTATTTGAATATATCTAAAAATCATCTCAATGAGTATTAACCAAATAATCAGATGTGCATGATTCACATGTATTATGTTTATATTTCTTCCATAGAATACACTGATTAGAAATTTATTTATTTACTCATAATTTTTTTGTGTGCCATGTACTTTGCTAGGTGCTGAGGATATAGCGGTGAACAAGACAAGCTAGGTCTGTGCATTACAGAATTAATGACAAGCAAACAATGGCAACACATGACATGGAGTCGATTCTATTTCACTTAATATTTGTATGAATTCTGCATGTGTAATCAATTTTAATTGTCAGGTTAACTGCAACCTCACCACGTTAAAATAAATTTTAGAACACTCTGTTCTACTGCTGAGATAAAACTATTTAGTTTATAATTTGGGGCTGCTTTGGAAATGCCATCAGCCTATTTCAGAATGTTTTATTTTTACAACATATTTATGGTATCAGTTTTTGTTTTTCATTGATTGGATGTGTATATTCAAGATACATCTAGCCTGCACCTCTACTCTGGTACATCAGCCTTTTTTAAGAGTTGACATCATTATAATCATTGAATAGCTATGGTTAAAAGAACTATTCCACTGTAAGTTCTATTTTCTTTTTTTTAAGTTGGTTATCATCTTGCCTTTGTGGTATAGGTAGATTACAGTGTCTATTTAGAAAGAGAAAGGTCACTGAAGATGCAGAGTGCATTCACTGGACTATACTGACCCAACATATACTGCTACAGCCTAGTGTGTAAAACAAGATCGTGAAGAAAGCTTAAAGATATTTGGTTATATATGCCTCATGTTGTGAGTTATGGAGAAATTAGATGTTTCTGAGGGTAGAGCAAAGACTTGGACCCAGATTTTCTGTCTTCCATTCAGTGGTGTTTCCACCACACCATGTTTCATGCTTATACTGGGAATGCTAGGGATGTTTATACTAGGGCAGATATAGAGGAAATGAGATTGGCTGTGTCCTATTCTTGGGTCATAGGTTCATGGGGTTCATTATGGCATTCTCAACTTTTGTCTTTGTTTGAAATTTTCCATATAAGAAGTTTAAAGGTAAGTAGAAAGAGCTCACCTCTTTATTTATTTCATTTTTTTTCATCTCTCATTTAGTACATCACTATAATTTATAATGTAGAGGTAACTGAAAGTAATATAATTTTTGAGGAAAGTAAGTACAGATTACAAAGTACAGATTATGTGCAGATGTGTGCCACTTTTGGGGCACACATCTGCACATAATCATGCTAGCAAGAAGAAAATAGAAGCTATCCTAGGAAATAAGCATGCTATAGAGTCACCATTTCTGCTATGGTAGAAAGTTGTTTTTGGTTTCAGGCTGATTGAATTTCAGTACTGTTGATAAATTATTGTTTCTATGATGTCCAAAATGTGAGCACTTGTGACATCTTATGTAGCATATTGGTTCATCTTATCCTCAACCTAGTAAAACATTAATCCAACAGAATTCAACTAATTGGGACTGTACATTAATATCTTGTCCAATTATCTGTGCAAGAGTAGAATGAACACAAATAGATTGATAGGGAAGATATAATCATTGAAAAATAAATTCTGGGATATGTCTTGTGATTTCTACAGACTTGGACTTACAGGATCTTATTGCATGTAAGATGGTCCTAAGATACATAAAGATACAACATCTGTAAAATAAGATTGGGTTGGTAATTACACTAAATTAACTCAGGCCACAAAGTATGTTAAATACATCTTAGAAAGTTGTAAAACAGGGATAAAAAGAAAGAAGAGGTTTCCTTTGCACATTTTTGCTAACTAGAAAATTTAATAAACAGAACTAATCATATTCTATGAGTTAGGGTTATTCAGTGAGCTTCAGGGTAGTAATACTGTAGAACAAAATGCATGACTCAAACAAATGCAGTGCTGATAACAGTCTCGAATGTCAAGAATGCTCACTGAATTGTCCTCATGTCTTATCTGATGTTTATGGCAGAGAAGGAAGGAATGAAAAATTTTTGCCAACGACTCTAAATACAGTGGATTGCTAAACTGTCTCTTCCCCAGAACCAGGACTATTCTTGCTGTTTAAGACACCACAATTCATATTCTTTTAATTACTCATTCTTAAGAGTCTGGTGTGTCACAAAACTTGTGGCTGTAACTTTGAAGATTTACTTTTTCCAGAGTTTACAAAATGAGCAAAAATATTATAGTAAGTCACTGAACTTTCCAGACTTCTTCAGAACCACAAACTGCTAGACCTCTGTATGTCACGTGAAATGATTCAAAGATTGCTCACCCAGTACACATCCCCAAATTCCCAGTTTGAGAAAGCATAGATATTTGATAAGGAGCCAAACCCAGGGGAGCATGCCTGGGCTTTTTTGCACATGGAATTGCTTAGAATTAAGACTAATTCATTCAGGGACCCCAGGGTGGGAAACAGTTCTTTTGCTCTTTGAACTCTGCCACATACAGGAGCACTATTGTATTCCTTCATTCATTCAACGTTCATTCATTTATCAAGTACTTATTGGTGGAAATCAACCTCTCTTGTCCTCATGAAACTTGCATTCTGGCGAGTGTGACAGACAATAGTATGTGAAAAAAATAAATGAGATGATTTTAATAGCAATAGATGAAAATTTAATCCCAGCTCCTTTCTTCTTAATAGTTATATGAACTTGGTAATGTTTCTCAACTTTTTTGATATATTAATTTTTTAAGTTAAAAAATTTTTTTTTTTTTTTTTTTTTGGTTGCATTGGGTCTTTGTTGCTGTGCGTGGGCTTTCTCTAGTTGAGGCGAGCGGGGGCTACTCTTCGTTGCGGTGTGCAGGCTTCTCATTGGGGTGGCTTATCTTGTTGCAGAGCACGGGCCCTAGGCGCGCAGGCTTCAGTAGTTGTGGCACGTGGGCTCTAGAGTGCAGGCTCAGCAGTTGTGGCGCAGGGGCTTAGCCGCTCCGCGGCATGTGGGATCCTCCCGGACAAGGGCTTGAACCTGTGTCCCCTGCACTGGCAGGCGGATTATTAACCACTGTGCCACCAGGGAAGCCTGAAATATTAATTTTTAAGATGTTAATGAAATAACATTTCTCCTAGTGTTTGTATGAAGATTAAATTAGATTATGTAGCAAAGTTCTTGGAAAATAATATGTGCTTCATTTGCATAGGATATATGCTAGGATGTCTGCAGTGCTATTTGTAATGTTGGAAAAGATGGAAGCAAGCCAAATTTCCTCAGAGGAAAATGGAATGGATAAATAATATGTATTATATTCATCTGGTGCAATGCTGCCCAGCTATTGAAAGTCACATAGTACTCAATTTAAACAAAATAGACCTTAAAATATAATTTGAATAAAAATTGTGGCATAAAAATATGTATATAAAACATTCATTAACATATACGTATGTATGCAGCAATATATATATATATATTTTTTTGCCGTATGCGGGCCTCTCACTGTTGTGGCCTCTCCCGTTGCGGAGCACAGGCTCTGGGCGCGCAGGCTCAGCGGCCATGGCTCACGGGCCTAGTCGCTCCGCGGCATGTGGGATCCTCCCGGACCGGGGCACGAACCCGTGTCCCCTGCATCGGCAGGCGGACTCTCAACCACTGCGCCACCAGGGAAGCCCAGCAATATTTTAAAAGGAAACGAAACATACATATCAAATTCATGATGGTAAATGTACCCAGAAAGAAGGAAAGGACACTATAACTAGGAAGAGGATAGCAGAATTCAATGAGTTCTGTACTTTATTACCTATTATTTATTTTAGTTTACAAATAAAGCACATAATAAATTGCATTAAAAATAGTAAGAGGCAATATGGTGGGGGAAATAAAATCAATTGTATGAATAATTGAGATAATATATGAAAAAAATGGTCTTGTAAAAGGGACGTTCTTTGCATATTTGTGACCATCCTTTGCACAGGGAAGTTACTTTAAGTTTGAAAGTTCATTTTCTCTGACTTAGCAAGGTTTTGTGAAATGAATGTGCTATTGGTTTTTCATTAACTCCCGTTTTTGAGGTAAAGCATATTTACTTAGGATAATGAAGAAGATTTTTTTTTAATATTTCATTTATTATTATTTTTTTTAACTTAATGTTTTGTTTATACATTGGTTTTAGCCAGGGACTTCAGCACATCTGGGTTACAACACAAAATCAGGAGACTTCTATTCTTGAGCTTAAGTAAAGTCAGGGTGTTTCATTGCACTGTCACAGAACAGCTGGCACACAATTTCTCCCTGCCCCACATATTACAAAGACTTGACTGGCTTTTACAGATTCCAAGTGGTCATTCTTCATGGCCTCTTTGTATTACTAAATATACACATTTGTCTACTGTTGCCAGCCTAAATTCTTTCCAGCTCTGATGGCTTTTAACTTTCACTGAGTACTAACAGTCCACGCACAGAGTCACTGAGGTTGTTAAGTTTCCATTTATCATCTCACATAAATAGCTGCTCAAGCAGATGTGGATTGGGATGGGGAAGCCCTAAACCAAAGCTGTTTGGCAGAGATTTGTCTCTCCTTACACAAGAGAGGAAAGGATTTTGGTAGCTAACATCTTCATTCACTGCATGAAAACCAGCAAAAACAAATCTCAAAACTAATTTTAGGGGGACTCAGGATAGGGAGAAATTACTTCTAGATGGGGATCAAGACATACTACATGAAGAAAGTAGAATTTAACTTGAGAGAAGTTTTAATGCATTCATTTAATGCATGTTTTTTCAAGTAGCTAAAATTCACCAGGCATTGTGACTAACACTGTGCTGAATAAAATTTTACTAGGTGAAGAGAAAGGAATAAAAGTCTGAGCAGATGAGTAGTTTGAGTAGTTACAAGGACGCTTGAGCAATAGTAATGGGTCAGTCTAGTGTTCATTTATCTGTTAATACATTCAGCAAACAGTTATACTATTTCTACGTAGTTGATATTGGGTTAAGTTCTGGGTATACAGAAACAACACAGAACAACACTGTCCTTTTCCAAGAATTCAAAATGTAGTGAGACAAGTAAAAATTTTCAGAAAAAAAAATGTGATAATCAGTGTAACAGACACACATAAGTAAGCCATGCTCCCAGAACTAAGCAACACTGAAAAATAAGATAAAGTTCCTGCCCTTAGTGAGAGACAGACAAGTAGTATAACTGATATATAAATACTGGGATTAAGAATATACACAGGTACTTTGTGCTTTGGGGGATTTGCAAACACGTTGGGAAAACTAGATTACAGGAGAAAGAGAATGTGGCTAGATATTGGATTAAAGAAAAACATGAGGTCCAGATCAGTGAGGCCTAGGTAATCTGAACTTTAGGTTATAACAAGTGGAAATCTTTGAAGAAATTTAGTCAGAGATGTGATCAGAATGACCAATTTCAATGGTCAGCTTTACCCTTGACATAGAGCAAAAGAAGGATGGGACAGTTAGAAGTCCAAGATTCCAAAGGTTGGTTTAAAAATGAGGCTATAATATAACGGAGGGTAACACAAACATTAGAATAAGCAGAGGAATCAATAAAAACTTGCTGAATAAATGATTCAACAATTCCTTCCTGGTTTTTTGCCTGAGAGAAGAAAAGCATGAAACTTGGAAGATTACACTTTTGTGTCTTAGTCCAAATTCCGCTGGAGATGAGCAGTGACACAGGAGGCAGGAAAGCCTCTGGGCCACACCACATGGGCCACGGCTGTCTGCACATCTGTGTCCATCTGGTCAAAGGGGAAATTGGTTGGCCCAAGGTGACTATAAAGGGGCCTGGGGACCATTTATTCAGAGTTAAGTAACAATTTTCTTTTGAGAAATTTACCTGTTATACTAACTAAAAAGTAAATTTCCACACACAATGGCTCATAACTTCACAGCAGGAAGATCTGTTCAACATTCCAGAAAGTTCTGCTTTGTTTTTCCAGTTCCTCTCTTACTGAAAGTATTTGGAGGTAATTGAGAGTTGGGAAATCTGCCTTCCAAAATTCCCTCTACCTATGACTTTCTGTGAAAACACTGGCATCTCAAACTCTGTGGTCCCTTTCTTCACTTGAAAATGTATTTCTATGTCCCTTTTAGTTTGAATATTTTATAACTTACAATAATCTATGACAATCATTTTATTTGAGAAATCGAGTAATCCTAAATACTTTTAACATCTCCTTTGAATCCTTACTATTTTATCATCTTGACTTTACTCAACTTACCAGTTTTTTTTTTTATTGGAGTATAATTGCTTTACAATGTTTTGTTAGTTTCTGCTGTACAATGAAGTGAATCAGCTATATGTATACCTATATCCCCTCTTTCTTGGACCTCCCTCCCACCCCACTCCCAACTCCATTAGACTCCTAACATTTGACTTTGACTATCTTCCTTTTGTTTCTTTGCTTTGTTTTGTTTTTCTAATACTGACCTACCTTCATCACTGACAACTTTTCTAATAACTTTTAATATATCACACCTTGAGTCCCAAATCATTCTTTTCTTGTCATTTAAGTCTTAGTGAAATTTTGTCCTGTTAAATAGGTTGTCCTTAATTTTTGTATGATCATGCAAAACTACCTACCAAAACATTCCATCTGAATTTATTCAACTTGAATGAGTTAGTTAGGCTAAATGTATTATGCAATTAAACATATAATCAAAGCTACACACACACACATACACACACACACCTCTGACACATTAGTACTCGTTGGTCTTGTTTATCTATTGCACTATTAAATGCTTGAGGACAGATATCCACCTAACATAATTCTGTTAAAATAACGTAGCACTAATATAGATCCATATTTCTTGTAGGTGCGAACTAAATATGGGGCAATGATGATGCCATACTTTGTTACAAGATTTGTGTCCAATTATGTTATTGAACTGGCTAAGGTTTGGTCAAATTTCTTGTGTAAACATGAATAAACAGAATTTCATTTTTAGAAGGAAAATGTACACCCAAAGAAATCCATACAAATATACAAAAAATTATCCTCATATCCTTATACAATTTTTTCTAAGAATAATATAAATTTAAGGAAATATCTGAGGGATATACAATGAATGAGATAAAAACATGAAATTAAGCATTTAAATACAGGTATTATAGCACTAAAGAGCTACATAAAATTTTAAATATAATATTCATTTGAAAAAACTGTTTTATATTGTTGTTCCTTGTCAATGTCTGATGGAGTTGATATATATCTGCAAGAGTGGGAATAAATATTAAAATTTTGTACCAAAACCAGACTTTATCACTAACAATGGGTCAGTGGAATTCTTGACATGTCAGCAAGTATCCCCAGCTACAGATTCAATTCATTTTATCTGTCTCTTTTTGTTTTTTCAGAACATGAGGTTGTCATTGGCCCTGGGATAAGTATACATTATTGGGGTTTGGTTTATCCAAAACAGCATATGCTAAACTATGCTAAGTAGAGGTTTAAACTTGAAAATGATGTTGAAATGCTACTTTGGTTGTAGACACGTGGGAGGAAAAAGAAGAATTTGCCTTTCCATTGCCAATGTCTTCCACATCAAGGAGACTGGGATAGAGTTGTCACTGTTGTGTTTCCTTTTTTATTTTGCACCTCAGAAGCCCTTTCTCCCTTTTTTTTCCTCAAGCATAACAAGGGTCAAAAGGCCACAAATGTTTATCATTTTAGATTGAGTAACCATGGGCTTCTTTTGTAAGTCAAGGAAGAGATGTAGTAACTGGAGAGACCCTCTGCTTAGCCCTGACTTACTAATGACTATCACGGTAGAGTCATAGGTTAATCTGCTGAGATAGCAATTTATGTTTTGTTCTTGTTCTGTATTCCCTCTATTTGAACAAGGCAGGCAGACACTTTGTACTCCTTTAACCCCCAGAAAAGTCTGTGTAGTGTATTCTGCCTCAAATTTTCCTTTCTATTTTTCTTTTTTAGAAAATTAAGCTATTTAAAAATAAGATTATAGGGATGAGAGGAAAAAGGGAGAAGTGGTCAAAGGGGAGAAAAGTTTGCCTCATTCCAAAGTAGGGGCTAGAGGTTTACTGGTTCTGTGAACAGTGCAGACCAAAAGCCTTGAAGCATCCATGGAAGTGGGAGGAGGACACTTTAGGGGAGGCAGCCCTTGACTTCCACAATGATCAAATTATCCTTTGCTCATGAAACACAGACATAAACACAGCATTGCTGCTCAGCAAGGTACCTTGAGATTTTGGACAATGGATATCTAAGTGGTAGCCCACTGTGAACAAAAGGCCCTTGGAGCTTAAATAATCTGAATTGGAAATACGGAATAAGTTAATGATTCAAATTTAAGATTTTGCTGGCTCTAGGGACAGAGAGTCATTGTCAGATTTATTATGATTTAAAGGGGAATATGTGATATGTCATTTCTTACATGTCCAGTTTGTAGAGGAAGAGTCACATTAGGTAACACCTCACTTACACCAATGGACAGATCATCCAGACAGAAAATTAATAAGGAAACACAAGCTTTAAATGACACAATAGACCAGATAGATTTAATTGATATTTATAGGACATTCCATCCAAAAACAGCAGATTACACTTTCTTCTCAAGTGCGCACGGAACATTCTCCAGGATAGATCACATCTTGGGTCACAAATCAAGCCTCAGTATATTTAAGAAAATTGAAATCATATCAAGCATCTTTTCCGACCACAACACTATGAGATTAGAAATCAATTACAGGGAAAAAAAAGTAAAAAAGACAAACACATGGAGGCTAAGCAATACATTACTAAATAACCAAGAGATGACATGAAATCAAAGAGGAAATCAGAAAATACCTAGAAACAAATGACAATGAAAATACGACAATCCAAAATCTATGGGATACAGCAAAAGCAGTTCTAAGGGGGAAGTTTATAGCAATACAATTCTACCTCAAGAAACAAGAAAAATCTCAAATAAACAATCTAACTTTACACCTAAAGGAACTAGAGAAAGAAGAACAAACAAAACCCAACGTTAGTAGAAGGAAAAAAAAAATCATAAAGATCAGAGCAGAAATAAATGAAATAGAAACAAAGAAAACAACTGCAATGATCAATAAAACTAAAAGATGATTCTTTGAGAAAATAAACAAGATTGATAAACCATTAGCCAGACTCATCAAGAAAAAGAGGGAGAGGACTCAAATCAATAAAATTAGAAATGTAAAAGGAGAAGTTACAATGGACACCACAGAAATACAAAGCATCCTAAGAGACTACTACAACCAACTCTATGCCAATAAAATGAACAACCTGGAAGAAATGGACAAATTCTGAGAAAGGTATAACCTTCCAAGACTGAACCAGGAAGAAATAGAAAATATGAACAGACCAATCACAAGTAATGAAATTGAAACTGTGATTAAAAATCTTCCAACAAACAAAAGCCCAGGACCAGATGGCTTCAGAGGTGAATTCTATCAAACATTTAGAGAAGAACTAACACCCATCCTTCTCAAACTCTTCCAAAAAATTGCAGAGGAAGGAACACTCCCAAACTCATTCTATGAGGCCACCATCACCCTGATACAAAAATCAGACAAAGATACTACAAAAAAAGAAAATTACAGACCAATATCACTGTTGAATATAGATGCAAAAATCTTCAACAAAATACTAGCAAACAGAATCCAACAATACATTAAAAGGATCATACACGATGATCAAGTGGGATTAATCCCAAGGATGAAAGGATTCTTCAATATACACAAACCAATCAATGTGATACACCATATTAACAAATTGAAGTATAAAAACCATATGGTCATCTCAATAGATGCAGAAAAAGCTTTTGACAAAATTCAACACCACTTAAGATAAAAAATCTCCAGAAAGTGGTCACAGAGGGAACTTACCTCAACATAATAAAGGCCATGTATGACAAACCCACAGCAAACATCATTTTCAATGGTGAAAAACTGAAAGCATTTACTTTAAGATCAGGAACAAGACAAGGATGTTCACTCTCACCACTATTATTCAACATAGCTTTGGAAGTCCTAGCCATGGCAATCAGAGAAGAAAAAGAAATAAAAGGAATACAAATTAGAAAAGAAGAAGTAAAACTGTCACTTTGCAGATGACATGATACTATACATAGAAAATCCTAAAGATGCTACCAGAAAACTACTAGAGCTAATCAATGAATTTACTACAGTGGCAGGATACAAAATTAATGCACAGAAATCTTGCATTCCTATATACTAACAATGAAAGATCAGAAAGAGAAATTAAGGAAACAATCCCATTCACCATTGCAACAAAAATAATAAAATACCTAGGAATAAATCTACCTACAAAGACCTGTACTCAGAAAACTATAAGACTGATGAAAGAAATTAAAGATGATACCAACAGATGGAGAGATATACCATGTTCTTGGATTGGAAGAATCAATATTGTGAAAATGACTATACTACCCAAAGCAATCTACAGATTCAATGCAATCCCTATCAAATTACCAATGGCCTTTTTTACAGAACTAGAACAAAAAATCTTAAAATTTGTATGGAGACACAAAAGACCCCGAATAGACAAAGCAATCTTGAGGGAATAAAACGGAGCTGGAGGAATCAGATTCCCTGACTTCAGGCTATACTACAAAGCTACAGTAATCAAGAAAAGATGGTACTGGCACAAAAACAGAAATATAGATCAATAGAACAGGATAGAAAGCCCAGAGATAAACCCATGCACCTATGGTCAACTAATCTGTGACAAAGGAGGCAAGAATATACAATGGAGAAAAGACAGCATCTTCAATAACTGGTGCTGGGAAAACTGGACAGATACATGGAAAAGAATGAAATTAGAACACTCCCTAACACCATACACAAAAATAAACTCAAAATGGATTAAAGACCTAAATGTAAGACCAGACACTATAAAACTCAGAGGAAAACATAGGAGGAACACTCTTTGACATAAATCACAGCAAGATCTTTTTTGACCCACCTCCTAGAGTAATGGAAATAAAAACAAAAATAAACAAATGGGACCTAATGAAACTTAAAAGCTTTTGCACAGCATTGGAAACTATAAACAAGATGAAAAGACAACCCTCAGAATGGGAGAAAATATTTGCAAAGGAATCAATGGACAAAGGATTAATCTCCAAAATATATAAACAACTCATGCAGCTCAATATTAATAAAACAAACAACCCAATTCAGAAATGGGCAGAAGACCTAAATAGACATTTCTACAAAGACATACAGATGGCCAAGAAGCACATGAAAAGCTGCTCAACATCACTAATTATTAGAGAAATGCAAATCAAAACTACAATGAAGTATCACCTCACACTGGTCAGAATGGCCATCATCAAAAAATCTACAAACAATAAATGCTGGAGAGGCTGTGGAGAAAAGGGAACCCTCTTGCACTCTTGGTGGGAATGTAAATTGATACAGCCACTATAGAGAACAGTATGGCGGTTCCTTAAAAACCTAAAAATAGAATTACCATATGACCCAGCAATCCCACTACTGGGCATATACCCAGAGAAAACCATAATTCAAAAAGACACATGCACCCCAATGTTCAGTGCAGCACTATTTACAATAGCCAGGTCATGGAAGCCACCTAAATGCCCATTGATAGATGAATGGATAAATAAGATATGGTACATATATACAATAGAATATTACTCAGCCATAAAAAGGAAAGAAATTGGGTCATTTGCAGAGATGTGGATGGACCTAGAGACTGTCACACAGAGTGAAGTAAGTCAGAAAGAGAAAGGCAAATATTGTATATTAAAGCATTTATGTGGAATCTAGAAAAATGGTACAGATGAACTGGTTTGCAAGGCAGAAATAGAGACACAGATGTAGTGAACAGACGTATGGACACAAAGTGGGGAAAGCGTTGGGGGTGGTGGTGGTGGGATTAATTGGGAGATTGTGATTGACATATATACACTAATATGTATAAAATAGATAAGTAATAAGAACCTGCTGTATACAAAATAAATTAATTAAATTAAATTAAAAAAAATTCATGATCTGGAATACAGTTTAATGGATTTGTCAAACCTGTGAAGTAGAAGAATTGATATCTGGACTAATATATCAAACAACTCATTAGATAAATAATGTTGTCAGATGAAACATAATTATAGGAAAATCTCATTGGAATCTGTAGAGGGAAATCTATAATACTATGGAGGAAGTCTGGATCTTTGTCGAATTTTTGAAAAATATTCTTGATGTTTTAATTTGGCACTGACAAAACCATTGTATTCTCAATTACCTTAGAATAATGCAATGAAAGATGTAAATCATGTTAACTCCTTAAATGAAAAAAAGTTGTGTATGTATTTACTATCATACATCAAATAAACAGCAGGGAAGTGAAATAGTATATCTAAAGAGATGGGAATTGAAATAATGAAAATTGGAAGAATATTAAAATCTGACTCTCAATGATCTCTTGCTCTCCCAAATTCTGCCGTTTGCCATATATTCAGTACTAGTAGTCATTTACTATCTTGCGTATCACAAAGTGCATAACGTCTTTGTTCATTTTATTTCTTAATGCCAGTGGATCAAAGTACAAATTATAATAGAAAGTGTCCTTTTATCTCTTCTATATAGTATTTTTTCAACCTGCACCAGGGTCCTTGCAGAAAATGTTTACTGGCATTATTTTTAACTCAATAGAAGATGAGAGTCATCATATATCCTGGAAAAAGTCATCTAGAAAGTATATATTTCATGCAGATAGTCTTCTACTTGATAGAAAATGAGGAGAAGCTCTTCATTTCAAAGACAGTCATAATATTTAATATAAATTGGGAACAATAAACATTTTCAACCTCAGGGTTTGGGTAAAGAAAATTATGATAAATCTATGCAATAGAATATTAGACATGTAACAAGAATATTTTATAGAAGTTTTAATGACTTGAGAAAATACTGTGACTCTTGCTACTCTGATGTTAAATGAAAGAAAGATACAAAATGAATATATATACAATACGAGGTTTCTCATATGTATACGTGTGTGTATATATTATATATAAATATATAATTACAGAAAAAGGTTAAAATGTTAATACTGGTTGACTGTAGATGGTAATTATAAATGATTGCATTATAATATTTTCCTGCTTATTTTTTCCTTTATTGTCTACCTTTTCTACAATGCATATATATAATTTCTAATTCAAAAAATATGCATTCATTGATTATGTACTCTACTCTTTCACACACTTATTAACAATAATGGAAAATTAGATGTTATGATAGGATACTCCAGGAGAATCCAACCAGCAGACCAAGTTTATAGTTAGTTATAGAGTTAAAAACATGCTACCAACCATTAGCACCAATCATTATTCTATTACCAATAAAGAAAAATATTTGATCTAGTTCTAAATGTCTTCATGGGATATGGGAGTTTGATATTGTAGTCTCAAAAGTCAGTATGTATTTCTCTTATTGTTGATGGTAGTTGGAATCTTACCCTATATATATGATAATAAACATACTAATAAAGGTGTTGAAAAAATTAAATAAGATAATATAAGAAATGCACATAGCCAGTGGCTGCCTCATGGTGGGTAGTTAGCTAATCATTGTTTGTCTGACATTCAGATATAATTGCAGAAAGTTGTCTGATCCTTTAAAGGACTAGCTTCTGGGCCTTAAATAGATAATATATTAAGTACCTTGTCCATTTCCTTTAATATGACCTTGGAGTTCCACTGGATGGTAAGTGTCAAGCCTGAATGCTGGCTAACAGTCTTGAGAGTTTGTCTTTTAAGGGTATTTTAGCACAAATCTAACAGATTGTATATCTCCTGGGGAGAACTGAGTAGTGGAATTTTCAAGTAGCCTCCATAGAGTAAGGCGAACTGTAGGCAAAAGTTGAAGTAAAACTTCTAGCAAAATAACACAGCAGCTTGCACAGCTATGGACTGTGAAACTTAAATACCCATAGCATACTTTAGCTCTTCATTTATTCATTAATTAATCATAGTTTATTTAATCATTATTTAAACATCTATTTAATGAGTCCCTATTAAAGGACAGGAACATTTGTAATATATTACTGAACAAAATAAGTAGTATTCCTGACCTTTTGGAACAACCATAAGAACATTTAATATTAAGTGTAAGTTTAACTAGAAATGGCAATCTCTGAAATAGCAAAGATGAGAGTCTGTCCTGAATAATGTGTGGTTGTTTGGAACTGGAATTTTGAGCTGCATCCACATGCATAAAGGAAACTTAGCATTCATTCTACAAATCTTTATTAGACCCTGATAGGCCATGTGCTAGCTGTTGCAAACACAAAGAGACAAAGATATGTCCCTGCAGTATAGACCTAATGGCTCATGAGATAAACATTATTGTCACCGTTAGTTTTGAAGATAATAAAGATGGTGTAGAAAAGAAAGGAAAAGAGAAAAATAGGGAAGCCCCTGTTTATGGATCACATACTTCAGGTCTGATATTATGCTCAACATTTTACAGATTATTTCACTTAATATCTACAACAGCCAAAAAGTATATTATTATTCCATATTCATGATGAGAAAGCTGAGGGTCAGAAGATATGTAACTTGCTAAAAGCTATTCATTTAATTAGTGGGAAAGCTAGAATTTGAAACCCAGTCAGCATTATTTTTTCACCTATATTTTAAATCATAGCAATAGTACCATTTTCTATGTGTCGTGAAAATCTTTTAAAATGTCTAGTGCATTGGAGTAACAAACTAGGTACAATGTGAAATCCATGGGTGAAAATTGCCATAGATATTCAATTTCAAAATATTATCGTGGAAGATCTGCTATAAATGAATGAATACATACATACATAAATCAATCCAGAAGTTCAGGAAATTTAAAAATGTATCAGCATCTCCCAGCTTAGTTTTATATGGATTGTCTAGTTTTCACATAATTTTATGTTGTAGTAAGGCAAAGATTTTTAAAATTAACTTAATCTACCTCAGGGCAAATTAAGTATTGCTTAATGATCAAGGAAAGAGTTATATCTTAAAATCTAAATAAAAAGTATAACTTTTTATAATTTTTATTATCATTTTTTTATTTTATAAAAATAAAAGTAAAACTTTTGTTATCATTTTCCTTGGGGGAAAAGAAATCATGTTAATTTCAATATGAATAAAATATTTTATAGTTAGCTTATCATTTCCATGTATTACTTTTTCTAATATTTGAGTTTTTAACTGTATATATGAAAATGCATCAACGTTTGAGAGCTTGAAAAAATATATAAAATTTTAGAGTCTCTTGCTAGCTTAGGCATAGAGCTACGCAAAATACTTTTCACTTCTGGCAAAAACAACAGGAAAAAAGCATTAGTCTCTCCAGGGTAATTTGGTACTTCCTACTCTAGGGTAGTCCAGAAAAACTAAATGAGATCAGAATTTTTCACTAATTTCTGGCCTTCTGTTTCTCCCCATTCTGGCAATGAAATATGGAAAGCATATTTGTTTGAAGGCAATGTGAACTTTTTCTGAACCTATCAAGACATCCACTCTTAGTCATAGAAAAATAGAACTTTTTGGTTCTTTCTTAACTTCAACTACTGAAGCCACTAATGAATCATACAGTGGCTTCTCCCAGCCTCTACCCAATCACAATTCATTTTCCTTTCTTTACTTATCATATTATTATGCCAAGGTGTTGATTTATAGAGTGCTTGATCAAAGTCATGAAATCAGTTTTGTTGTCAGAGTGACATAGCTGATATTCTTAAAAATGTCCCCTTTCTGCCTCCCAAGGCTATTTAAGCCAAAACTACTATTGAAATAAAATGATGGTTAATTGACTGAGTAGGATGAATTCTTTTTTAAAAGGTCAGAGTTTATTATCATGTTTATCTTTATTAGCCTTCAGAGTTATTTGCTCATTTGAGGGTGGTCATGGAAAGGATTTAGTTTAGATTGTTTATTTTATTTTATGAATGGAAAAATGATATCAAGATAAGAGGCAATATTTGTTTGAATAAGTGTTACACTGTGTTTGCTAGAGTCCCAAGAGTTTTTTCAAATATTAAATGCTTCTTCTAACACAGTGATTCTCAAAGCCTAGTTTGATTAATAAAAATGAGAATCTGCACAATGTCTAATTGCAAAAGAATTTACCTGCATATAAACTAAATAGTAGGAGCCCTCTAGGAAGAGGGAAATATGCCAAAGGGAAAGTCAACAGCATCTGTGAAATGAAGAAAAGAGCAGAGAAAGTAAAGAGGAATTACCTTTCCATCCATCTTCCCCAAAATCATCTGCTTCACCACTTGAAGGGGTGTTGAGTAACTTTCAGAGATTGTTATAACGACTACTCAGCTGAGGGTATCATTACAGGTTGTGAAAGACAGCCTTAGATATAAGAACTTTCAGTTCCTTTCACTCATTTCTTCGGTAGAAGTCCTCAATATTTTATTTTAAGAAAATAATGCACTGATAGCATTACTGTTAATAAATTTATTTATTTGAATTCTTTTCAGAAATATCAACCTGAGGTTTATATTTTTGTTTGACTTTTTAAAAGTGAATTTAGAGCTTAATATTATAGAACATAAAAGGTGAACTACATGATTTGGGAACACACTGATCCAGACCATATATTCTACCCAGTTTAAATGTCATGTTCATTGCTGTTTCCATTTTGCTGTTTGATCATAATGAAAATTCTACCAGTTATGGTTCAACTTTTGGCAAAATAAAACCCTCTTTATCTTCATTTTTATAAGCACGACAATTTCTATTTAAAAACATAAGGGTTAAGTAAATTTAAGTTCTTATTGTGTACTCACTGAAGTAGATTCATTATTGGGCTATAATTTTTTCAAGTAGAGAAGTAAACCTGCATCACCCTGCTTCCACCTCTATATAAACAAACGATAGCCAACTCCTATCACTGGCAAATAACGTTTTGCAAAACTTATAGCTTCTTCATGTCATTCTCTTTCCTACCTCAAACATGCTGATTCTTCCAGATTTAACTTAGAGATATTTTTCTTCCAACTCTTTACTCGTGTTCTGAACATTTTTTAAACACTCTGAAATGATTCATAATCCTCTGAAATTTTGATGTCAAGAATGGACTGAATTTTATGACTAAATATGCAGCCCTATTCAAAGTCCTTGCATAACCACATGAAACATTTCCGGAAGAAGAATTGCTGGTTGGTATTTTCTGAAAATTTAAGTTGCATATCTAATGCTTTTTCTTTCCAGAAAGAGTAAGGTATGTTATATATTATTAAGAATTCATTTTGCTACTTATATTGCAGCAGTATTTGCTGTTTTTATATGAATTCAATGTCTTGTTGATGTTTCAAAGGATATCTTGTTTGATTTCTTATTTCTTCAACTAGTTACCTCAGTAGTGCTCTTAAGACTTGTCTTTTACCTTTATTTCCTCTCTATTATTTAAAATATAACTACAAATTATCATTTCAAGGACACTTCTGGTTGTACGTACATAATAACACCTACCTTCTCCTACCCTCTGGCATCCATAATGCCTGACAACCACTAATCTTTTCTCCCTCTCTATAATTTTGTCATCAAGAATGTTATACAAATGGAATCATACAATATGTAACATTTTTCATCTCCATTTTCAGTGAGCATAATTCCTGTGAGATTTATCTGCGTTATGGTGTAGCATAGCTTGCTTCTTTTTTTATTGCTGAGTAGTGTTCCAAGGTATGAAGGTACCACAGTTGTTTATCCATTCACTAGCTGAAGAACGTTTGAATTGCTTCCAGTTTTGAGCTATTATGAATAAAGCTACTGTGAACATTTTACATAGGTTTTTTGTGAACACTACTTCTCGTTTCTCAAGGATATATGCCCAAGAATTCAATTGCTGAGTAATAAAATAACTGCATGTTTAGTTTTATAAGAAACTGCTAAACTGTTTTCCAGAGTAGTTGTATCATTTCACATTCCCACCAGCAATGTATGAGTGATCCACTTTCCTCATATCTTTATCAGCATTTGGTTTTGTCACTACTTTCTAATTTTAGCCATTCTGATACTTGTGTAGTAATAAGTTCATTGTAGTTTTAAATGATGTTGAATATTTTTCATGTGTACCCTCATCAATAAAGTGTCTGTTCATGTCTTTTGCCCATTTTCTATTTGAATTGTTTCCTTTTTAATGTTGAGTTTTGAGAGTTTATTATAAGTTCTAGACGCAGTCTTTTGTTAGACATATGGCTTGCAAGTGTTTTCTCCAAGTCTGTGGCTTGTCTTTTTATCCTTTTAACAGGGTCTTTCACAGAGCAAAAGTTTTAAATTTCGATGAGGTTCAATTTAATCAATGTTTTATGTTTTACATTTAAGTCTGTGATCCATTCTGAGTTCATTATTTTGTATAATGTGTGATGCTTAGGTCAAGGTTTATTTCATTCCATGGATATACAGTTGCTCCAGTACCATTTATTGAAAAGTCTAACCTTCTTCTATTAGGTTGTTTTTGAACCTTTGTCAAAAATCAGTTGGCCTGATTCCTCCAGATCCGTTTTTCTTTCTCAAGATTGATTTTGTTATTCAGGATCTTTTGTGTTTCCGTACAAATTAAGAAATTTTTTGTTCTAGTTCTGTGAAAAATGCCAGTGATAGTTTGATAGTGATTGCATTGAATCTGTAGATTGCTTTGGATGGTATAGTCATTTTCACAATGTTGATTCTTCCAATCCAAGAACATGGTATATCTCTCCATCTCTTTGTATCATCTTTAATTTCTTTCATCAGTGTCTTATAGTTTTCTGCATACAGGTCTTTTGTCTCCTCAGGTAAGTTTATTCCTAGGTATTTTATTCTTTTTGTTGCAATGGTAAATGGGAGTGTTTCCTTAATTTCACTTACAGATTTTTCATCATTAGTGTATAGGAATGCAAGAGATTTCTGTGCATTAATTTTGTATCCTGCTACTTTACCAAATTCATTGATTAGCTCTAGTAGTTACTTGTAGTGAGGTGGATGGACCTAGAGTCTGTCATACAGAGTGAAGTAAGTCAGAAAGAGAAAAACAAATACCGTATGCTAACACATATATATGGAATCTTAAAAAAAAAAATGGTCATGAAGAACCTAGGGGCACGACGGCAATAAAGACGCAGACCTACTAGAGAATGGACTTGAGGATACAGGGAGGGGGAAGGATAAGCTGGAACAAAGTGAGAGAGTGGCATGGACATATATACACTACCAAGTGTAAATCCGATAGCTAGTGGGAAGCAGCTGCATAGCACAGGGAGATCAGCTCAGTGCTTTGTGACCACCTAGAGGGGTGGGATAGGGAAGGAGACGCAAGAGGGAAGAGATATGGGGATATATGTATATGTATAGCTGATTCACTTTGTTATAAAGCAGAAACTAACACACCATTGTAAAGCAATTATACTCCAATAAAATAAATAAATAAATAAACACTCAAGGAAAAATATCAGTTGGCCATATTTATATGGGCCTATTTCTGGATTTTCCATTCTTTTCCATTTATCTGTGGTTGTATCTCTATAATACACTTTTTTTTAGCATAGCTTGGTAGTAAGCCTTAATATTGTGTAGAATAATTCTTTCCATTTTATTCTTCTTGTCAAGATTGTTTTAGCTATTGTTGACTCTGTGTGTTTCCATATTATTTTAGAATAAGTTTGACTACATATCTACAAAAAAAAAACCTTGCTGGGAATTAACACTAATCAGATACATCAATTTGGGGATAAATGACATCTTCAGTCTTCCAACCCATGAACACAGTACATCTCTCTGTTTATTTAGGTCTTCTTTGATTCCTTTCAACAGTATTTTGTAAACTTCAGCAGAAAATCTGGTATGCATTTTATTAAGTTTATATGTTTCATTTTATTTGGGATTTTGTAGATAACATTTTGTTTTTAAATTCAGTTCCCACATATGCTTTGTTAATACATAAAAATGAGATTTTGTGTTGGTTTGGTATCTTACAGATCACTGAAATAGCTTAATAGTTCTAGGAGATTTTTGGAAATCCCTTAGGATTTTCTTCATAGACAACCATGTCATCTTCAAACAGGGACAATTTTATTTCTTGCATTTCAATCTGTATACCTTTGTCTAATTTTGCTATCAGGGTAATTCTGGCATCATAAAATGAATTGAGAAGTTTCTCCTCCTTTTTCTTTTTCTGAAAGAGAATGGATAGAATTAGTGTTCATTCGTCTTTAAATGATTGGTAGAATTCTCCAGTGAAGCTATTTGGGCATAGAAATTTATTCTTCAGGAAACTTAACTATGAATTCAATTTCTTTAATGGTTACAGGACTGTTCAAATGATCGATTTCACTTTTGTTGAGTTTTTATATTTTTTGGCTTAAAATGAATTGGTCCATTCATTAACCTAGATTGAATTTATGAGCATAAGTTATTCATAGTATTCCCTTCTTATACTTTTAATGGCTGTAGGAACTGTAGTTATATCACATATATATGTAATTTGTGTTTTTTCTCATCTTATTTTTGTCAGTTCTGCTAGAAGTTCATCAATTTAATTTTATTTTCAAAGAAAGAACTTTTTTATTTCATTGTTTTTCTGTATTATTTTCTGATTTTCAGTATCATTGATTTCTGCTCTTGTCCCTATTATTCTACTCTTTACCTGCTTTGCATTTATTTTACTATTAGTTTTCTAGTTTCTCAAGTTAAAATTTAGATTTGCTCTTTTTTCAATGTAAATATTTTGTGCTATAAATTTTTCTCTCAGAACAGTTTTACCTGCATCCCACATATTTTGATATTTTGTATTTTCCTTTTTATTCAGTTCTATGAATTTTATTTCCTCTGAGAATTTCTCTTCAAACCATGATTATTAAGAAGTGTATTGCTTAACTTCAAAGTGCATGGAGATTTTCTTGTTGTCTCTCTGTTATTAATTTTTAGTTTAATTCCATTATGGTCATTATGATTTCAATTCTTTTAAAGTTGTTGAGGTTTGTTTTATCACCTAGTATTTTGTCTGTCTTGAAGAATGTTTCATGAGTCCTTGAAAAAATGTGTATCTAGCTATTGTTGTGTAGTGTTCTATAAATGTCAATTATATTATTGTGGTTAATTGTGTTCTTCAGATCTTCCATATCCTTGCTGATTTTCTTAGTAGGTCTATCTGTTTCTGAGAGGGGGATTGCTGAATTCCCTAACTATAATTATGATTTTGTGATTTTTTAAAAAAAATTATTTATTTGTCTGCTTCAGGTCTTAGTTGCAACATGTGGGGTCCTTGTTGTGGCATGCGGGATCCTTCGTTGTGGTGCATGGGCTTCTCTCTAGTTGTGACGCATGGGATCCAGAGTGCACAGGCTCAGTAGTTGCGGCACGTGGACTCTCTACTTGTGGCACACAGGCTTAGTTGTCCTGTGGCATGTGGGATCTTAGTTCCCCAACCAGGGATCAAACCTGAGTCCCCTGCATTGGAAGGCGGATTCTTAACCACTGGGCCACGAGGGAAATCCCGATTTTGTCATTTTTTTGAAGAGCATTTAGGTATCAACTTAATCACTTTATAATTCTTAGAATTATGGTGGAATGTGATCTTTTTCAAAAATTGAGGTAAAATTGACATATAACATTGTGTAAGTTGAAGGTGTACAATATGTTGATTTGATACATTTACATATTATAGTATGATTACCACCTAGAATTAGCTAACACCTCTATCATGTCACATAATTATCATTTCTTTTTTGTGGTGAGAACATTTAAGATCTAGTCTCTTGGCAACTTTGAAGTATATAATACAGTATTGTTGACCATAATCACTACACTGTGCATTAGATCTCCAGAAGAATGTGATCTTGAAAGTTCTTTTTTTGCCACTACAAATTTCTTCCTCAGAAAGTACAGAGAGATAAAATAGCAGAAATTTGAAATATTCCATATAGATAGTGACAAAACACACAAATTTGGCATTGGAAAAAGTAGCAAATCGTAACCAGTTGGTCTCTAGAAGTCCAAGTAGATGCCGAAGAATTAAGTTCTGTGTAGGTCTTCTGGTCCTCTACAATATGCTCATATCATGTGAAAATTGCACAGCATTTCTTAATAGGCAAAGTTGACTTGACTTTTTGTGATAAGTAAATATTGAGTAATAGTAGTTGTACTAGGGCATATAGCAAAGCAATCACTAACAAAGTTGCGAATAGAACCAAGTTTATCTCACTTTCATGCTCTGCTTAATAGACTCACTGGCCTTACATATGTAAATCTATTTTACCATCTCAGTACAGAGACTTCTATTAAATTTGAAATGAGAAGGCTTTTTTCTTAGTTTGGGCCTTTGTATTCCACAGTCACCAAAGACCTATAACTAAGGGAGAAGTTAGGGACATTCTTCCTGGTAGTGCTATTATCTAATGAATCACATCTGATTTTGTTGGCTAGATAGTCTCAGAAGAAAGTATTATACTGTATCCAGAGTTCAATAATTGCTGATTCAGTACATCTTTATGTAACAGGAAAATAAGAAAACTCTGCAGTAAGCATGTTGAACAAGATTTTAATTAAAAGCAGTTCTACAACTGGCAGCAGACTATGTCCTGTTTTTACAAAATTCTTCAAAATATTTTAAAATAATTTCTACCTTTACTTATTATAAAGTCAGTTACATTCTTCTGACTGATATGAATAAGAATTATTTTCAGCTCATATAATTAATAGGGTAACAAATTTACTTATATATTATATTCAGCCAGCACTGGGTGTGTGTGAAATAAAAAAAACCCACCCCTATCTCCCTAGTGTATGACCTCAACTTTGGAGAAGATAATAGAAATGGCTTATGTAAGAGATTAGTTCCTGATGTTTACAGACTTAAAATCCACAGAATGTGCTCTTTGTTCAAAAGCAGAAATGGGAGCTTGGTCATGTAGTCAATGACTTATTTACATATCATGTTTTTAAATATGTCCTCAAGTATAAATTCTATTAGTAGCTTCCAACTTCCATCTCTTTCTGGAAGTTGGAAGCTGCTAATAGAATTGTGACAGCAGTTTCTTTCTCATCCTCCCTTACTCTTATTTATGCCAAGTGGCAATCTGACTTTATAAGGAAAAGGCTAATCAAAAAGCCTGCAGCTTTTTCAATTTTCAAAAAGAGCACTGTGTTTGAGGTTTTATAAGCCATGTTAAATGTCCTCAGTTCTCCAGTGACTTTGATAAATTACTTTAAAGAAATTTTGTTATAATGAAACAAATTCCCAGGATATACATTTCTTTCATTGCCTCATCTCCTTATTTTTCTCATGATTGCCCTGGGACTCTTTGAGAACATCTGGGAGAGTTCTGATTACAAAATCTGAACTGTTTTGAGCACAAAGCAGTTTGTAATTCTGATTTTCTTTGTTTGTAATGCTGAATCTTTTTGTGTTCTCATCCCTTCTTCAGTCTTTTCAGATAGATACCAGGTTCCAAAATCTCTTTTAAATGGGTTAAGTAAACTTAAATTCCATAGAGTTAGGATTTCTTATCACTTGAGGGAAATCTGATATAACAGGTTTCATTACATCTCAGTTGATATTATGTAGGATGAAACAATTTAATATAAAGAGGGACAAGGGCTATACTACAGGGATCTTGGGTTGCAAAGCCAAATTTCTTAATTTCAGTAAGATAGCACCAGGTACAATTCCTGTAGGAACTGGTTCATACACTCATTAGGACCTTTTACTCAAAATGTCAAATTGAAATTCATTGAAGTTAGAGACTGGATTATGCTTCATTCCTGTGTGAATCCCCAATACCTAACACAGAGCCCTGCACACAATATTCACCAACCGTTTCTTGAATTGAATTTAAATACAATTGATAAATAAGTAAGAAGATAGGTTAACTGATAAATAATCATGTTTTAGATCATGGGTCCCATTACCATTTTAAAGATACTTAGTAAAAGTTAAAGCACCAAAAGTTAAATTGGTAAGCATAATTTTTAAGAATCTGTTTTTGTCTGTTATATGTGATATTAAGATAAAATTACCATTATCAGCTTGATATATTACAGCCCTTGTACTGAATGGTATAGTAATCATCATAACTATCACTTATTTGGCTTTCTATGTTCCTAGGATTTTACAGCTATTATTTAATAACCTCAAAACAAGGTATGAGTTAAGGTATTGTTATTTCATTATGTTAAAAAAAATACAAAAATGAAAATTTTAAATAACTTTCCCAAAACTCTATGGCTGAGATTTGAATTCAGATATACTTGACTCTAAAACCTGAATTCTTAACTGTTTTTGATGGAATCAGCACTGGATTAAGAATGAGACCAAATTTTATACTAAGCTTTGGTAATAGCTCTGTGTCATCTTGGGCAAGTGATTTAAAATTCTTTGACCTCTTTCTCATTTTGAAAATAAAAGTGGAACAGTTAATGTATAAAGTCACTTTAGTTTTAAATGTAATTATTCAATGATCATGGATAGTTGTTAATTTCAGTCACTGTTACTTCTTTTCTACCAAGAACAGCAGAGTTGTGACCAGGGCAATGGGGCAGCAGCCATTCCTGTGCACTCTCACTTGTGATTATACAGGAAATAAGGAACTTATGAATTAAGTCACTTCTGACTATAGAGGAAAATAAAATCAATTTAAGGCAGGAAGGGACCTGAGAATGCATCTAGTTAAAGGCCCTGATTTTACAAATAAGGAAATTTGAAACTTAAGAATTTATGATTTGCCTAAGTTACATAATTACTTTGTCAGACACTGGACTACATCCCAAATCTTAGTATATTATTCTTTCTACTATAGTATGATGTTGATTTCATTCATGAAGATCTTAAAATTCAGAGGTAAGAATCGAAGCGTAAATGGCGTTACACAAAATCATAAAAAAAACTGAGAAATCTGCATCTAAAACAAATCAGTTCATCTGTGCATTCAGTCAAAAAACATTCATCAACAACCTCTGTCTCAAGACTGCTTACATAAGGCCTGATATCTGACAACAAAGAGCTTCCTGCTCAGGGGAGGAAGCAGAGAAGTAAATAGACTGTTACAAAAGACTGTAGTAAATTCTATGATGGAAGAAAGCACAAGCTACTCCAAACTAGCACTTCTTACTCAGATTGGGTGGGCTAAGGCACTGATCTCCAGGTACTTTTCTCATTTACCCTCTAAAAAGATTTTTAAAACTCATGTACTCTCTTGCCAATTTTAAGTTGATATTTAAAATTTTTCATCAGCAATGTACATAGTTCCAAAGGATTTCATTTATAGCATATCATAAATATTGATTTTTAAAAATAAAACTGTGTCTCTCTTTTAAGTGTATCATATCCAATGAAATTTAAACTGCAAAGCAATATGTCACTCACCACCATCCATTAAAGTATACATGAACAAGCTCTTCTTTGGCAGCCAGAAATTTTCCATCATTCCTTTTAATCTGAACTCATATTTCCATTCTTCTATTGAAGTTTTTCAAGTGTAATAGACTTACACTTAAAAATATTTTCTTGATTGTTCTAATATCATTTCTACAACAAAAATATTTACATAGATTATATAAATTGTAAATATAATTCTAATGTACATTATATATAACAAAATTTGTTATAATTATGTAATATAATTAAATTTAAATTAAATAATTTATATTAACAATATAAATGAATTATATAAATTTTAGCTTATATATATGTTTCACTTTCCTGGAATCTTAGGGCTTTAACTGCTAAAATATTTTGTCTAGAGTCATCGCTGTAATGTTTATTACTGACAACTGATAAAACAACAGAAAACTGTGACTAATTTAATGAGATGGATAAGACTTATTTTCAATTAGTATTTCATGTGTTTGCCATGGAATATTAATTAATGCTTGAATAAAGCAGGTTACAATACGATATTAGTATTTGTCTTTATGATTGACAGCAATTATGTTCATAATTATGCCTTTGACAGAATTTATATGGTTTATATCAACTGAGGGGGAAGGAACTTGATCCTAATTGAATTAAACTGATTTTTAAGGTTCAGGACAAATTTAGGTATGGATACTTTTTGTCATAATGCATTATGTGAAAATTAATACCAGGGAAGGAAACCAAGATACTGGACCCCTAGTAATTATGCAGCTTGCAAAAGTGTATTAATAATTATTGATAATTATTTATTAATTGTTGATTTTATTTGTAGAATCCACAATATTCTATAAATAATTAATAGGAATAAATAATGAACAAATACATATGTGATTGCAAGGAATCTTGGAAATATGAAAAATTGCCTAAATTTAAAAAGGATATAATAAGTGAATGTTTAACTTTATAAGAAGTCACCACATATTTTTTTTTCCCAGGGATTGTATCATTTTGCATTCCCACTGAAAGTGCATAGAAGTGTCCATTGTTTCAACTCTTTGCCAACACTTGGTATCACTAGCTTTTTAAATTAGCCACTCATAGGTGCATAGTGTTTTATATCATTGTGGTTTAATCTGATTTCCCTGAAAACTTATGATGTTAAGCATACTTTCATGATTTATTTTTTATCATATGTCTTGTTTGGCCGTATATCTGTTTAATTCTTTTGCCTTAAAAAAAAAAATCTTATTATTGTGTTGTAAGAGTTTCTCATATATTTTGGACCAAAGTCTTTTTCTTTTCTTTTTTTAATCAGAAGTGAGTTTTGCTAAATTTTCTCTTTTCGTTTTCTTAATAGTATCTTTCAAAAAGCAAAATATTTAAAATTTTTATGCAAATTTATCATCTTTTAGCAGTCCACCCTTAGATGTCTACCCAAGTTTAGAAAATATATGTCCCTACAATGACTTTTACAATGACTTGTACTTGTTTTATTCATAATAGCCCCAAAATGGATACAACTCATATGTCTATCGAATAGTAAATGGATAAACAAAATATTGCATATCCATACAATGGAATACTAACTAGCAATAAAAAAAACTGAGATACACATACCATAAATGAAAATCAAATTTATTATGCTAAATGAAAAATGCCAGAAATGACTATATGATTCTATTTATGTGAAATCCTACAAAAGACAAAACTCTTCAACAGAAAGCAAATCATTGTTCCTAGGGTTCTGGGGGGAGGGGAAGGGGGTTGACTACAAAAGGGCACAAGGGAACTTTTTGAAGTGATGCAAATGTTCACTATCATGACTGTGGAGGTTGTTAAACAAATGTATATATCTGTCAAAACATTGAATTGTATACTTAAAATTGGTGAATTTTATTACTTATAAATTACAAATCAGTTTTAAGATTTACTAAACATCTAACATGTGTAAGGCTCTGGGCTAAATATTGTCCAAGTTATAAAGGTAAATAAGATGAAATTCTAATCTTCAAAAGGACATCTCATAAGAGATGGAGGAAACATCAAAAAGATTCTAACACAATGTATAATGTGATGTATGTAGTAAGAGAGATGTAAAATGCTATGAAAACACTTAAGAGGAAGATATTATAGTATAAAGATATTTTATATATATGAGGGACCTTGGAGATCATCTAGCCTAAGGTTGTTCTCAAACCTTAGCAGGAATCAGAATTACCTAGAATCTGTGTTAAAACACAGATTGCTTGGTCCCATCTTCAGAATTCTTGATTTATTAAAGCTCAGGTGTGCACCGAGAATTTGCATTTCTAAGTTCCCAGGTGATGCTGATGCTGCTGGTCCAGGGACCACACTCTGAGGATCACTGATCTAGTTCACATATTCTCAGTCTACACATGAGAAAACTGAGTCTGAGAGAGGTGAAAACTAGCCCAAATGTGTATAGATCATTAGTGACAGAACTGGGGTGAAGATCCAAGTCCCCTGGTTACAGTTGAGTTTTCCTTTTCTGAATGCATGCTTCTTTGGAGCAAGATGTGAAAGGAGGAGAAAGATTTCTAAAGATTAATAACTAGGGCTTCCCACACCTAAGGAGCAGGGGCCCAGGTAAAAGGGTACAGCAAGTACAATATTTCAGTTTGGCTAAAGGGTCAAGTGCAGGAAATGTGACAGAATTGTTCGCTTAAGCGGTTATGTATTGAGTGGCCTGAGGGAGAAAGCCAACTGACAGCTAGGATGCTGTAAAATCTAGTTGAGAGGTAAAAAAAAGGCCACCAGTTAACATTAAGGGAATAACAATGAAGTAACAAATTGTCTATTTACGGTTCAGAAGGTAATCAGTTATCTCTTTTTGAACTAGAAAGGATCCCTAATAATAAATTCAGAGTAACAAGCTGAAATTCAGTTACAGAATTTCTGTAAATTCAATACAATACAATACAATTCTGAAATTCAGTATACAGAAGACCTTGGGTGTAAAGGAAAAAAAATCATAGTCAACTGAATTTTAAATATCAGGATTAACTCTCTAATGTTGCGTGAGAAATATACTCTGAATGTTTCAGATTTATGGGTTCGAATGATCAATAATTTGAAAAGCAACATTAATTTCCTAAGCCAGGTCTAAATTTTTTTTTATTAATAACTCAAAATAAACAGAAACCATATTCATGTCTTCTGGCTCCTGCCATCCATTTTAATAAATTAAAATAAAATAAAATAAATGGAAAAGATAAGGAAATTTAATAAATTCTAAGTTTAGAGAACTAAATATATTTTGTTTAAGGGGTTGAAAATTTTTAACTTTAGAGTCAGTTTTTAGTGAATATATTCTTCAAGATTATGCTTTGTACAAAACTACATGAAGGGTTTTATTTGAAGGGAAATTAAAGGAGGATTTAGCTCATGAATTTAATTTCCTAAATCTGACTTTCTTTTTTTTTTTTTTTTTTTTTTTTACCCACAGAAAGTCAGCACAAAATTTCACAATTAGACTCATCTGGCATTATTTTCTACAGGAAGACTAAAATCTAAAGGATTTTTTGTGTAGCTAAAAGACTATATATTTATTGGGGTTTCAATTCATGCCTGTGGGGTGGTACCTTAATATTTTATCCAGTATTTTGAGAGACATCAAGAAGCCAGGGGAAATCATGAGGTTGGAATAAGTATCTCTGATGTTCCTTGAATTAATGGATTCTTTTCAACTCTTCTGAAAAATCAGAAAAATTAGTACCATTTCCACTTGCTCCAAGGATTAAGACTGTGCCATTAGTCATCCATCGCAATGCTCTGTCAGGACAGCTGCTTCTACACAGTCTGGTATGTGATGCAATTCATACTATGTGAGTCCTATGGTCATTCCTGCACCCACTTTGCTGTGAAGTGGGTCCCTTAGTCGAACGCTATTGTATGTGAGAGTCCCTGTTTGTAGATCTGCAGTATATAAGCCGCTGAATAGGCATGCCGTTTGAGACTCTGCAGAGAGAAAGAGCAAACCAGTATCTCCAATATGTATACATCCCTGTGAAGATAAACACTGGCCCTTCTAGAATGAAGGGGGTCCAAAGTAGATGACTTGCCATCAGTGGTCAGTTGCTTTCCTTGAGGAACAGTGCCACACTAAGATCTCAGCAATGGTTTCTGTGGCTGCCGGGTTGGACATCCAGAGATGTCTGTAGCCTTACTAAATGGAAGCCCATTGAATCATTTTATCTACTCAGTTTTCAGTGCCTCTCCAGGGTGAATGTTTTCTCGTGGATATTATTAATACTATGCAATAACAAAAATCTTCACACCAGCCCCATTTCCTTATGTTCATTCACATGTCTCCACTGCAGACATCCATGTCTCTGATCCTCTACTCCTCTCCTTCCAGTATGCCTGTAATGCTGCCCCTGTTCATTAGTGTTTTGTACCCATGCATCATGCTGATACCTCCATATACCAAACTTAGGCTTTTTCCTTCTCTTTGATCCGGATGTGCAAAATCCTCATGTGGCCACAGGAAAATGAAAACTGAAGGAAGGTCACAGGAGCAACTCTGGTGGGTGATATGGGGATATGGGCCATGCATCTTATTCAGGCCCTTGATCTTCCTCAAACTCGATTACATTTTCTTCTTATGATGGACTGTCCTGGGCGCTTCTGACATTATGCTTGACTGGTCTGATGGAACACAGCTTAGAATGAGCAGTTTCAGAGACATGGTTATTTGGTACCCGGTGGAAATTATTCTTCATCTTCCAGGGCTCAGTAAGTTACAAGAAGCTGTTTCTCAAAAGGAGTATAATTCTCCTCTGCTGGTAGCATGGCCATGGTCCAGAACCCGAGGGGCCCGTGTTAGGATTCTCCCTCCGGGGCTTGTCGTTAACGCCGCACTGCACCTTTTTAACCACTTACTCGTCAGACACAACAGGGATGGATCATTTGGCCCAACTGGCAGGGCTGTTTGCAGCCTAAATTTTCTGCAGAGCCCTTTACTGCTTTTGGCTCTACTCAGAGCTGGCAGCCTTTTGTGTCACCTGGTATATCAGCCAGAGAAGTAGACTTACATGTAAAATCTGTTGCCTCTAGAACCCAACAACCCCTCCAAGCATGATACTTCCTTCTCTGTAATAAGGGGCCAAGATTCAGGAGTTTATCTTCTACTTTGTAGGGGTTATATCAGCATACTCCTACCACAAGCCCTTTTAAAATTCACTGAAGCGTCATGTCCTTGAACCTCCATAGGGATTATCTTACTGCCTCTGAAGTGCATGTGTCTTACCAAAGCCTCCAGAATCTTAATAAACTCTTGCTCATTCTGATTGAACTGTAAAATGTCATCAATGTGATGAATCAATGTGATGTTCTGTCGGGTACTTCTCGCACATGGTCTGTGTCTCTTTGGACTACATCATGACAGAGGTTACTAGAGTTAACATATTTCTGGGGCAAAACTGTAAATAAATATTATTATTTGTCTCCCATGAAAGTGTACAGGGTATGTTGTTTTTTATGAACTGGATACAAAAGAATGCAGTTGCCAAACAATTGGCCACATACCATACACCTGAGACGTTATTAGTCGCCTCATGCAAGCATACCATGTTCAGCACGGCAGCTCTGATTGGGGCTTTGTGTAGACTACAGTCATTCTCCAAGACCTGTCCAGTTTGCACAGGGACCAGAGTAGCATACTAAATGAATATATGATGAGAACCATCACCACTGCATCCTTGAAGGTCATAGCACTTATTCCCCAGGCTTGAGGCCCCAAGTGGGATCACCCCAGTTGCCAAGTATGGCAATCCCCATTATGCATTCAATGACCAGGAAAATGAACCCAGTGGTCCTATTGAAAGCTAGACTATATCAAGACTCCCCATTTATTATCTGGCCTATAGGTCACCCTTTTGATGAGAGAGGTCACAATGATGATTCAAGTCTCCAGGTATCACATCCACTCATACCAAATGTCCAATGGTCTTTGAAATATCTGAATAGTATATTTACTCCAATGTATAGACACCTGAGTAAATGGCTATAGTTCCCTTTTCAGATAAATAAGAAACGGAAAGCATACATAACAAACAGCTAATAACTATCCTGATATAAATGGAATCATAGCTCACGTTACTCATGCCAGTTACCTTAGTGATTCATTCATGCATACTAAAAACACTAAGGGCCTATTTTGGGACTCTGTACTAGATGCCTGGGTTCATATAAAAAAGAGTTCAGATACAAGGCTAGGAGGTTCTGAAATCTGTCAAACTTCTCATTTGACAGAGCATATGAATTTAAGAAACAGTTTTTAAAGACAGTTGTTGGTAATTTAAAGGGATATAAGCATATTTTATTTATGATATGTAATGATGATATTTATGCTATTCCTTTAAGGAGTTCTAAGCTCCTACTTATGCAATTATTTTATTATTCATTTTCTAAAATGGCTCTAGACCCTTTAAAAAAATTGAGAGAAAAACACTTAAGTTAATGGATTAAAATAATGTAGATATTGACTTGTAGTTATCACATACCACACTGCACAACTACAGGAAGCACCGTTCACAGAGACTATGATGTGATTGACGCCTCCTATGGTGTGCAGCACACAGCCAATACAATTGCATGTAAAGGCCCTGTAATTCTGTTACCTGCAATCATGGCGTAGGCAGAGACTATCATGCAGGAATTAGTAGGAACGTTTTGCCTCATTCTCACAATTGAGAGCCTTGAATTTAACATTTGGATAAATCCAAATGAGGTTATATACCCCATTATTATAATGTCTATGTGCTATAAAGTTTTAATTTGGTAAATGTAAATATTTAAAATGTACAATTAATTTTTAAAACATTGCTATTTTGTTCTTTAGCAAACAGCATTAAAAAGCAATTGAGGGCTTCCCTGGTGGCGCAGTGGTTGAGAGTCCGCCTGCCAATGCAGGGGACATGGGTTCGTGCCCCGGTCCGGGAGGATCCCACATGCCGCAGAGTGGCTGGGCCCGTGAGCCATGGTTGCTGAGCGTGCGCGTCCGGCGCCTGTGCTCCACAACGGGAGAGGCCAAAACAGTGAGAGGCCCGCGTACCACAAAAAAAAAAAAAAAAAAGCAATTGAGCAAGCAACAATAAACAAACAAAAACAGAGTGGTCCAGGATTCAGTACATGCCAGCAAGGTAGAGAGATTATTACCATTACCATTTCCATCTATCTTAAAAAGAAAAGTGAATTGCACAAGACCATATGTTGAATCACAAATGTAGCTTCTTTAATGTTAGTTGATGTTGAGTTTCATCTCTGCAAGATGAGGAAAGAAAACAAAAGAATTGTCTATCATGGCAAGGCAGGTGCTAGCACTTTGTATCCTTGGGAAGATAACCTCTGTTTCGTTACCATTCATTGCACTCAGTCCTAAGGATAGAAAAAGGAATATATCTCCCTTCTCTTACAATTTAGACTTGGGGAGAAAGACCAAAAATTTGATCATTATTTCTATGTACCCTGTACATAATATACTATGTGTTGTATACTCTGTGTAATAAATGGTAATTGTGTGCAGCTACATAGGTCTCATACATGTGAAATGAGCCTGCATGGGGGGATTTTTCTCTGGAGACAGATTGAAGATGAGCACTACTGAACCTAGAGTAGTAAGAATTTTATTGACTCCCTGGCATCCATTCCATCCCATCCCATCCCTATTATATACGATTCATTTGGTTAAGGTGGAATTGACCCCCACCCTCAAATCCTAGTGCCTCCTAATTGATATGAACCAATCAGTGCAATCTTATCCCCTTCACCTCAGTAACACATGCAGTAAACCCAGGTTTAGGCCAAACAGTCTGAAGCCTAGATTCTAGACCAAAGTGATCTGTTCAGATTGGTCCAATCTTATTGAAGTTCAGAACTATTATTTGACTGGAAAACAAGGTCTTTCTCTTGGTGGTATGATATGCAGAAATGAGGTTGAAACCTCTGTATGCCATTTCTCCACAACGAAGGAAGCCAGACTGAGGACATAGCTTGCAGATACCTGCATGTATAACTCCTTCAAGTCTTTGTTTTTAAGCCACTAAAAGTCCATCATGGCTCCTAAGTATGAGGACAGAAGTAGATTGGACTATGACAGGCTTTAAAACAGCATTTCAAAATTCCAGAAAAAAAGGAAAAAGGAGATTACTGAATGAGCAATGTAGGCACAAACCATGCAGATGTAGTAGCAGAAGAAAAAAATGCTGTAAGAACAAAACAGGAAGGGTGAAACGGTAATCTGGCTGTTCTCAAGCCTGAATGTTCCCCTTTGGCCCAAATGTCAATTGTCAGCTGCAAATAGGAATTTTGAAGAGGAAATGCTAAAAGTTTGAGGCAGTTTGGAAGAGGAGAGAGGAAAAAGCAGAAAGAATACAATTAAGAAAGAAAATGACAAACAAGAGACTATTGAGTTATTTAATTATACTTCTGAGATGGAAAATGACATAAGAAATAAAGATAGAAAAATTTATAATGAATATGGCAAGAACACTTGCTCTACTCCACTTTGATACACCTCCTCTTACATTTTCTCCAGCAGCTATTTCAAATCTGTACCGCCTCCAAAAGCCCCATCCAGTCCCTGAATGGCTCACTCTATTAATTTAAATTATTCTCCTACCACAAAAATGTGAGACCATCAGGGACCAAATGACTCAGCATTCTACCATTCTAATGACAATAGCATCTCCATCCCCAAGAATCTTTTTTTTCCTTCTCTCAAGTCTCCAAAAAGAAGGTTCCACATATCTATGTTGAGGCTAAAAAACTCCATTTGTACTCTTCATCTCATCTCTAAACTTTGGTTTATCTGTTTTCCCTTCAAACTCTTATTTTCTACAGAATCCTTCCTTTCAGCTCAGATATATGCTTAATCTCTATCTTTGAGAAATTTCTCCAATACAGTATATTGCTTTCTAGCTAGCTTTTCAAAAAAATAAAATAACATAAAAGTTTACACTTGCTTCTTCCACTCATACAATATTATGGAAGCTGCACTGACAGAGAATAAATGATTTGAATATCAAATCCAAAGAACTTGGTCTCACTATGACATTTTATTATTTAATTATTCCTTCTTTGTAGAAACTCTATGCCCTTTGTTTCTCTGACATTTTCTTTTGGTTCTCTTCCTACATATAGGATTCATTTGCTGGAAACATTTTTCCCTGCTATTTAAATTTCTATGTTTCTGACTATATATCTCTTCTCAGTCTCTATCTTCTTCCCTAGGGAACCTAATTCCCAAACCTACATGCTGGTACCTTTCAACTTTATATCTCTACTTAGGCTTCTCTGCAAAGTGTCTGACCATAGAAACTATTGCCTACTAGGTATTTGCACTAAAATATCTCACTAGAAGTTATGTTTTCTCCACTCATCACTGAGCTCTTGTTTCTGATTTCCTGGCTTGGTTAGACAGATAGTCTCCCAAGCAAGAAATACGGGAATCAAGTCAACAGCTACCCTTCATTAGTCGCTAAGCTTATAACCATCTTGTGTGTACTGCTACAATAGCTTCCTATTAAATTAGCCTTCTTACTTCCAATCTCACTCTCTTCCATCCTTTCCTCCACATGCTGCCAAGAGGAATATCTCTAATCATGTCATTTTCTTGTTCAAAATTCCCTCAACATCTTCCCATCACCTGCAGCATTAAAGCTAAATTATTGCTAAATGTCTTCAGTAGGCGTATAAGAACCTGCATGTTTTTGTTCCTATATACTTGTCCAGCCACATCTAGCTTGTTAATTAACTGCTTAAAATTCTCTACTTAATGCTGCTTCAAGTTCTTGAACTTTTGTGCATGCTATTCCCTCTGCTCTGACTGGTCGTCTCTTTCTCTTTTCAACTCTGAAACGTTCCTATGTATCTTTCAAAACCTAGCTAAACATCATCTACTCAAAAAAATGTGACCTCTGTCCCCAGACAAAAATCCGTCCCCCCCACCATTATATTATCATTGTAAATATCTTAAACCTACTTCTTGTACTTTTCACAAAATACTGCCATTTTTGTTCACCATCTCTCTCTCCTGTTAGTCCATAACCACTTGAAGGTAGAGGCTTTGTCTTACTTATATAGTTTCTATTCCCATAACCTAGAACAGTCTGATTCATATTTTATCTCAATAAAGGCTGGTTCAAATAAATTAAATTTCAATACATACAAGATTTTTAAAGAGAATATATGTTATATGAATGCACTCAACTTAGTAAAGCAACGAGAGGAGCTGTTAGTAATGGGTCATTTAGGAGCCTTGATTATTATGTCTTATTTGTGGCCTACAGAATATTTTATGTAAGCTTCCAAAGAAGCTTTTATATAAGTTTCAGATGATGGGAGAACATGGATTTATTTTGGAGACCGTACAATTACAAAAGGATTAGGACTTCTTCCACATAGCAGATCAAGAATAAAGACTTCTGTTCCTCATTTTCAGTAATGCAACAGTGGATGAAGGCCCAGCTGGGTCCTGCTAAAGGATATCAGTATATATCAATGATTTCAGGAAAAGTAGCAGATGGATTAAGAGTTTTAGCTGGAAAATGAGTGAAGGAAAGGGAGCTGTTGTAAGGGCAAGATGATGCACATAGCCTAGATACCAAGTATTGTTTTAGTCAATTGACGTGAGCAATTTTGGTGGAAAAAGACATTCTACAGATGTGGCTGAAGACGTATACATACAATAAGTTCAGCACGGGGCATCTTATTTTATACAAAAAAAGCACTGGATTTGGGAGTGAATTTTAACTAAATCTTATACGTAGAGGCACTGAAAGTAAACAAATCACTGATGAGGCAAAAAGAAATTAAGGATTTCCTTTCAGAGTTGAGAACGTGAAGATTTGGACATTTCAATAAATATAAATTGTGACAGCACTGAAAGTAAACAAATCATATACAGTAAGGCAAAAAAAGATTAAGGATTTTCTTTCAGAGATGAGAAAATGAAGAGCTGCAGATTACAATAAATATAAATTGTGAAATGTTGAATTAAAAATGACACCTGTAATCAAGTTCTTTCTTTCTTTCTTTCTTTCTTTCTTTCTGGCTGTGTTGGGTCTTCGTTTCTGTGCGAGGGCCTTCTCTAGTGTGGCAAGTGGGGGCCACTCTTCATTGGGGTGCGCGGGCCTCTCACTGTCGCGGCCTCTTTTGTTGTGGAGCACAGGTTCCAGACGCGCAGGCTCAGTAATTGTGGCTCACGGGCCCAGTTGCTCCGCGGCATGTGACATCTTCCCAGACCAGGGCTTGAACCCGTGTCTGCTGCATTGGCAGGCAGATTCTCAACCACTGAGCCACCAGGGAAGCCCCTCAAGTTCATTTTTGACATTTGGCCTCTAAAACCTTTTTCTCTTTTAGGTAACTTCTCTACCTGGTGAGTCTTGGTAGGGGCAGAGATGGCCTCCAGGAGAAGTGAAAACTCATTTTCTCAGACACAATCTCCCCAGATTCTAACACTTCAACTCAAAGATATTTAATGCAAAGAAACAGGACTAATGAGAAATCCATGCAGGCAAGAGCAGGGCAGCCAATAAAGATGCATCAAGTTCCAAAGCAGCCAATGGTTGTGATTCTGTCAGCCTGTCCAAGTAGTAGCATTCATGGTTTCCACAGTACAATAGCTGTGCCGGTGCACAGTGGTGGTTGCATAGAGGTCTGTATGGAACCAGTTCTCTTTGGTTCACTTTAGAGATTGTTCCTGATAGTGTAGTCTCTAAGCACAACTTCTAAATATTCTTTTTAAAATTCCTTTTCTCTTTACAGTGGCCTGGGTTGGTTTATGATATCTAAAATGAAGAAGCTTGACTGGTCATCTACCTTTCTAACTAATCCAGAACTGTAATCTCCTATTGAACATTTACTGCGTGCACAGGGAACTACATTATGTCCTGGGGTGAGCAGGTGGGGAAGAGGTGAATACTGAAATGTAAGACACAGGCCGGCTCTCAGGGGCAAGCAGCATAAAACAACCATAAACTGGGGCAGGATGATGTAAGTCCTATGGTGAAGTACAGGCTGTTCAGTACAGAAGAAATAACAATCATTTCTGACTGATGGAATCATGGGGGGCTTCACAGATGAGATAGGTTTTTAATTAAGTCTAGAAGAATGAGTAAGATTTTTTTGTTTTGCCGTACGTGGGCCTCTCACTGTTGTGGTCTCTCCTGTTGCGGAGCACAGGCTCCGGATGCACAGGCTCAGCGGCCATGGCTCACGGGCCTAGCCGCTCCGTGGCATGTGGGATCTTCCCGGACTGGGGCACGAACCCGTGTCCCCTGCATTGGCAGGTGGACTCTCAACCACTGCGCCACCAGCGAAGCCCCCATGAGTAAGATTTTTGATAGGGAAATGCCTGGAGTGAAGAAGGTACGGATTCCTACTGAGGGATGCTAGGCTTAAGGAACATTATAATCAAAAGCAAAGAAGAGGAAGTAGAAAATATAATGGATCAAGATGTAGGCTATTGTTTCATTCAACTGTAATCAAGTATTGAGGAACATGGTCCACTTTCAAGATGGTCTAATTATTTTCAGAAACAAGAGAGTTTCCAGGCACACACATGGGAGGACCTGGGGTTCTCCCACAAGCCTGAGGTCTGAGGATCACATTTCCAGGTGTCTGGGAAGTGTGAACAGTTCAGTGTCTTGTAGACCCAAGTTCCTCGAGTAGCATCAGGTATACTAAGCCTACCTCAACCTGGTGCTTGTCTCGTGCTACACAGAGTTGCACAAATCATTGAGTCAAACAATAATTTTCAATTTTTTTTGGAGTAGAAATAATTTCTTCAAAATAAATACTATTCAGAAGTCTAATATTTAAAAGAGATAAAGAGGATCTTCTCTGGCAGATGGAAACAAGGGTGATGTCACAGCCCTGCTCTCTGCCCCTTTCCCCCTCCTCACCATATCATATTCTTTGACACTTCACGTTGGAACTTCTAAGAATTTGGAGAACTAAAGTTTCTAAACCATCAGGTTATGCAGAAATGGAATTCTATAGAAAAAGTCAGAGACTGCCTTAGGAGGAGCTGTGATGGAGGGAATCATACTGACATCTGTTTGATTTCTAAATGAGCTATATCAAAGTCTCTTTGAATCACCTAATCTATATTGTGATATAGAGAGGAGAGAATGAACAAATAAGCTACATATGTAAAGAGTTTATGAGAGCTCACTAAAATTATGAGAAAAAGAGAAAAAATACATGTTATAATTTGGGAGATAAAGACATTATTGGATACAAAGTGATAATAATAATAAAGACCAAGATACAACTGTGGAAAACTTGTTGTCAACGGCTATAGAAGAATTAAAAGCATGGGCATAAATATGTATTTATTGCTTTTATAATAAAATCATCTGTGATAATTATAACTGAAGTTATACTTTTTAATGCTAACAATGTATAAAATAATATAATGAGTGAATCTTTGATTTTTTTGGGTTCAAGACATTATGAAGAATACACTAAGCTGTCAACATGAGGATTCTAGTGCCAGACCACCCAGGAGCTAATTAGACTCAATAACGGGTGTCTTCTGTTTGCATGGTCGTGTGTCTGTATTCCCGGAGAAAGAAGTTTTCAGAATGTGTTATATTAAACTATACACATATGCCCTGAAGCATGTAGTGAGTTCAAGCATGTTTATTCACTCTTCCATGCCAAACCAGGCAGGGAGTGATGTTTCTAAATCTCCTTTAAAGCAACAAATCAAAGTGCTTTCCTGGCAAGGATTCTTTGGGGAATGGTGATCTAGGGTCCCAGATTACCACCTAGGAGTAACACAAAACTAGTTACAGATTAACCCACTTTTTTCCTTTGCAGTAAGTCTCAGTTGTGCTTCTCTTCAATTATAGAAGAAGTAAGAAGACTAAAATGAAAGAGCTAAAAAAGAAAGTGAACTAAGGTGTCACTGAGGATAGATAGGAGAAATTAGTTATTGCACAATGTTAGGAATAATTTCCATTTATAAAAATAGGTATGGGTATGTGTATATTTATATAAAGCTCACACCATGTTGCCAAGCAATGTTTTAGGTACAGCTGAGGTCCCTACGTTCTAGTAGGGTAAGATAGTCAATGAACAGGGAAACAAAAAGGTAAACTTGGAATGCAATAAGTGGTATAGAGAAAATACACTGGGTGATGTAATAATAACAAGGAAACGGTTTTATTTCTTTAAGTGTTTTAATTAATTTAGTTTATTATCTTCATTATAAAGAGTGTTGCCAAGAGAAGGCCTTTCTGAAAAGATGCTGCTAGAGCACAGTGCTAAGTGAAGTGAAGTTGGGTGTCACGTGAAAGTTCTAGGGAATGAATAGTTCAGGCAGAGGATCAGCATATGTAAATCTCTGAGCATGAAATGGATTGGTATTTTTGAGGGAAGAGTATGAAGTGCAATGAGTAAGGTAGATAATGGTGTGAGAAGGGTAGAGAGCTAAGCAGAGTTCAGAACATGCACAGCCTTTTAGGTCATGATAAAGAGCCGAATTTAACTCCAAGAAAATGTGGAAGACACTTTAGGGTGTTAGTAGGAAAAAGTGACCTAGACTGGTTGGTTTTATAAAAGAACACTTTGGTTGCTGCGGGGAGAATGAAACATGCTAGTGGAATGTATGGGAGAAAGGAGATTAACTAGAGGCTACTGGAAGAAGGTATATTCCAGAAGCACTTTGGAGGTGAGATTGGTGGACTTTCAGACCGTTTAAATGTGGCAAATGGGGTGGGGGCTCCCAAGGGGGAAGGGAAGGCTCTAGAACAACTACAATTTTGACTTAAACAACTGTATGCATTTGCCTTCCATTTACTGAAATGGGGATGGGTATGGAGGAAAATCAGGTTTGTGGAAGAAACCAAGAGTTCTCTGTTGAGTCTGAGATGTTTCTGAAACATCTAAGTCAAAATGCTAAGTATACAGATAGACATACCAGCAAGGCTCCCTCATACAGTACTTGTGCAGCTAATTTCATTACACAAAGGCACTCAGTGGCATATCCCCAGAAGTGGCACTTTTTAAAAACTCTACACTATGACCCAGGATACACACTATGACCCAGGATACATGTATGACCCAGGATACACACTAGATGTGTCACTGGTCACTGCTATGATGTGGGTCCAGATTCTAAGCCTCAATACCCCAAATGTCTTCCAAATCTAAAATTCATTTATAGTATGCAGGACTTATAAACATTAGAATTTTCCTCCCTTTAAGCATTCTAATCTATAACATGTAGTATATTTCCATTATGTCCAATTGGAGATATTTTATTACTTAGCCTTTACCTTAGGTGGCCTGCCTGCTCTTATTTTCAAATGATTAATCCTAGGGGTTATATTGCAGAAGACTGTTCTTTATTTGACCTGAAGCATTCCTTCACTCCTAAAAGACAGACAGGATGTGGCCTAATAGGAAAGGGTTCACGAAGCTCCAGCTGCAGTACAGCTGGCATCCATTCTCTGCCTATTGCTGGCAACAAGGCTGGGAGATGGCTGCTCTCCTGGGCATGTCAGACTCTGCAGCTGGGAAGGTGCATTGCTCTGGGAATAGCCTCTAGTTGGGGCCCCAAAGTGGGTGGTATGTTTATCTTTCCCCTTGAAAGACAAAAGGTCAACTAAGAACACATGTTTCTATGACAACAATAAATTCAAAGGAGATGCTAAGTCCCAGCAAGTGTGGACATGGGGGAATAAGGAGAGAGAAGTTGGCCTAATTCCGGAGTATAGGTCTTGATAGTACCTTGAGTTTCTTTTTATTTCAACTTAATTTCCTTCTGAATTTATACAGGATGAAAGGCTTTGGTGAAGAAAATATGTGAAGAAATGAATAATGCCCCAAAGAATGTAGTCTGCTCACCACTTAAGAGGTCTTAATTTGGTAAAACAAACTAGTGATCTTACATCGGTAAGTGATGCTATTGATTCTCAAATGGGTATCTTACTTGTCAGTATTAGAAATGACTTAATTTAGTTTGCCTTCTGCCTTTATTGAAAAAACACATTTGTAAATGTGTGATTTTTATTTTGTCCTTTGTGTTTTCAATGGTCCAACATATTTTATCCTGCCATGATTTTGCTATTTTTCAGTGCATGGGCACCAATACATGAAATGTGGAATACTTCATCAACATTGCATAGTGAGATAAGAGGAGAAAAACAATGGGAAAATCAAATGGAAGGAGAATTCTATTCAGAATTCTTAATATTTAACAGGAACAGAGAGAGTAGAAGTGGTAATCATGTAGAAAAATAACACCTCCAGAAGAGCATTATGTGTCATTTCTTTCAACGTATAAAAATGGAAAGAAATACTCCACAGAGTATTACAAAATGTTCTCTCCAATTATCTTAGAAATAGAAAAAAAGGGACACCAAATAGAATTTATTTATTTTAAAAATCACAAATCTAATGCATACTTCTTGTGAATTCTTCAAAAAAGTCACAGGAATATGGAGAAAAGGTAAATTCTTTTCAGTGCTGTCTCTTCATTCCCACTGTAAAAAAGCAACCTGGGTTAGAAGTTTGTTGTGTCGTCTTCCAGAGCTGTTCCAATTGCACTTTAGGGGACTTGGAGAGGAGGCAGCTTGAGGTAGTGGAAAAGCACCAAGATGGAAAAGCACCAAGATGGAAAAGTCACTTCCCAGGTCTGCCTCTCTTTTGGAGGATCAATTGACTTCCTTGGGACTCTGTGATTCCTGAGATGCAAAATGAAGCAGCTCCTGGGAAGATGGAGTGGGATTTACCACCAGCTATGGTGTACTGGAAGTCTGTAAAGATATTTTGGCGATTTTGTCAAAATGGCTAGGAGAGACGCCTCACGTTTGTTTCCCTGAGAACAGGGATGCCAAGCATTTCCAAACACAATAAAGAATTTTCTTAGTCTGAATCTCAGTAGTACCCTCTACCCCAGGAAAAAACTAGAATATTTCGGAAGTCTCTTCCAACTGCCAAGGACTGACATAGAACAGTTATTGGTGATATCGACCAATACCAACACTTATTGGCTTACCAAGTGAATCTCCTACCTAGAAACAAAATTTTTGTACATATCATAAATGTTACATTTACATTAAAATGGTTTTCTTTGTTTTCTAAGTCAATATGAAAGGCCATTTATCAGTCTAGATTTATTCTTTATTTTGGTGATCTCTCAGCTTGCATTTTGCTCTTATTTACATTATTAAGATACTCTGCTATCTGGAAGCACTTGTTTTGATTATTCTTTTCCTTCCTTTTTTCTTTTGGTACTATGTGCATCTCATTAGGTTTTTTTTCATTTTTCATAGAAGTTTCCCTCTTTTATCACACATGCAAATATCAAGAAAACTTATTATATGTATTAAATGTGCACTGCAGCCTAGAAGCCTCAAAGCTAAGCTGCATCTAAGTGATTTTTAAATGATTATTTAATATTCAATTATTTTCTAAAATGCTCCATGAGGGTCCAGTAGTCAAACCCTCCTATTAACTGTATTTCAATAAAGCAAGTTTTATAAACTAGCCTAATAACAATAACGATAATAGTCAGGAGGTACAGAGCAATACTTTACATCTGTAGAATGTAAATGGAAACCTACAGCTCATTTCTTCTAATGCCATCAGAAGAATCATCTTATGTGAGCCTCACAACAAATTCAAGAGGCTGGGTAGGCTAAGTACTACTATTTTCATTTTGTATTGAAGAAAGGAAAGGAATGGCACACAGTTAGCTTGACGTCCAAAGCTGCTTCTTATAACAAACTCATTTTCTTCAAGGGTTTAAAAAATGCCAATGTGAACCTTTTTTATTGCAAATACACTTAATCTGGCAAAATTCTTTCACACAGCAATAAATACCATTTGTTATCTTTGAGGGAAAGCCAGCAGGTCTCCTTCCTAGTCTTGAGGTAAACAGAAGGCTGCCTGCTTGCCTTGGGTATGCTCTTGGTAATTAGAGACTTTGTGGTCTGTTTCACTTTAAGGACTTTCTGCAAAATAGTAGTTCCTTTTTTCCTCAACTTTCTACAGAGCTCTGTGTTGGAAGCATCTCGTTGAGTATTCTTCTCTCTTCCATGGGGATACTACTGAGAAAATCCCTAAGATCTAGGGATCTTAGTGAGCTGGAGCAAAAGAATGTCTGGATAAGGAATTAATCCATATACTGAATGAAAGCCTTGAGTTTTTATTTCTATTCCAATTTAAACTAAAACAAAGATCAAGCAAAATCCTTTGACTTAATGTAAATACATCTTACAAGATTTTCAGTTGAAAATCTTAAAGATCGAGTAAAAAATTTCTTTTTCTCACCCCCTTCTACTCAAGCCTCCACTACAACTTATTTGGCCAAGAGTAAGATATTAAAGCTTGAGTTTTCACAGCCCAGTTTCCTTCCCACTTCAGGTAAAGAATATTTTGTCTTGCTAACAGCCTTCTGGGTCCTTCTATGTAAATGAAGACTGTAGCAGATCAGGGGGTAGAATAAAGGAAATGGAGGAAAAAATATAAGATTAACATAAGCAAAGGTGAAGGGAGAGTTTGAGGTAGATCAGAAAGAAGAGACATTTAGGAGAGCAACTTCTTTGTGGGAGATGTTTTAAAGTAAGAAATATGATGAAAGGACAAGTATTAGAAGTTTTTTCTAAGTGTTAAGAATATACTCTCCATCTCCCCCTTTTTGGTAATTTCAAGAGAGAACTCAGTAAAAATGCAATATGTTTTGAACTGCTTCTTGGTTGACAGGGCAGTTTTTGTTTGAAAGTGATGTTGGTACAAGACAATGAGAAAGCAAGTTTTTATATACATTTAAAAGTTGACATTTTCTTTATGGAAAAGTCATGAGTGTGCCCATCATACATTCGAAAAAGTCAACTGTCTACTCCCCAGAGTTGAAATTTTTTCACACAACTACTATCAAGCAACACTAAGAAGAAAGAGAAATGACAATGAGTTACAAACGCTAATCACAAATATTTCTATATTCATTTTTCTTTATTTTTACTTAACTCTCTTAAGTACTTTTTTCTTTTCTCCATCTTATTGAGATATTATTAACATATATGTATGTTTAAGGTATACAACATGGTGATTTGATACACGTGTATATTGTGAAACAATAACCACAATCCCCTCACAGAATTATCTCTTTTTTTTTTGGTGTTGATGGCATTTAATATTTACTCTCTTAACAACTTTCAATTATATAATCTTTGAATATTTTTACTTAATCTTTATTTTTTATTCTTTTTACCCTCTGAAACTATCTCTGATATTGGTACTCACTCATGTTGTGAAAAATGCAAAATTTGGAAAATTAGAACTATTCATGTTTTTCAAGTTGATTCAATATTTGAATATCCACTCTGTTTCCAGAATGTGGGGGATATAAAGGCAAACATGAGACATTCACTGCCTTTACTAAGGAAATATTATAAAATACACTGGCACACATCATATACAATAAAATAACTATTTCACACACTAATCTAAGTCTGGACAAACAGAGTGGAAACAAGCCCCCCTAAAATTATGTTGTTACCTCCATTTACTATTCACTGAGTCCTGAAAGAGTTTGTGAAGACAAGACATATGTCCATTTCCTGCTTACTTTATGACTTTATTAAAGACTCACCTTTAGTTAATTATTTTTTCTAAAATGTGAATTATTTATTTCTCCCTAAAGTCACATATGCTGACCAGAAGTCTCTACTATCCTAGGAATGATGTGTTTTTCAAGCATCACCATTTCTCCTAAGAAAACTTCCTGGAACTTAGGGAAATTGGGTAGAAACTCTTCAAAATCCTCTTAGTTTCATTTCTTGTCCTGTCCAGGTGGTTGTTTTTCATCATCGTTTTTCACATCTTACCCTTCAGGCAGTTTGATAAATTGTTGCTTTTATGCCTGCTTAGGACCCCTCTTCTGAAAAATGAAATTAAATTCAAAAAGATGTTTACAATAGTGATTTCTATAACCGGAACCAAGCCAAGGTTCTGTGTGTTTTATATTCAGACTAGTTATGAAAACTTGGCATCACTTGTGTCTCTACCTCCAAATCTGTGAACACATATGATAACTGATTTGTGTATGTGGTTTTAAAAATAAAACCTTGGAGGCCAAACCACAAAACATCTTTTGTGAAGTTAACAAATCATTGGGTATTTTGTAACTGACTCACTGTCAGTCATCAACAAAATCTCCTACCTTTAATTTTGACCCTCTGCCTTTGTTTTATTACTTTAGTTGAATTACATCTTTCCCTCAAGGTCACTGCTTATTTGGCAGCCCTCATAAGTGGTGGCTGTTTTTTCTCCCACATCCTTCATAAACCGAGACTGGCTCTTTTCTATCCCAAACACTCCAACCAGGTGTCTTCTCTTCTCTTTCAGAAGTTGCTCATTCCAGGCCACTCTCCATCGAACATCTTATTATCACAATACTAAACCAATTTTTTATTTTTCTCATCTACCAAGCCCTAGATCACTCTATTCATTTCTTAAAGAGTTTCCTACCCTATTCATTCTTTCCACCATTACTTATGTGATCATTCATGATGACTTCAATAGCCACATAAATAATCCTTCCAATTGTTCGCCTCTCTGTTCCCTGACATCCATTTTTTTCCTTGTCCTTGTCCTTCACCCTATCCCATTCAACTATTCTCACAGTCATACTTTAGAGTTGGTCATTATCAATAAATGCCACTCCTTTTTCTTGATTTCAGTTAACCCACTTTTGACCTCCATTTCCCTAGTATCCCATCTCTGGCAATCCTATAACTACTAGCCCTGTGAACTTTTCACTGTTTCTACCATGCCCATACTTTTCATTTAGTTTAGATTTCATTATCCACATTATAATCATTACTTGACACATATTTTCAATCACATTGTCCTCTCCTTTCATCTCACCTGGCTAGCTATACCCATGACCTTGGTTAAATCCCCTTTTCATCTACTCAGAACCTGGATCCACATAAACTAAATATGCTGGAGAAAAACAAAAACATCCATGTCACTAACCTTAAGTGAGTCTTTGATGATAATAGCAATTATATCACAATCCCCTAGTCCAGTCACTTTCTGATCTCCCCCAGCTTACACAATTTTCCTTCACCCTCATTCTTAGTTGATGCTTTTGGGTCCGATTCCACTGAGACAATAGAGGCAATCAAAAGCCTACATCCACATGTTCTCACCACCTCATCTCCCCATATATCTGCTTGTATTTGCTTTTATTATTATGGAGGTTCTATTATTGTTCTCAAGACAAACCCTTCAGTTTACTGCCCATTCAGGGCATTTCTCCAGCATGTAACCCTTATCTCTTCAATACCTTCATTTTTACCTTCTCTACTGGGACATTCCATTTGACTTAAAAAATATGCTATAGACCTTCACACCTTAAAAGTCCCTTTTGATTTCACATTCTCTTCCAGCTATCACCCCGTTTTTCTGTTTCTCTTTATAACGTTACTCCTCAAAAAAACCGTCTATATTTGCTATCCTTATATATTTTCTTCTTCCTCTTATTGAATCCATTCACCCACCACCACCACCACTACTCCACTAAATATTTTCTTGATATTTTGGCCAGTGATTTTCTTTTCCTCATTAGGACATTTTATCATGATTTTCAAAGCAACTATACACCCAAATTTTAGCTCTAGTCTGGACCTGTCTCTCAAAACCCAGACTCATATAACCAGTTGTTCTCTTGACACTCCTTTTCTTTCAAAGCCCTCACAAGGATACACAATTTCATTAGAGTAAATGCTAGTTGCTTACAGGCCCTATAAAATTAGGCTCCTTCTATCTCACTGACCATATCTCCTAAAACAATTAAGCAGCTCCAGGCACACTGGCTTCCTCCCCATTTCCCAAACACATTAAGTACAGCCTCATACGTGAGTCTTTGCACTTGCTCTTCTGTGCCCTTGGAAATGCTCTTCCTCCAGATATCTGATAGCAACCTTCTTACCACCTTCAGGTCTCATCTACCTTCTCAGAAGCCACCCTTACGTTCTTTCTCAAACAGCAACTCTCCCCTACTCCTTGCACTTCCACTCCCCCCACCCACCCTACTTATTTTTTTCAGAGCACTCAAGACTCTGACATATTATATGATTTATTTGTACATTAGTTTATTAATTTCTCCACTCATATTAGACTAGAACTGAAGAATGGTGGAGATGCTTTTGTTTACTGCTATATCCTCAGCTACTAAAATATATAGTATACATATTATATGCGTACAGCACATATGTACCACACAGTAAACATGCAGTATATATTTGATGAATGAATTACTGATTTCCTCCCCTTTGAAAAGTGGGGATATATTGAAAAGATATATGCAGGATGAAGTCAATTCAATATTTTGAAATTGATATAAAACTATGATACTTATAGAAACAGTTCTAACCTGGAAATGTGACTATCTAAGGTATTATTTACTTGAATTCAATTGAATATGTCTTTGCCCTTCACCATGTAAATCCTGATACCAGATTTTAAATGAAGTGCTACTTTAATGGTGTCAGATATACAGGAGAATGATTATAGCATTTTTGCCAATTTACCCTGTTTATAATATAACTAAAATTTTGTCAGGTTTTTGTTTGTTTCAGGCCTTGCCTTCTCAAAGAAAATAAGACTGATTGCCTCAGAAGAAAACCAAGCATGTATCATTGTTCCTAAGAGGGTATCTCTTGTCAAAGTCACTAAAAAGGGTTTTGCTTTGAAGGCGTCCCCTCAAGTGAAGAAAAGCATGGATTCAAGGATAAAGTACTCACTCTGTAATCAAGCCATCACTGTCTGTGTAACCACCTCCCTCCTGCATTTGTGTGATTTCAAAGGAACACGCCAGTGCCTCTCTCTGTTTCTGAGTACCAGGACGTGTGCATCACCAGGGGGCTTGTCAATCATTGCAAACTCCCAATCAATAACAAATATCTGGTGTAACAACTATCACCCACCATTACAAAATGATAATAATAATAAATCAACTTTAACATCAATTTTATTAATTCCATCAACAGAAATACTGCTTGTATACTTTTAATTATGAGTTAGATTTGGCTTAAAACTAGTAGCAATTTGGTTACTATAATGCTATTAAAATTCAACTCTAAAAATCAGAGCTTAGTAATAAATTCTAGGAGGAAATAAAACATATTCCCCCTCATGTCTCTGAGTATTATATAAAAACAAAAACCACCACAGCAATAATAGCATTTATTATTTTATGAACTGACACAGTGCCCCAAGAGCAGTGTTATTTTTAAATCTATTTATTGCTATAATGCTAATCTACACTAGTATAAGGAAAGACTTCAGAAAGTAGCAAGATCTAAGCTGAGACACAAAATTTAGTAGGAAACAGTTTAAAAAAATGATTTGGGCTTTGGGTAGGTAGGAATGAGTAATAGAAGCATAAGGAACAGCAATTCAAAGGCCTAATGGTCAGAGAGAATATAGCAAATAATGCAGATTATCCATATGGAATTCATGCATGTAGTTTTTCAGGCCTATAGGTGCAAAAATGTCTTGGAGTGAGGATGGACAAATGGTCAGAAGAGAACTTCAAACTTAGTTAAGAGGTAAACCATTAAGAGGTTTGTAAGCCACAGATACCTTAAAGATTTTGGATTTTATTTAGAACAAAAGGTAATTATTGCTCATTTCCTTTCACTTCTTTTTTTCTCTACCCCACTTTTTCTTTCTCTTCGCTGCTTTTTTTCTCCTCCTTTCCTTCCCCTCATGTCTCCCCCCCCCCATATTTTATTTAAGCACAAGAAGTATCATTTCTTCATTCAAGAAATCTTTATTGCACACCTTGTACATATAAGAAATCTGCTAGATCCTGAGAAAATTTTCTGAACAAGACAGGCCTAAATCCATCTCTCATGAAACTAGAGTCTGGTGAACAGGCTTGACATGTTCAGGGAACTGAAATAAACCTAGTGTCACTTAAAGTTAGAAGTAGGGAAATATCATGAAATGAGGTTAGAAAAGAAAGCAGGAACACATCACAGGGGGTGTCGTAAATTAGATAAGGAATTTTAGTCTTTATGCTAAGAGCAACGGGAAGCCATCAAAGTGTTTTAAGCTTTGAGATGATATGATTTATGTTTATGAAAGATCATTGGCTTTGTGTGAAGAATCTATTGCTAGAGGAGAGGAATGGATAAGGAAACATCAATAAGATGCTATTGCTATATTCTTTGTAAAAAAGGTGGTAACTTGGAACCAGAAGGTAGTGGTGGTGGTAGGAGAGGGTAGTATTGCTGGTGGTGGTAGAGGTGGATCAGAAGAGGAGACAGAGACCTGGTATTGTTTGAAAGAAATGTAAATGATAAACACATCAGAAATTGTGGTCTAACTGTACCCATAAAAACATAATTAAATAAACAAGCTTCCTTCTCTGGCTTTCAGTAAAGTAGCTGATATATTTTTTATTTTTAAATTTCCTCTCTTCTTATTTACCTTCTTTAATGTGGTTTCTATTCCTCTATGTCACTAAAATAGTTTTTAATATGGACTCAAATATCCTCAGTAACATTCAAGCTCCTGCTTATTTTCCAATCTTGACTGCTTAGGACATCATTAAATTGCCTCTTTCCAGAGCACTGTATTCTGTTGACTACCATGACAAAAGTATCTCCTTTTACCTCTATGGCTACTTTTTTTCCCTGTCTCTTGGTTATCTTCTGGTCGTTAAATATTGAAGCTAGTCATTGTTCAATCTTAGGCCCTCTCTTATTCTCACTCTATAGTTTATCCCCATGACATCTTAATTAAGGTCATGCCTCTAAAGTTTATATCTCCAATCCATACAACTTTTCTGAATTCCAGACTCAAATCTAAGTGTATATGTTAGATTGCCATTTTAATTCTTCACTAATACCTCAAACTTAATGTGCCCATTCACAGACAGGGAAGAATAGAGAAGGACAAGGTTGGGGCCCAGGCAGATATGTGTGATTGAAGTTGTCAGTGACTTATTGAAGGAGACTGAAGGAGAAAGTCTTTGGAAATAAAGTCAAGAAACTGAGAAGCCAGGAAATTGGATCTGTTTCCCATAAGAACACTGAAGGTGTCTAAAAAATAGCAAAAATCCTTAACAAAATACTTGCAAACTAAATTCAACAGCATAAAGGATTATGCACCATGACCATGTGGGATTTATTCCTGGAAAGCAAGGAACGTTCAACATATGAAAATTGATCAATTTAGTACATCACATTACCAGGATGAAGACAAAAAAATACATGATTATCTCATTTGATGCAGAAAGAAGCATTTGACACAATTCAACAACTTTTCATGATATAAAGACAAAAAAGAAATAGAAGAAAACTACCCCAACATAATAAAAGCTATGCATGAAAAATCCACAGTGAACATTATACTCAATAGTAAAATACTGAAAGTGTTTCTTCTAAAATCAGGAACAAGGCAAGGATGCTTGCTTTCACCACTTTTATTTAACATAGTACTGGATATCCTAAACAGCAACTGAGCAAGAAAAAATAAATTAAATGCATCCAAATTAAAAATAAAGAAGTAAAATGATCTCTGTTCACAGATGATATGATCTTATATACAAGAGTCCCTAAAGACTCCAAAAATTTTGTTTGAGCTAATAAAACAAATTTATCAAAGTAGTGGAATACAAAGTCAACACACAAAAGTCAGTTGCATTTCTATACACTAACAATGAACAATCTGAAAAGGAAATTAAGAAAACAATTCTACTTACAATAGCATCAAAAAAATTAAAACTGAGTAATTAGCCGAGGAGGCGAAAGACACAATGAACACTATAAAGCATTACTGAAAGAAATTAAAGACATAAATAAATGGAAAGACAACCCATGTTCATAGACTGGAAGATTTAATATTATTAAGATGTCAATACTTATCAAAAAGATCTACAGATTCAGTGCAATCCCAATCAAAATTTTAACAACTCTTTTTGCAGAAATAGAAAAATCCATCTAAACTTCATATGGAATTTCAAGGGACCCCAAATTGCCAAAACAATTTTGAAAAAGAACAAAGAGGATTCATACTTTCAGATTTCAAAACTTACTACAAAGTTACAAACTTCCTACAAAGATAATCAAAATAGTGTGGTGCTGGCATAAATACAGACCTATAGACCTATGGAATAGAATAGAGAGCCCAGAAATAAAGTTTTACATATATGGTTAAATTAGTTTCAACAAGGCTCTTAAGATCATTCAAAATTGGATATCCACACGCAAAAGAATGAATTTGGACCCTTACCTAGCACATATGCAAAATCTGACTCAAAATGGATCAAATACCTAAATGTAAGATCAGAAACAATAAAACTCTTAGAAGATACCACAGGGCAAAACTTCACAACATTGGATTTGGCAATGATTTTTTTGATCTGACACAAAAGACAAGGCAATAAAAGCAAAATGAAACAAATTGAACATCATAAAATTTACAAACATTTGTACATCAAAGAACACTATCAACAGAGTAAAAAGCTGACCTATGAAATGCGAGAAAATATTTGCAAATCATTTCTCTGATAAGAGATTAATATCCAATATATAGAGAAGTCCTAAAATTCAACAGCAACAAAAAACAAACAACGTTATTCAAAAATGGGCAAAAGAGTTGATATTTGTCCAAAGAAGACACGAATGGCTAATAAGCACACAAAAAAATGTTCAACACCACTAATCATTAGGTAAATGCAGATGAAAATCACAATAACTGCATATGTAATAATCCCAAACTGAAAACAATCTTTATGTCCATTAACAATAGAATGGATATACAGCACAGTGGCAATAAAGTATCTAAATATACATACTATGAATCTGAAATACATAATGCTGCCCCCACATAGTCAGACACAACAGAATAGACATTGTATTATTCTTTGTGTATATGGTTCGATAAAAAAAAAAGCAAAATATATAATATTCAAAGTTAAGAAAGGGGTGACCTTTTGGGAGAAGGAGGGATAGCAATTTGGAGGTGGCACAGCAGAGAACATCTTGGGTGCTAGTGATAGCCTATTTTCTCATCTAAAAGTGCTAAAAATGGTTACTTAGATGTGTGCTGGGTATTGCTTCATTGAAGTGTACATTTATATTTTCTTGCACTTTGCTATAGATGTGCTCTACTTCTTAATTAAAAAGACAAAAAAATTTAAATATGACAAAACTATAAATATCTAGTGACAAAATTCGTAACATAAGTAAGTTGCCTATATGAAATAAACTATAAAATAAAACCTGAATAAATTAAGAGATGACCTAAGTTCCAGAATATATAAAGGCATCCTACAAATTGACACAAAACAACTAAAAAGGAAAGAGTCAGTTGGTAAAAGAGATGGACAGGCAATTCACAGGAGAGACAATTCGAAGACTGAAAAAATTAATTTCAAAGGTGTCAACCAGAGTTCAGAAGAAAATGCAAGTTTAAACAATAGTAAAATAACTGTAACATTCAGGTCTAATAATGTGAGAAAACTGAAACTTTCTTAGCCATATTACTAGTGGGAGGGTGTTAACTGAAACTTTTCTTCAAAATAGTCTGGTAATATCTATTATAATTAAAATTTTATAAGCCCTGTGGCTCTACCAAAATGATAGTACCACATATAAAAATATATGTATTGGGTTGGCCAAAAAGTGCCTTCGGTTTTTAAGTAAAAATAAAAGACACATTTTTCATTTTCACCAAGAACTTTATTGAACAACATATTCACCCTTTTGTTCCACTACCTTCTGCCATTTTTCAGGCAATTTCATAATTCCATCTTCCCCTAACTCTTTATCTTTTTGAGCAAAGAACTGTTCCAGGTGCATTTTACAGTCTTCCAGGGAATTGAAATTTTTTCCATTAAGCAAATTTTATAAAGACCGAAATAAATGGCAATCCGAAGTTTCAATGTCTGGTGAATAGGGCGGATGAATCAGAACTTCCCAGCCAGGCTGTAACAGTTTTTGCCTGGTCATCAAAAAATATGTGGTCTTGTGTTATCCTGATGGAAGATTATGTGTTTTCTGTTGACTAATTCTGGATGCTTTTCATGGAGTGCTGCTTTCAGTTGGTCTAATTGGGAGCAGTACTTGTTGGAATTAATCATTTGGTTTTCCGGAAGGAGCTCATAATAGAGGACTCCCCTCCAATCCCACCATATACACAACATCACCTTCTTTGGATGAAGACCGGCCTTTGGTGTGGTTGGTAGTGGTTTATTTCACTTGCCCCATGATTTCTTCCATTCCACATTATTGTACAGTATCCGCTTTACATTGCCCATCACAATTTGTTTTAAAAATGGAACGTTTTCTTTAAGTAGAGAATCGCTTGCATAAATACGGTCAAGAAGGTTTTTTTTTTTCTTCCGTTTATGTGGAACCCAAACATCAAAGCAACTAACATAACCAAGCTGATGCAAATGATTTTCAGTGCTTGATTTGGATATTTTGAGTATGTTGGCTATCTCCTGCATGGTATAACATTGATTGTTCTCAATTAATGTCTCAATATGATCTCTATCAACTTCAATTGGTCTACCAGAACGTGGAGCATCGTCCAGCGAGCAATCTCCAGCACAAAACTTCACAAACCACTTTTGACACATTCAATCCGTCACAGCGCCTTCTCCATACACTGCACAAATCTTTTTTTGTGTTTTCAGTTGTGTTTTTACCTTTCTTGAAATAATAAAGCATAATATGCTGAAAATGTTGCTTTTTTCTTCCATCTTCAATATTAAAATGGTTACACAAACATTCATCAATTTTGATAAGTCTTTTTTTAAACACACCCTGATATGACAGCTGTCACATACAATCTTAACAAAATTGTTTAGAATGAAGTTAAAGACAACTAAGTGCTACTAGAGCCATCCTATGGAAAAAACTGAACAACCTTTTGGCCAACCCAATATGATGCTGTTGTTTGTTTGTTTTTTTGCCTCACTGCTTATAATGGCAACATTGGGAACAATCTGAGTGTTCATCATGGATGAAATAAATCTTTGCCTACTCAACTAAAGGGCTGCTGCCCACAATCCAATGCAAAGTGAAAAAACTTGCAGAAAAATGTGGATATATCTTGGTTGCAGAAAAATGTGGTTATATCTTGGTTCTGTAAAAACATTGCCACACAAACCCTATTTTTTTTTGCTGGGTTTTCCATTTATGTGACCATTGTAATATTTTCTGGGGTTGATTCCTAAAGGAACAAATGGACCAATTCATTTATGTACTGACAACTATTGCTGAATATAGATTACAGCATACCCTGTATTTAGAAGATAATTAACATTTTGTCTTAAACATTTTAATCTGAACAAAACTCTAACTTCTTATTTGAAGACTTGCTTGTTTGTAAAAGTCATCGTTAATCTATTACTCCCAGAAGTGTGGAAGTGGAGGAGCTGGGGGTTAGCTGGAGATGTTTTTATCTTGTTTTTATTCCTCTTTTATTGTTTCATTTGTTATAATGAGCATGTATTTGTACTTTTTAAAATCAGAATATTTATAAAGAAAAATATTTTCTTCACTGATCAAACATGGCGCTTTTCTTTCTTTTCCATGTAACCTCATACTTTCAGCTTCACCCATTGAGAGCTCCCAATACCAGTTGTTTCTTGCCCATTTTCATTTACTTCCCTTGAAATTGGTCTGGCTATGCCAGCTTTTCTTTTATTATAACAGTTATTTACATTCTACAAGTATTTATAGGTTGTTAAGATGGCTCTGTGGCCTAGTTTAAAAGGGGATTCTGGTAAATCCCTTCCACTTACAACACTTTTATCTATTAATATGCTGTAGTTCATTGCTCTACTTTTGTTTACTTAAAGATTTCATCTAGGCTCTTGATGCTTTGCCAGCACCCAAAGGCACACTTTTCTCTTCATGCATTCCAGTTTCCATAGTACTATTTACTGGCTTGATTCTCTAAGAGACAATCCTTTTATTGAATTTCAAAGACTCTAGATTTAACCCAAGATAAATGTTGAATATTGCTTGGGGTCCTGGAAAGCATTAGACACTCAGTGAAAGAGTGGCCCTACCTCTAAGTTAAAAGCAGCCTGTTTGAAGTTCCAAATGCACATTCTGTGTCAGTGTACACTGTCACCATGAGATTTCTGTACCCTGGGCTCACCTTGACAACCCAAATCCTATTCTTACTGGATAAGTTTCTTTCCTCTGGGAATTCATGTAGAACACAGACTCTAAGATCACTCCGTTTTCCCTCTCTGAAAGCATTATTCTTACTTTAAATTCCAGGCTTTAAAAGTCACAACGGCCCCAAACATCCTCATGGTCAAGCACAGACTCTTTTTATGACTCTCAGATGCTACAGAGAAAGCTTAAGCTAGTAAAATCCCATCGAAAAAGCTCAAACCAACCAGTTGTCTAAACAAATCTGCCTCATACCACTCCCACCTCAACATTCAATGGTCCAAGAGTCTGACAGAAGATATCCAATCTAAACCCTGCTCTCCTCCTCCTTCTCAATGACCACTAGCTTGCTTTGATTTTTTCATGTGTCTCCTGATCAATATAGTAGCCTTCACTCTGAGCTTCTTACCTCTAGTCTCCCTCACCATATTAATCTTTCCAACATATGTCCGTCAAGGTTATTTTTTCAAAAACAAGAACCCAAGCTTCTCAATTCCTTCCCTAAAGAAATTTGATGTTTCCCTAATACCTAAAAGAAAAAGACTAAAAGGTCTTAACATGTTAAGGAAGTCTCTCCGAATTCATTTCTGCTCATCTTTCTGATCTTGACACCAATATTCTGCCAGCATTGCTCTCCCGCAAAGATGACAGGCTTTGTCATGCCTTCTTGCATTTGGATATACTGTTTCCTTTATGAGACTACTTTTCTGACCCTGTTCTGCTTGATGGAGTCTAACTGATCCTTACAAACTCTACTCAAGTGTCATAAGCTCTGAAGCCTTCCAAACTCCTTTGGGCAAATAGCTGTTCTTCATTTTTGTCTCCATAGTACTGTTCAGAATTCTATTTTAGCATGTATCAAATTGTACTTCAACCATATGGCTCCATATCTTACCTGACTCACTCCTTAAATCGAGTTCCTCAAGGGCAGGGATGATAACCTTATACCCACAATATTGGGTTCAGTTCCTGACGTGGGGAAGGAGTCCAGTGTGTGTCTATTTGAGGATTGCAGGAATGACAGAATAAATGGAGTTCTTTCACAGAAATCAGGAGTCTCAATATTCCACAAAGACTCTTGTTAAAACAAGTAGGATCAGGAAATGAATCAGGGAGACATCTCTGTTATTTTGTTTAAAGAACATCCTCCCATAAACTTCTGTTAAGATTCAGTGGAAAATGACATCAATTTTCCTCATTTCAACTGTGGGCTAAATAGTATTACCAAAACATTCTACTTTTAAAAACTGAAAATTTGGTTTCCAGGCTGCAAAATGTCTCAAACCCTTGTCTCCTTGCACTATTACTAAATCAAGTTTACATTTTGTTTTCCACTCAAAATTTGATTTTACTCTGAGTTCTTAGAGAAAACTCTTGTGTTAATGAATTTGTGCTTAAAGTGCAAATTCTGCTGATCGATTGGTGATGTTTTTCTCCTCCATTATAATTATGATTTATCTATTACAATCATTGTATATAACCTGCTAAAGAATTAATTTTCATAGACACTGTGGTAGAATATATATATATATATATATATATATATATATATGAAGAGAGAAAAAAAAGATTTAAATCTTATCTCATATGTATAGATTTCAGGTAAAGGATCTGATACTTAGAAAGCCTAAGTCACTTACTAGCATGAACAACCATCCTAGTTTGCCCAACATAAAGAGGGTTCCTTGGATACTGGACTTTCAATTTTAAAACCAGGAAAGCCCCAAGCAAATCAGTAGTTCACTCTGTCACTTATCCAAGGTTATACAGTAAGTTGCAGATACAAAGTTCAAGTTCAGTCCTTCATATGCTCCCAAATTTTACATTCATTTTAAATGCTGCCTCTTTGATTTGGATTTCATCCATAATATTTATTTCCACATTGTAAGTCATATGGTGTCAATAATTAAGGTTTCCAAGAGTAATAGAGAAATGAAAAAAATTCTAGTAAGGTATTTTAATAGAATTTTAAATTATGTAGCAGTAGCATATTTTGATTTCAGCTGCAGATGTTCCTCTTCTAATTGCATGCCAAAATTACTAGCTAATAGATTTATTTTGCATACTGCTACATTATAAAACTTATCTAATTATTTATGGACTAATTGTTGAGACTCTCAAATTAGACTATCACTCTACTTTCACTGTGAAAATAGTAGTTCTTCATTTTTTGTGAATGTTCATAAAGCTTTTAATGTCCCTCAATGTGACTCCATTTCTTCCCTCAAACCATGCTTCTCCAATATCAATATTAGAGAGATTTACAATATATGAGGAAGAGTCAAAATGATAACATTTGCATTATTTTAAAGAGAAAGGAAACAAGCTAACGGGTGGGTTTTGGGGGATGGGGAAGTATGTTAAGACAAACTGGATGAACGGACAGTAAAAGTTTAAGGAGGATGGCACATACCATAGAATAGTTATAGTAATCTCCAAAAGATATCTGAGATTAATACATTTTTCCTTGTGAAATTTCATCACCAACCTCTGTGCATTTCTAAGCAAATCTGCACCTTTTCTTGCATATAATTTCTAAAGCTTCAATTACTTTTGATTACTTTCTCTCAAGGTATACTTAAATAGAATGTTACAGACATGATTATATTTCCAAATGTGTCTTTAACAAGAATCTAAAACTTGCATACTAATATTAAAAAACATTGAGATAAATGGGAAAAAATAACATTTATAGCATTGTATATTTCTTCAACAAACAACAGCATGGTAATGGTAAAAATTTTAGACCAAGGGTTAAGGATTTTGAGTATGTGTTTTCATTCTACTTGTGATTAGTTGGGTAACCTTGAGAAAATCAGGTAACTTCTCTTTTCAGTTTTCCATTAGTAAAATGGGGAATAAAATAATTGTCTTACCTTGCCCGTGGGCATGGAAAGAAGTTCATCTAGGTGACCACGATGCATGCTGGGAAGGAGAGTGTTTGGTAAATTTCAATAAGGAGAAGGAGTAATAGTAACTGCAATAGCTATATGTAAACCCAAAGAGAAACTAGGCGGCTTTGAGGCAATATGATATGGGTACAAATCACAAGATACTTGAGCTCACTCAGTTAATTCCTATGCACTCTCAAGTTTGTGAATATTGTAGCACACTGACATTTCTTAAACTTCACTGTGAGTACGTATAACCTAGAGAATCTTGTTAAAATGCAGATTATAATTCAAAAGGCCTGTGGTTAAGCTTGAGCATTTGCATTTCTAACAAGCTCCCAGGTGATGTTAATAGTACTTGGAGCAGGTACCACATTTGAGCAGCAAGGTAGAAGGCTATTTGGTTTCCCAAGTGCTTAGAGAGATGATGAAGATAAGTGGCACTGTGTTATATAAGCAGGAGTCATTCTGATGTACTAGACATTAAAATACGAGACTGATTTGGAATTTGGATAAAGGGATATGAATTTGAAGTAGTAATATGACAGGGGAGACCTCCCCAAAAGGGTAAAGGATACCCAAGAACAGACTGGAAAAAGCTTCCAGAAATTTATGGTTGAAAAAATTTGGGTATCTAGACTACAGAGGCAACTTGTTTAAAAACAAAACAAACTCAAACAAAACAACAAGGCAGACAGTGGGATGTAAAAAGTTTGTGCAGAGAAGAACAAATTTGAGCAAACTTCTTAATAATAAATCTAAATAAATGGAGACGGATGCAGCTGGGTCAGCTTCAAGGTTTCAGCATGAAAGGGGAATTTAAAAAACTGAGGGGTAACATCTGCCCAATGCAGGGAAGACCTAAAAGCCATTAAGAGAAAGGGATAGAGGATGAAGAGGCTTTTCAGGAGAAAAGAAAAATTAAGATGCTTTTCAGGTGGTGGCAAGACAGAAGGGCAACCAGAGTCATGATGGATGTTGCAAGTCATCTCCTTGGGGAATGCAACCCTTGCCGTGAAGCGTGAACAGAAGAGGGAAGTCCATCTGAACCCATTGGGAAGGAAAGAAGAAATGAGAGAAGTTATCTAGAGAAGCAATTAAGGAGAGAGGCTATAGAAAACGGGATGATGCCTGCTGTGCTGCGAGCTAAGGTGACCAAAGAAGTCAGTGTAGAAGTTGAGAAGGAACAGATCCTAAATCAAGGGAGAAGTGCAGAAGGAAAAGAGAAAAGTCACAGAGAAAGAAAAAAATTGCACTCAAAGTGTGTTTTTACAAATTAAAATCACAAAATGGATTATTTTTATGAGTCACTATTAAGAAGGGAAAAGATGACATCAGTTCAAGTTTTGACAAATTCTAACTAACCAAATTAAAGACGGATGGAAATGGATTGCATCACAAGAAGAGAAATTATTTTTAAAAGCTGGAAAGAGCAACATGATTTAAGAACATGGTGAAATAAAGTAGCAGGGCAAAAAGTAAAGACCAGTGACCAACTGGTTGGAAAGCATGATACAGAGAGCAGAGCAAAGGAAAAGACTCTGCAGATGTAAACATAAGAACTCTATTCATCTGGAGGAAGTTGGGAAGTTTCTGCTCATGTATGACACAGACACATTGGAGTGTATTTGACCGTTGGTGAGCCCCAATAGGGCTTCCTCTCTCTGGTTCTTCTCCCACCTTCTCACCCTTACTCGTTTATGAGCAACATATTGTCCCACCTGCTTCCCAGACTTTGCTCAGGAACTACTGCAATAGAGGGAAAGAGACCTTGGTACAGAACTGGGCTCAATTCCAAATACAGCAAGGACCAGTGGAAATTTACAGGCAAGAAGCAGGTTGTGGGGAGGGGTGGATAGAAAATTACTAAGAGGAGACGTCAAGGGTAGGGGGAATTCTTGCTGAATAGACCTAACAGGATTCTTGCTGAAGGCAGGCCAGGATAATCAGCTACCACCTGGATGGGTGGGGCAATGAGGGTTTTGATCAGATATCGAGAACGATCAGATACTGAGGGTGAGTGTTGGGGATTCTCACTAAACTGACTTGTAGGATTCTTGCTAAAACTGGTTTATGCAGGTCTAAGGACAAAGCCCAAGGATGAGGCCTAGTGAAAAAAGGGGTTAGAGGAGGCTGACTAAAGCCTGGTCAAAAAGAGTCTTTGATGGGAATTCCCTAGTGGTCCAGTAGTTGAGACATGGGCGTTCACTGCCTTGGGCCAAGGTTCAATCCCTGGTCAGGGAACCACAAGCAGCATGGTGTGCCAAAAAAAAAGGTTTCACCATTTTCTGAAGATCTTTATTTTTTTATCACTGCCAACAAAACACCAAAGCTTTTCTCTTTTCCCTTTTTCCTTCAGGTCCTGGGAGATAACTGATTGGGCATTTGATAAATAAATTTGAGTTATGAAAGTAATGCTTAATAGTAGTTTCTATCTCATTGCTTCCAGATATGTTGGTAAGACTAAGTAAGTGATGTCTACATAGGGATTATAGGACCAGAAAGTGGATAACTTCATTTTGAGGGTATTTTTAGCTGCATGTACTCCCTGGAAAGATCAATCCTCTGTGATAGGCACAGCACTATAATTTTTAAACATCTAATCGGACTTGGTCCACACCCAATCTGCCATTAGTCAATGTTCTCAAATGTATTTTAGAATTTATCACAGGAAGGGAGGGGAAATTATCCAGAAACAAATAACCACATGAATAATTACTGATTATGATGTGTCATTAAAGAAACTTTGAGATGTGCAGAAAAGTAGGCCAGACGTACAATTAATGGCTATCATGTTAAGGACAAAAGGAAAAATGATCAAGCACTGAAAATAATTTTAAAACAATAATTTTAGCATAAGACACACATAGAAATAGCTGCTGTCTTTCATAATAACCATCATAAGAGATACCATATGATGATACTTCTATTGCTCAATACATTTTTGAAACACTTCCTGGTAATTTTCATCAGGACCATTTTCTAAGTCATACAAGAAAATTATTCCCATAAAATTATGGTCATTGCCTGCATATTCACCATAGCATCTGGATCTTTATTTTTAAAGGCAAACCAACAAAAATACTTATTGTTGAAAGTTATCTGAGCGACTGTAAGTGAAAGGATCAATGTGGCATGTTGGAATAAAAACCTAGGTAACGTTGAACTTAGTTTTCAATTTGAATTGCTTCGAGGACCAAATTTCCTTACTTCTTACTGGTGGTGCTTTCTACTGACATTTGTTTTCCAAGGCAAGAAAGAAAATAAATCTTGATTCATAATTTCTTTGGAATAAACAAGATGACATATTCCCTTTGTGATTTCTTTAGTCATGAAAAGGAAATAGTTCTGCAAAAGATTAACTTGGAACAATATATTGACATTAATAAACTCACCATTGTCAAAGCAGCAAGTTGTGTAGTAAACTAAATATTTGGCAATTTTAAAGAGTCATTTTCAAAATGGAAATTACAATGTGTTTCTCTCCCAGCATGAACAAGATGGAATCCCTATAAAGGCATATCATGCTGATATCCAGTTTAGTAGAATTGGGGGATTACATTGCATATCAATTGTTGTGTTACATATTAACATAATATTTTTGTGTTCTTTCCTCCCAGTGTGAATCAAAACCATTTGATATGAAAATATTTCTTCTATAAGAGAAAGATTGATCATAACCACATGTATAAATGATTCTTTTTCTTTGGTATGAATTTTTTTAATTAAAAGTTCCCTGATTAGAAATTACATATAACAAGGTCAAATTAAGAAGATGTCAATAAAAAGTTTATTTCTTAAAAAAAAATTCCCTTTAAACACTCACAATAAATGTCCTCCTTCCTTTCCATAGTTAAGTGCCATTTGGTAATCGCTTTGGGACAAGCCAAGGAGAAATAGAATAGTCACTAGGTTTTGAATGAAACTGCTGTCTCTGCCGTCCATCTACGAACACAGAGTTTATAATAATGTTAAGTCCTGGCATATTTAAAGTAGTTTATATTCTTTGAAAGAGAAAAAATGTGGGTGTGTATATAATTAGTAGGAATAATAAAATGTATACATCATCTTTTCAAGGAGGTAGAAAAGTCACATGGTTAAGGCTGTGGGCTTTGGAATACAGACCTGGTATTAGATCAACCCTTTCCCATTAACCAGCACTGTAACTTTGAGTAAATTACTTAACCTCTCTGAGCCTTGTTTCTCAAATATCAAATGCAGATGATAGCACCTTCTTAAGACTCTCATTTTAAAAAATTATTAAGATAATATGTGAAAAGTGCCCACCAAAGTATTATGCCTAACACATTGTAAGTAATTCAGAAAATATTGGCTGCTTATTATATATTACATTAGTCAAGTCCACCTAAGAGCTGATTTCAAGGCCTCCTGAGGGATGGGAGAATATAATGTTATTTTTTGCCTCCATATCTACTTTAATAAAAAATGAACATACGAATAGCCACCTGCAAAAGCTATTGTAAAGCCCAAACATTTCTATTGATACTATAGGATTCATTCATTCAACAGAGACCAGCTTAGATAAAGGTTTTTATCCTATGCAAAGGAGAAGTTGGATTGCATTTTGTTTGGAAACCAATAAAGGCCTTTAAGCAAAGTGGCATGATATGTTTAAAATAATTATTTCACTGCCATATGTAGAAAGCCTTGAAGGAGAGCAAGACTGGAAATAGCAAGATTAGTTAGGAAGTTATCACAATGACTTAGGCAAAACATCATGGTAGTGAGTGGGGAGGGACTTGGATCTCCATCCGTGGAGCAGACAGAATGTATTGATAATTAGATATCAGGAAAATGAAAGCATGAACACTCTAGGATAATTCCTCAATTTTTAGCTTGATCAGTTGGAATAAATAACAGTGCTATTTTATAAAATGGAGATGACAGAGAGAGAGAAACAGGTTGAAGAAGAAATGAATCAAGCATTCTCAGTTAGCCATGTTAAGTCTGAGATGCTTACTAGGTACCCAAAGGGAGATGTCCAGGAGATAGCTGAACATACAGGTATGACATTAAGGAGAAGGGAAGTAAAAAACATAACAATCTGCAGATCATTGGCATAAGCCACTTAATTAGATGAGTTTAGCAAGGAAGAATAGAAGCAAGAAAGGAACTCAAAACATTCCCACATTTAAAGGTTGAATAGACAAGAACAAGCAAAGAAAAGGAAAATGAGAGAAAAATCATAGCAGCACGTGGTGTCACAGAAAACTAGAAAGGAAACTGTTCCTCAAAACAGAGAATGGATGACAGTGTCAAGTGCTTCTGAAAGGGCAATAAATGAGATAGCGCATATGAAAGCATCTAGTACACTTCCTGGCACATAGTAGGTACTTAATAGATGCTTTTCCCTTCCCTTCCTATTTCCTTTCTAAGAGGTAGTAGTGCTTAGTAGTTAAGAGCATAGGCTTAGGAACTAGTCTGACTCAGTTCAAATCCTTCCTCTGCCATCCCATAGCTGTGTGACCTTACACAAGTCACTTCACCTTTCAATAGTTTGGTTCTTATATTTTAAAATGGGGCAATGGCAATGCCTACTTCATAGAGATGCAGTTAATACATTGCTGTCAATCAGTAAGATTAATTACTATTTTCTTTCCTATTTACTTTTTTCCATGTTGTGTATTTTCAAAAACTATCCAATAATAAATATGAATTACTTTTTGATTTCCATAATGAATACTTGGCTGAGTAACAATAATTAATTCTATTTCCATAGCCAGTGAGACAATGAACAAATCCCACCCTTCCTTCCCACATAGTGTACATATCTGCCTTTAAAGAATAGAGTTATTTTTATTGATTGGAGTCCTGACTATGTGTGGGCACAGTAAAGGAAGCAAACAAGGGTTGGCAGGGCACCCAGAGACTAGCAACAGTGGAAAGTCATTTCCACCCATAGGACCAAAGGGACAAGAGGAAGAAATGGTGTTACCAGAATTCACAGAGAACTGGAATTGCAAAAGAGTGGTTTCCTGTTGGGAAAGAGGAATCTGGTTATTACCAGGGACAGGGTGCTGACGAAGGGAGGGAATGGGGACGAAATGCATCTTTCTCTTTTTTCACCTTCGTATCTCAGGCCACTGGGACCGATGGATGATTCTAAGCAGAAGCCAGCTGGCAAGGGAGCCCAGGTGAGGCAGTCTTCATCAATTTCCTTCTAAGGCCCAGAAGGGCGAAAAGCATGGGGCATAGACTAGGAAGGCAAAGAGAGAACAACCAAGCACCCTTTTGCTATTCTCTAGTGTTATGTTCCTAGCCAAGTCCCAGTAAATGATGCCCAAATAAGGGTGATTCCTCCCCATCTCAATACCTTCCTCCCACCCTGGTAGCCAAAACACCATCAGCTTCTCAGTTGCATTTGATGTCAACCAGGTTTTCACAGCTATCAAACAGTATGGGATCTCCTTAGTACTTTGTTTCTAATTTTAAGAACTACACACACACACACACACACACACACACACACACACACACACACACACACATCAGTTGAAAGAATGTAAATTATAAAAATGAAAAGCTTATCTAAACTTTTCTGAAACATAAGCCAAATACTTTGTTTGTTTCAAAGATTTGGACAGAATTCCTTGACTTGACGAAATCCCACAAGAATGCCTTCATTCCTGGTTTTTACTGGAAACTTCTAAACTGTTGACACCATGGATTTTAAAAAATAAACAGATGGGCAGGTCTCTACGACTTCATTTTATGTTGAGAATATAAATATTCAGAGAGATAAAAGACAAGGTCCCTATTTTTCAATGTTTATAAATAGAAGAATTTGCCAATGTCATTTTATCCATCCATCCATTGCCTGCTTATTGATGTTTGTCTATGGCTATGGTGGGAAATTCTTCAATCATCACTCATTCTAGGTAATTTAGAGTGTTTTTTAAAAAATATAAAGGAAAGAAAAAAATTTTTAAAAGGCTCAGAGGTCAAGATACCTAAAATGTGAGATTAGTGAAAATTGCTTTATAATCATGACAAGATGAATGAAAAACCCTTTTCAATGAAAATAACTTTTCTTTATAAAGAACCCCCTTTTTTCATTTTACAGGCAAAAAAGAAGGTATTTGGCATAGAGTAGTACTGGTCTTCAGCCAGAAGAGAGTTTGTTTAGAAATTTGTCCCTCCTTTAATCTGGGCAAGTTCAAGCTACAGCAAAATTATAGTTTCCAGTATCCCTTGAATTTCCAATTAGTTCTGTTGAGACAGAACCTCAGAAGATAGTGACTCAACACTGTTAAGTTCAAAACAGGGCAGCATAAAAATCTTTGCTGTTTAAATGATATCAGAAAAGCAGTTTGCTGCCTCTCTTGGTATCACATTTGAGATGAACAGACCTTAACCCACAGATGCAAAAAGTCACCATCTTCCTAGTTAAAGACATTTTGTAAAATAATGGAAACTATTTACTTTCACATAATAAGCTGGTATACATTACCTTGTCACTTTCAAACAAGATAAATTCTTACATAGTTCTTTTGTTTGAGTGGATACTCTACTATCACATAATGGATGGTAACTATAAGTTGCATTTTGCCAAAGAGAATCAGAGAGAAGCAAAGGTCTTTCACGACAAATCAATAAGTAGTTATTACAGACCAGCTAACTACAAAGGCATGTAGTCAAAATTAATAAAAGCAAATAGTTTATGTTAATATGTTCCTCTTCTCTCTTTTTTCTCAGTGTTTTTCTTTTTGTTCAAGAGTAGTTTGTCCAAATTTAAGATCTCTGGTTAGACCTTTGCTCATGTCAAAGATGTATAATAAATAGATCATGCACTTCAGGATCTAACATTTTTTCTGTCAAGAGTAGAGCCATATTAAAGAGAAAAGTAATGAGGGAAAGAGCAGTATGATAACAGCCAACAGGTGCTTTATTCATAGAGTAACGGGAGCCCAAATATTCAGCAAGTTGCAAGATTTGAGCTGGTATCACAGCAAGATAGAGTATAGCCCACATAAATAACTTTTACTTGGAAGTAAAGCCTACAAAGTGGTGGTCTGGCTATTTTGGTTTCTGAAATATTTTACAAGAAACAACTCAGAATTTCTCTGTTGTACATAAAATTTTTCTTTTCGTATGAAGAGCCGCATATCTCAATGTGATCACGGTAAATACTTTTTTTAAAATGCCAAGTTGGCTAGTTGAAATGTATTGTGGCTATGAAAGAGGCACGTGTATTGGAGGCTTGACTAGTAGAAAGTTGGCTCTGTGCTCCTTACTTGATGGCGAGATTCCCAAGCCACAGAACAAATACAAATTATTCCAGCTGAAACAGGCACAAATGCCATTTAAGTATGCATCCAATTTCTAGGTGTGGATTATTAAAGAATATTGTGGCATTTTTTTAATGCTATGTAATATAAACTGGAATATATTTTAATGGTACAAATTTACTCTTCAGCTAAACATATACTGATTTTTCCCTATTTTTGTAGCTAGTGTTAGAGTATATTTATTTTGCAAAATATCCAGCTCTAGTCTTCTAGCAGAGAGTCATACAAATCCTCAAGAAAATAAATTTTATCTTTGACCAAAAGTTTTTGTTTTCCAAAATTACTTTCACTAGTGATAACATATTCTAGAAGAGAATTTTTGAGTTATACTGTCACACAATCTATAGGAAAAAAAAAAAACATTTACTAGCTACTATGTTTTTTTATACTAGACTTTTAAAAGAAAACAGAAAAATAGAATACGAACAATAAAATTTCTTTTTATTATTTTTTTAACATCTTTATTGGAGAATAATTGTTTTACATTGTTGTGTTAGTTGCTGCTGTATAACAAAGTGAATCAGCTATACATATACATATAACACCATATCCCCTCCCTCTTGCGTCTCCCTCCCACCCTCCCTATCCCACCCCTCTAGGTGGTCACAAAGCACCGAGCTGGGCTGATCTCCCTGTACTATGAGGTTGTTTCCCACTAGCTACCTATTTTACATTTGGTAGTGTATATAAGTCAATGCCCCCCTCTCACTTCGTCTCAGCTTACCCTTCCACCTCCCCATGTCCTCAAGCATTTTCTTCAATTAATCTTTTTAGATGAGAGCATTGGAATCCAAAATGATAAAGTCATTTGCCCAATGCCACATAGGTAGAGAGTGCCTGCTCTGAAAAAGTTATTGTTTCATTACACTGGGCAGCATATATATTATTCAATACATGAATACACTTTTGTTATGCAAGAAGAGTGTATTGAAAATGCATGGGGCTTCCCTGGTGGCGCAGTGGTTGAGAGTCCGCCTGCCGATGCAGGGGACACGGGTTCGTGCCCCGGTCCGGGAAGATCCCACGTGCCGCGGAACGGCTGGGCCCGTGAGCCATGGCCGCTGAGCCTGCGCATCTGGAGGCTGTGCTCCGCAACGGGAGAGGCCACAGCAGTGAAAGGCCCGCGTACCGCAAAAAAAAAAAAAAAAAAAGAAAAGAAAAGAAAATGCATGAACAGTACTGTTGGTTATGAGAACCTTTACATTCTAAGATAGCAGAGGAAAACCCCGAAAGAGAGGAACAAATGAATTGTAGATAAGAAGAGGAAGATTCTTTGAATTTATGGGTTGGGAAGAAAAGAGTATGAGCCACTAAAACATAGAAGAGTCATTCTGAAGAGGATTTTGGCTGGTTTGTTTGTTTTGTTTTCTTTGTTTTGGTAGGAGAGTATGACAAAGTGAAAAAGATGATTGAATCAGGGAAGTACTCTATGAAGGATTGGGAAAAAGTTTCAGTCAATTAAATCCTCTATAGCAAATTTGATGAATAAGATAAGAAAACATGGTAGGTTTATTGGAGGTTTCTATTTGATGAAGATAAGGACAATCTCTAGCTAGGTTTCTTTTATAAATAAATGCAGTACCATCTCACTATCATACAATTTGTGATTAAAATAACTGCAAGTAACACAGCGTATCCTAAGACTCATCAAAAAATAAAAATTAACATTTGACTGATAACGAATGTGTGGGGGAAAGTCATTATACTAATCTTCATACTGAGTGGCATGTGATATAGGTGGAGCATTTCCAAATACTGTACTGCAGAGATGCTTAGTAATGTGTTGTTACAGCCCATTACCAAGCCACTTCAATGATGGGATGGTGGTGGCACGTTTCCAAGCAAGGACTGCTGGAAAGAGAAAATCTACATAAGACCTAGATTTTGGATGACATCTGGATTAGGTGTGCCTAACTGAATCACTCTTTTATGCAGAAAGGCATGGGAAGTACGAAATTTCAAACGTTGTATGCTATTGATGCTGCCCTGATCGCCTGCAAATGGTGTAATTTTATTCAACTAATAAAACTAATAAGAATTAATTATTCTTAACTAATTCTGCCAACTAATAAGAATTATATCGGGCGTCCCTGGTGGCGCAGTGGTTGAGAGTCCGCCTGTTGATGCAGGGGTTGCTGGTTCGTGACCCGGTCCAGGAAGATCCCACATGCCGCGGAGCGGCTGGGCCCGTGAGCCATGGCCGCTGAGCCTGCGCGTCCGGAGCCTGTGCTCCGCAACGGGAGAGGCCACAACAGTGAGAGGCCCGCGTACGGCAAAAAAAAAAAAAAAAAAAAAAGAATTATATCTATTCTTTATTTCTTAATAGAAAGAACATTTTTGTAAATTTACATTTAAGCTCTGTCAACCCCTATGAGTTCTAAGTATTAATAGAACGCCAAGCACAGGTCAATTCAACACAAGAAACTTCTACAAGCACTTAGCTGAGAGTTCCAAAGAGAATCCTTGTAAAAAACACAAATATAATTCTGTCTTTATTCAAAGAAATTCAAAAACTGGACTTAAAAAAAGAAAATGTTGATGTATGAAAGGCACAACTTATTTGATGTTTCATTGGCAGATGTCAGAAAAAATTAGGAAGTTGGCATAAACCAATCTCTACTCTGAGTTGGTAATAGATTAGAAAAAGCACTGGACTTGGTATAAAAATACATGAATTCCAGTCTGAGGATACCTTTTATACCACCTGTATTATTTTGGACAAGTCACTAAACCTCTCATAATAAGCTTTCATCTCTTAATCCACGTAATTATTCTAATAATACTTCTTTTGCTAATTCAAATGGTTAGAAGAGCTCATTCTATACCCTGAATCGGTTCTGGAAACATGTGTTTTCCTCCTGCCTGATTCATTATCACAGAGCATCTAATTCTTCCTTTTTGGTTACCTAGTGCAATGTTTGTCACACAGTAGATGTTCAATAAACATTGTGAAATGGAATGGAATAATGCACAGAAGAGGAAATAAATAAGGTACTCACAAAGATTTATTTATTTATTTATTTATGGCTGTGTTGGGTCTTCGTTGCTGCCCGCAGGCTTTCTCTAGTTGCGGCAAGCGGGGGCTACTCTTACTTGCCGTGCACGGGTTTCTCACTGCGGTGGCTTCTCTTATTGCAGAGCACAGGCTCTAGGCACACGGGCTTCAGTAGTTGTGGCACGTGGGCTCAGTAGTTGTGCCGCACGGGCTTAGTGGCTCTGAGGCATGTGGGATCTTCCCGGACCAGGGCTCGAACCCGTGTCCCCTGCATTGGCAGGTGGACTCTTAACCACTGCGCCACCATGGAAGTCCCCACAAAGACTTGCTGAACACTCAAAAGTGAAGAATATTAGAGAAGGCAAAAGTATAATGAAAAAGGGAGGGGCAGAAGGCCTAAAAAGACATAAACCTGCTAATTTTCCAGAGTTGGTTGTAAATTTGCTTATAAACCCACATAACAAATGCCTTTAGCCATTACACACTGAATTACCCCACGACACTGTATACCTGACTTTGTGTTGTACTCTTCCCATACTCTCTACAGTTGATGATATAAGTGAGTGCTGCCCAAGAGAACTTTCAGCAAGGATGGAAATTCTATGTGTACCCTGCCCAGTATAGCAGCCACTCGCCACATGTAGCTGTTGAGCACTTGAAGTGTGGCTAGTGTAACTAGAAGCTAAATTTTAAATTTTATTTAATTTTCATTAATTTAAAATTCAATTAAGTAGTCACATGTGGCTATTGACTACTGTATTAGACAACACAGATCTAATAACTTACATGGTTAATGAATGACCATATTCCTATTTGGAGCAGAAGAGGGTTTCTAAGACAGCATAGTGGCTCAAAATAATCTGTACCTGAAGAATCATGGTTAAACAGATTCCAATTTTCAAAACTATCTGAGATTTTGATTTCTATAACATGTGACTTAACACCTCTCTTTGACAGATCATTGCATTCTTCCACCAGATGTAGAAACAGAATTCAATTGCATTCCATTGAACACACTCTTTAGCTTTCTGGGACTCAATTTCCTCATCTGTAAAATGAAGTGGTTGGACTTCATTAGATATTTAAAATTCTTTTCAGCTGTAGGGATTGGGAGGAAATTTACGTGAATTGCTGGAAAGAAACTGCTAGTTTGATTTAAGTCTCATCTGTTCCTTCCTGTCTCATCATCAGAATCTCTCCAACATGTTTTCCTTTCCCTCTATGCCTTTCACTCTTCTTGTCAGTTCACAGTTCAAAAGATTTCTCCTGTCTGAATGATTTATCCTTCTAGATTTATGCTATCAGAAAGCTTTGTTTATATAGAGTCTAGACATACTCATGTGTTGCTTATGCATTCTAATTAAGAAGGACAACTTCAAATGGATCAAGGTTATCTAAAAAAAAGAATTAGAACTTTAGTCAAAGATCAGAAGGGAAGAAGAACATTATAAAATAAACTTGGGATAAAGAACTCCAAAGTTTAAACCAAACTAAGACAGAAGGCATGTTTTTCTTTCTCAGAATCAGACTAATTCTTATTTGAAGGGTTCTTAAGAGCATAAGGTAGCTGCAGTTGCAGAAATGCAGATTTCTGACATGGCTATTTGGAATCTGTTAAAGGAAAACAATTCTGAAAATTCACTCCGGTCCCTCTGGCTCCCCTGGTTCTCTGCACCCTGAGAAAGAAAAAGATTACACAAGTGCCACCTTTTGGAGAAAACAGCAATAGCAGCAGAGGCTAGATTTAAACATTAACTCTATTGAACTCTCAAAGGGAAAAATGAAGTGGTAAATATAATTTTAATCTTATTATAATGTTATATCCCAGAGAAGTTTATAACTCATTTGACTTAAAAATATAAGTAAAAGCTGAATTAAAATATGGCCTTGGTTTTCTTCATCTTTTATATTATAGTAATAAAGTATAACTGATTTTGTTTTAAAACAATGTTTGAAATAACCACAAAAGAACAAAATGCTACCCCAAATCCTAATGTCATGATTTTCTTTTAGCCTTGATCATGGATAGAGATCTATTGGGAATATTAATTGTTACTCTTCCCTAGGTTGGATAATCTGTAACTTCACTCACATAGTGTCTTGTTTTTAACATTTAGAGTGGAAAACCAGAGAGGCAGATCCCTTTGTTTTGCTAGAGAAGAGAATTTTTCTTTATTTAATCCAAAACAAGGAAAAAGTGGTGCCAGCAATCTGCTAAGTTTCTTGGACTTGGATGGTCAGGGCTTTCGAAATCCTACGAAGCTTGGTAGAGGATGTAAGCAAAATGATTGTTTAATATGTGCAAACACCTTTCACATGTCCTGGGCATTCTGGGTGTGCCCTCCACTGTTACTATGACTGCTGAGCACAAGATTCTGCAACTAAACAGATGAGGATGATCTTTAAAATACTTCAGAGATGGAAATTAGGGGATGTCTGAATTTTGTTTTAAGCCATGTTGAGATACCCAAAACTTTGACTTAGAAATAGTTCTCATTGGACTGACACATTGAAATCATAAGTATAAAACAGCCCTCTTCCTTATATGTCCTCTTCTCTCTCTGAGGAACCTTTCAAACATAAGCAATTAAAGGCGTAGAAGCAAATGTGATATGCGGCTGATTGCTTCCATGTTTCTCTGAATTCATTCTCCCAAACTATTTTCTTGGTACAACCACCTACACGTACACATTCAAAGTGTTTTTTAATGTTTACCTTAAATTGTACTCCAGATCAGATTCTACATTATTCCCAAAACCAAATGTGACAAAAGCTGCTTTGATTTTAAAGTAAGAAATGAAAGCTGCCCATATAAACAGCCCTAACATTTTGAAGAAAAATCTTTACTGAATACATGTACTATACTGACTTTTTTATATCACTTTCTTCCCCACTCTACCCTGTAAATTTTAACAAAATTATTCACCCTGAAAATAAATAGTAAATAAATTACTAAAACAGCATTTTTGTGTTTTATGTCCTGCCAACATGGGGCTGTTAGGGGCTGGAGTTAAAATTCTTCAGCACGCCCTGCTGTGTTTGTCACTCATCTCTCTCTCCCTTTCCAAAAACCTCAAAATAGCTTATAATGCCACGTACCATATGTGGAGTAATAATTAGGCTTACCAGGGTGCTTTCTGTTGGACAATCTCTTTGGCATAGACAAAGCCATAAAATCCAGCTTTTATACAATGTTATCCAGCTTTTTTTACAATGTTATCCAGCTTTTTTTGAAATGCTTTAAAGACCATAACTGCAATATCACTTGACAACTTTGGCATGCTCAGAGCTAACTAATGGGCACTTTTGGATCTGGGTTATTTTTATGCATTTTTTGTTTTCTACTGGGACAACTACCAAAATTTGGGAATCGAATCAATAGGACACATCCACAATCCTTGAACTCTGAAAATTAAAGTGAAGGTAGACATTTAATAGTATCACTCAGAACAGACTTTTGCAAAAATTACTTGGAATTTCACATGAAAAGTCAATGTGAAGACCTTCCAAGGAAATGTAACATTTTGAATGAGCTTCTGGGAGCAGTATATATTTATTATTTTCCTAATTAGAATCCCTATATCTGGTCTCTCCCTGTGGGTTCATAAACCTCTGAAATTTGGCCACACATACTTTATTTGGGGTTTGCACCCTTACATTTAATTTGCATCCCAAACAGTCACAAAGCACATGCATCTAAAACACGTGTCCTCTGATTCTGTCACATCGTCAGTAAAGTCAAAGAATTATCAAAAATGACTAGAAAAAATAAAAGAAGATTTAAATACTTAGAGAGTAAGATCAGGATGGCTGAAACTTGATTTTTTGAGGTTAAGAAAAGGGGATCGGTCTTAAAAGTCTGTGCTCTACCTCTTCAGACATACACACACACACACACACACACACACACACAAGCACACACATCAAGGCATATTTGCATATATAAGCACGTCTGAGATAGGGTTCTTTAGGACTGCAAGACTATGATAATGCCCTGAATAAAATAAGAGAAAGTGACTTGTAACTATTTGATAAATGCATTTTCTCTAAACTATAGCTTCCATCAAATTCTTGTTTCTTCTGATATATGTTTTATTAAAATTCATAGAGGACATGGCAATAAAACAGAAAGAAGCATTGCACATTCCACCAATATATTCAGAATGTTCCTGATTGTTTTCACCTTAGCTTACAAACTGGTCAATTTTGTAGTTAATTTTCACGTACCTCAGCCTACATATATTTCAGTACTCAAGTAAGCAAGCATTCAAACATGATGTTTAAGATTTCTTCTTAAAATTCTGTAATTAAAAAAGTAAAAAGGTATAAATATACACGCACATATATAGATTCATATATATATATATATATATATACACACACATATATATGTATGTATGCATGTGCGTATCTACTGTGTATGTGGAATGTCTGTATGTATATGCGTTCCTCATATTTTACCACGTTGCATGTAGGAAGTGTGGGATTTAGACACAGTTTAGGGACCATTACCAGGAAATATATAGCCTTTTATGAGCCCAGTAGAAAATATTATAAAATGAATGCATATAATTAAAAATTATTCATTTTCTCAACAGGGAAATGATTAAAATAGAGAGGTTCTTTGTCTACTCATACTTTTATAAAATGTAAAAAAATATTTTTTTACTTAAAATTATATAGTAAGCGAACATGGGTATTAAATCAGAAAGTTTAGGGTTTGAAACTTATTTGCAATATATTGTGTAATATCCAAGATCTTGTGATCTTGGGCAGTTATTAAGCTCCTGAAGCCCCAGTTTTCCAGTAAAAAAACCCTGACTTTGTGGGTTATGGTGAGAATTTAGTGCAATTTCCTGTGCCTTTTCCACAGGACTCTTAGTAATTATTAATTTTGCTTATTTTAAAAGCTTAAATACTTTTCAGTGAAACCACCCTGATGTACAAGGTGAATAAGCACCATTGGTATGCTAATGTTGGAATGGAAATGAAAAACAAAATGCCCTTTAGAAGGCTTTCTTGTTGCTTTTATCCTTCCTTCCAAAGCTTTGCAAAAACGATCTTCCTCCAGGAGATCCTTACAGATAAACTCCACCCAACTCAATTAATCACATTCTTCCCAGCCTAAAGTTAATCAGTTTAAAATCTTCAAAAGAACAAGTCACTTCTGAGGTTCTGTCCAATCATATTTGATGATAGCAACAGGTGGGCCATGAATCTTTCTTTTCATTTTTTCCCTCACCCATTCACTCGTTTTTTCATCATTCAATCAGTCATATAATCAACAAATACTAAGGCCTGAGTGTGTTGGAGTGTTGAATTTCTCTAGAAAAGTTGAAGAAGAGCAGAGGACACAACTGTGCATAGTTGTCCTACTGAGTATCTCACAATCTTGAGCAGTTTTCTCTGTTCACTTCACACCCTCACATATGAAGTAGGTAATCAGAGGTGAAGAGGATGATAGCCTCCATAACCATAGGGTGTTTCACTGTTTATGAAGGGCTGTTGGCTTATCTGATCTTTACAACCCCTTGAGACCATTATTCTCAACTCATAAAGGCCCAGAAACATGTCCAGGCTGACAAGAAATGAAGCTGGCCTCAATGTTTAAACCGCAGAAGCTGATTTACTCTGAAGACACTGTATACAATTTTTTACTTCTAATTGTTTTATTTTATTCCATAAAGATGACTCCCAACATGTGTGGGTTTCAAGCCACATAAAGCTGATTTGCCTCGCTAGGCCTGTGCTGCTTCTTTTTGTTTTGCTTTCACTAATATTATGAAGCTATTGCTTTTAGCAACTGTCTTTTAAATATCCAAACCAGTGGTTCTCAACTATACTGTGCATAATAGTTATCTGAAGAAATTTGTTTAAATGTGATTCCAAAATTCCTACTCTACAGAGCTTCTACTTCAGTAGTCTAGTTTGCAACTTTAAGAAAACAGATCTTCCTCAACTTATGATGGGATCCCAATTGGAAATATCCTAAGTTAAAAATGCACTTAATACATGAACCTACCAAACAGCAAATCTTAGCCTAGCCTATCTTAAATGTGCTCAGAAAGCTTACTTTAGCCTACAGTTGGGCAAAATCATCTAACACAAAGTCTATTTTAGAATAAAGTATTGAATAGCTCATGAAATTTATTGCATACTGTACTGAACATGAAAGACAATGGCTGTCTGGGTACAGAATAGTTATAAGCATATTGGTTGCTCACCCTTGGGATTGTATGGCTTACTGGGAGCTGTGGCTCAATGCCTCTACCCAGCTTCACAAGAGAGTATCTTACCACATATTACAGACCAGGAAAGGATCAAAATTCAAAATTTGAAGTACTGTTTCTACTAAATGTATATCACCTTTGCACAATCATAAAGTTGAAAAATCATTAAGTTGAACCATCACAAGTTGAAGACCATCTATATTTATACTGCATATTATATATATGATATATATGCAATATATGTATCTATTGCATATATATTACATAAATGATGTATATGCAACATATTTGTGTGTATAATATATGATTATATATTATATATCATACTATATACAATATATTTGTGTATATATATATATATAAAACCTATATATCTACACCCCAACTAAGTCTGCTAGTCTTTGGATCACATGTTGAGAATAAAATATTAGACAAGAATTTCAAAATTGAAAGGAACCTTAGAATTTGGCTGCTAGTGACATTTTTCATTTTAAAATAAGCTGAAATTTTTGCTTCTCTGTTGGGTGGCTTCCTATTTAGGAATGATAAAAACCGTAAGGTGCTAGGGAGGGGACAGAAGTTTCCATTTTTAAGCATTCTCTTTCAAAGTAGCCCTTTGAGCACACATTTGGAGGTATTGATTCTACTCATATCAACTCTGTCAGAGACACAGCTGATCATTTAGAACACTTTGGTAATGACTTCACCCCTAAATTCCAGTTCCAATTTCACAGTGGCCACAATAAAATCGTTGAAGTCATATAGATTGACCCTAAAATAAAATGTAAATTGTCCCCATATCTCCACTTTGTAGCCTCTGCTATACAGCGCTTTTAGCGCTTTTTATTTCTCTTTAACTACTGTCTCTATTTTAACCCCTGTTCCTTCCACAGGACCCCTAATTCCTGCCAACCATCTGGTTCCACCTTATTCCAACAGTCCCCAGCCACTGCCTCTCCACTCCTCCATTCCACCTGCCATGAAGCAGGCACTGCAAAATAGTCATTAAAATTTTTAGAGATGCCATCTGCTACCTAATATTGCCTATGAATCATCCAAGGTTATGAATATTATCTTTGCATTGTATGACATGGGACCTCTGAGATACTGGCTCAAATAATTTAACATCATAATGATCATCATGGCCTAGTGAACTACAACATTTAAATATTTTTTCACCAGTAAAAGCAATAGCTTTTTAAAAAGTACAATACTCTCCTTTTTCCTTATGTGTTTCCCACCATCCAACCAACTCCAGTGCTGGATCGAAGCCTGGAAAAATACCAACCCCTTTAAGCTTCACTAAAGACCAATAAAGAACTGAAATGTAGCCAAGACTCAAAATAAATTATTTAAAGATATTAAATATAGTGGAATGGGAATATAGATTGATGAGTAATATAAAATATATAGTAAATTACAGGGTTGGTTGAAAGTGATTAAAAGTAATCATTATACTCAACTAGGAATTAATTAAAGGAGACAAAGCTTTATTTTTCCACCCACTCTTTTACTAAATGAAAAGAATTTATTTAGTCTTTACCATTTAGCACCATTATTTTTATAATAATTACAAATTTAAAGTATATTTAATATAGTTAATCCCCAATATTAAATCATATTTATTACCAAAAAAGTTAAAATCATTTAAATAATTGTATGACATAATAAACCATTTAACTGATTTAAATAATATGTTATATATATATATATATATACACATTTCCTTTCTTCTAAAGGATTTATGTATATGCAAATTTTTCTAGTAATATAAGACCTCATCATGTATATTATTTTATAAAGTAAATCTTAACATGATGATGTTCTGAAACCAAAATATATATTACATGCTTCTTTCATCAACACTGCAATATCTATAATTAAGTACTTAAACGTAATAGAATAACCCAGTACCACCACCTGCTGTTTGAAACAGAAAATTCAATTTAGTGAGGTCAACTTACAGTCACAGAAATGGGAGCTAAAAGCTTGGTCTAGTTATATTTCATCATGAGGATAAAGTGCCATTATTATCATTATCTCTCAGATTTTAAGATTTTTAAATAATGTATTTTTTGAGCATGTGTGCAGATCTTTAAATATACTGATATTATGGAGAAGGAAAGAGATAAGTGGAACAAAACAAGTAAAGCCAAGTCAAATAAATATTTTCGACTTGAGTACTCTGCTACAGTCTAAAAATAAGAGAATTTGATTTTTCTGCCACACAACCTCACCAGCTTTTATTTTTACTGATTTCATAGACAATACATGTTTATTCCTCTGTATATTTATTACTGATAACAGGTATATTATCAGTGTAATGCATGGCCTTTTCAGTAAGAACAGACTTGGATTTGTATTCCAGCCCTTCTACTTGTTAGCTCTGAACTCAGTCTAATTATGTAGCTTCTTCAAAACCCCCGTTGCAGATTTTTTTAATTGTGATATCAACATGGACTTTGTAGTTTTATTAGACTTTCAAATGGTATATGAAAGGCACTGGGGATGCATATTAGGCACTGCATATATGACATCTCTGGCTGTATTTTTCCCACAATTTTTGTGTTTAATAAAACTATGAAAAACTATGCATCTTCTATAGTTTCAAATAAAAGTTTATTAGCACTTCCATTTCTGAAATGTGTTGCCATGTGCTTAGGTTAAATTGACTTAATTGATTTCATTTGCAGTTGTTTGAATTCCCAATCTGTACCTTGACAACCTGGTGGAGCACTGTCACTAAAATCCCAAATTTGGGAAGTTCAATGGACAGATGTCAGGGATGTCATGAGAGGATGTAAGATGTCTTAATCTTTTCAGTAAGTGTAAAGCATGGGACTAGAGTCAGACAACCTGAGAGAAACAGCAAATTTACAGTAGTCAACCCTTATGGTTTCAGCCTAAAATCCAAGCAGGGATTATCTTTTGACAAGGAGACTAGGAGAGGAGTACAGACAGTCTAAATGCATGTTCATATATTTGGATATTTGAATCCAAATATATTTGGATTCATCTGATGATGTGAGGTCACTTTGGAAAGTACTAATCTCTCCCTTATAGACAAGCCTCCAACAGATTTTTAAGAATGGGCTTTTATCCTGTTTTCTGATGTAATCCCATGAAAAAGTATTAATTTAAAAAAAAACTTCATGAATACTTAGTTATCCTTAGGGACATAATATTTTGAGTAGGACCATCACTGTGAGTTTTCTGTGAAAATTCAGTTAGATGAGAAAAATGAAACAGGTCTATACCATGGAGCTCTTTGGTACTACACAGAATGATGCAATGGGTGGATAAAATGTAAATAGAGAGATAGATGGATAGATATATGGATGAACAGATGGGGAGAACTCAGAAAAGAAGTTTACCAGGGGAGAAAGGACAGCTCTTCCTTACAGTAGAATTACAACTAATAAAGGTGGAAGGAATGATAGAAATAGAAAAATCACTATTTGGAAACCACCATAGTACCCCAGTAATAATCATATCTGGTAAGAATCATCAATGGATTTCTAGATAAAAGTATAGTGAGAAGCAGGATGATTATATAATCTCAAAGTAGCTCTCAACAAGACAGTTATTAATTACAAGAGGAAAAGTGGTAACTTTACATTAGAGAAAATTGGCAGGTACCACACTTACCATGTGGACAAAGTTAAATTATCATCCCAGTAATGGTACATCACGATGCATTGAGAAAGACACATCATCCCTGTGGTATTCTTCCAAAAATGCATAACTTAAATCTAACAATAAGGAAACATCAGACAAACCCAAACAGAGGAACATTTTACAAAATACTTGTTCTGTATTCCTCAAAAATATCTGTTATGAAAGACAACACACACACACACACACACACACACACACACACACTGAGGATCTGTTCCAGATTAAAGGAAGAAAAAGAGACATGACAACAATACGCTACATGTGATCCTGGACTGGTTAAGAACATTAGTGGTACAAATAGCTGAATTTGAATATAGCTTATAGATTAGATACTAGCAGTATTGTTAGTTTCTTTAAAATTTTTTTTGCAGTTTTATTGAGAAATAATTGACATACATCACTGTATACATTTAAGGTATATAGCATGATGGTTTGATTTACACATATTGGGAAATAATTACCACCATAGGTTTAGTTAACATCTATCATCTCATATAGATACAATAAAAAAAGAAAACATATTTCTCCTTGTGATGAGAACTTTTGGTATCTACTCTCTTAAAAATTTTCCTATATTATCACATAGCAATGTTAATAATAGTCATCATGCTGTATGTTACATCCCTAGTACTTATTTATCTTAAAACTGGAAGTTGGTACTTTTTAACTCCCTTTCTCCATGCCTTCTCCCCCTCTCCTCTGATAACCACAAATCTGATCTCTTTTTCTATGTTTTAATTAGATTCCACATATAAGTGAGATCATACAGTATTTGTCTTTCTGTGTCTGACTTATTTCACTTAGCATAATGCCTCAAGGTCCATCCGTGTTGTTGCAAATGGCAAGATTTCTTCATTTTTTATGGCTAAATAATATTCATATATATGTGTGTGTATATATATATATATATATATATATGATGGAATTGTTAGTTTCTTGATTATATTCATTGAGATGTGGTTAAGTAGCAAAAAATGTATACTAATATATTTAGATGTACAGAGTATCATGTCTGTAACTTACTCTGAAATATTTCAGAAAAAATATTTAGATATAGCTGTATTTTTATCTACATTTATATCTATATCCATAGCCATAGCCATGGGGGGAGAGAGAGAGGGAGAGAAAGAGAGAGAGAGGGTGCAAGCTATGGTGGTAAAAAGTTGAGAAATCTGGGTTGGGGTATATGGGAATCCTTTGTACTAATTTTGAAAATTTTGGGGGCATCTGAAATTATTTCAAAATTAAAAATTGAAAATCGTAAAAGAAGGGGGAATGAAAACAAAGAGAAAAAGAAGGAAGAAGAGAAAAGGGGGAAAGGGAAATGACGAGAGGGGCTTACCTTCTTAGAAGACCTTGTACCAAAATCCTCTCACTCCTAGCTGTTCCATAACCTCAGTAATATAAGTGTGAATTTACTTAATTAAAATAATTTGAATGGAAATGAGTAATAAAGAACCAGGAGCTGGAGTCTGGAATAAATTGCACATCTACTTGAATGCATTTCCTGTACTATAAGCTATTTAAGAGCAAAAAACAGATAAGTTTTTGCTCACTATTGTTCATCCAGCTCCAATATGATGCCTGACACATAGGAAATGCTTGATGAATATGTATTAAAGGAATAATGCACAATACCTACTTTGTGATTTGTTTAACGCTTATTCTCCTCTTTTGCAATTGTCCTAATGCCTTCTTAAAATCTGTCCACTAAACATCTAAGGTTAGTAAGTATATAATTATTCACCTGAGCAGCCTTTTTAAGAAAGGAAAACCAAAATGTGTGAGACAGAGAAAGATGAAATCTGAGTATTGATTAGCAATAAAATACAGGCATCTCTTTGCTGACCTATACCAAGAAGAAGGTTTCTGGTTAACTTATACCCTTTTACCCCTAGTGAGTGATTGTAAATTTCTTGAACATTAATTCAATATTAATAGCCTTAAACAGCTGTCAAAATGTTGTGGTAAAGTAAGATGGCTAGGGCTTCCCTGGTGGCACAGTGGTTGAGAGTCTGCCTGCCAATGCAGGGGACGCGGGTTCGTGCCCCGGTCCGGGAAGATCCCACATGCCGCGGAGCGGCTGGGCCCGTGAGCCATGGCTGCTGAGCCTGCGTGTCCAGAGCCTGTGCTCCACAATGGGAGAGGCCACAACAGTGAGAGGCCCGCGTACCGCAAGATGGCTAGTAGAGTGCAGCATTACATTTTAAACCAAAGTCCAAAGTCTCAGCAACACCTACTTTTTTGGAATGTGGATTGTGAAGTTTGAAATTACCAGAATAAATGGAAGTGCTAGAGAAGTTTAACGAGGTCACTACAAAACTGGACCTGCAAACCAGCCTGAGGGACATTGAGCAGTAAGAAATGTTTCAAACCTACCTCACTAGTTTCATATTTATTCTTGGTGATACTTGCATGCTCCTTTATATTAGATGGTGTGCTAAACAGACCAAGTCTCAGAATGCCTGCAACCCTTCAACCTAAGGCAATTTCTTAAACAGAAGTTTTCAGGATGACAAAAGATGGACACCACATCTCCACTCTCTACCCATAGCTGGTAAATCCAACAGTGAGCCCCTCATCCAATACCAACCAATCCACACAACAAATGACACCTATGCAGCGGTCTGGAGCAAAAGATTGAGGTACATGGATGAAGGTCTTTATATTGCTTTGTTTTTTAAAAGAATCATTGAGACATAATTGACGTAAAATATTTGTACATATTTATTGTGTAAAATGTGATGCCTTAACATATATCTATATCTATATATCTATATCTGTATCTATCTCCAGGAAGCCATCGCCACAATTGAGATATTGAATGAAACTGTCACTTCTAAAAGTTTCCTCCTGTTCCTTTGTAATCCCTCACTCTTGCCCTGCCTCACCTTTCTCCCATAGAAGGCAGCCACTTACCGTCTTTCTACACTATATGTTAATTTTCATTTGCTAGAATAGATAGAACTCTACATTATGTCCTATCTTATATAGCTTCTTTTACTTAACATAATTATTTTGCTGACATTTACATCCATGTTTTAGGATGAATTCCTTTCTATTAGTGACTAACTAGTACTCTATTTTATAAATATACAGCAGATTGTTTATCCATTCATTTGCTGATGAACATTTGGGTTGTTTCCAATTTTTAACTATTACAAATAGGGCTAATATTAACATTCATGTAAAAGTTTTTGTAAGAACATAGGGCTTTTATTTCTCTTGAGTAAGTAACTAGGAGTAAAATAGCTGAGTTTATATTTAACTGTTTAAGAAACAGCCAAACTATTTTCCACAGTGTTTGTACCATTTCACATTCTTCCCAAGAATGCATGACAGTTCTACTTCCCCAGCAACCTTGCCAACACTGAGTACAGTAGGTCTGTTTTATTTTAGCCATTCTAATAGGTATATAATGTTAGCTCATTGTGGTATTTCATCAATTTGTATTTCCAAAATAATGAGTGGTGTTGAGTATCTTTTAACATGTTCACTTGTCATCAGCATATGTTCTTTAGTGAATTATTTATTCAAATATATTGCCCATTTTTAGTTGCATTGTTCATTTTCATTATTATTCTGTTGTAAGAGTCCTTCATATATTCTGAAGACATATCCTTTATCAAATATCCTAAATCATATATATCACATGCATATATATGCTTTGCAAATCTTTTCTCCCAGACTGTGACTTGCGTTTTCATTCCCTCAACAGTGTCTTGTGAAGAGTAGATGTTTTTAATTTTAATGAAATCCAATTTATCAGTTTATTCTTTTATAGACCATGCTTTTGTTTTGTTATGTGATGGTGATGGGATAGATGTGGATTAGGAAGGCATATGAAAGGTACTGAAAAGTGAGAAAGGGTTTAGTTCAACTAAAATTAATGAAAACTTTCTGCCATAAATTGCACTTAGGACCCAAAACATATTCCCTTGATATGAATACACAGCGAGAGGTCAAAAAAGCTTCTAAGATTTACACCCTAGATTGGTCACTATTAGTCTTCATTATGCTATGTGGGTGACTCCAGGGAGACCATAAGTACTGGGGGGCATGAATGGCAGCTGGTATCACCTACAACCAAATGTGTCAGGAAGATCAGAATACTAATATAAGATTGATCTATCAAAACCTGCATCAGGCAGAAGGGCTCCTGGACAGCATAGTTGCTTTGAGATGCTCATTGATTATAAAGCGCAGTAGATCCTCAAACAGTATGCTCAGAAACAAAGAGGAAATTGTAGTAAGAATATCAGGACACATCACAAGCACCTAATGAAATACACTATGAAGACAGAAAAGGTTGGGCTTCCCTGGTGGCGCAGTGGTTGAGAGTCCGCCTGTCGATGCTAGGGGATACGGGTTCGTGCCCCGGTCCGAAAAAGATCCCACATGCCCTGGAGCGGCTAGGCCCATAAGCTGAGCTTGCGCGTCCGGAGCACAGGCTCCGCAAAGGGAGAGGCCACATCAGTGAGAGGCCCGCGTACCGCAAAAAAAAAAAAGATAGAAAAGTTCATCAGAATTCTCTAAGTCGGAACATTTTTGGATTACACAATAGAATGAACTATATAACAAGCAGAAAGATACCATTGTCTTTCTGAAGAGAGAAATCTTCAAAAAAAATTTGGGGGTGCTTTTTAAGACCTGGATCAAATATCCTTCAAAACCACTCTATTCCATTTAATCTAATGACCTACTTAGCAGGTATCGTAATATTTGAGGTACAGTGAAAAGATTTCACTGGATGATAGATATAATTGTTTAAATTATTTCTCTATTCAATATATATAAATTGAGGCCCTGTAGAGTTCTAGGCACTGTTGTAGGCCTTGGGGATACAGCAGAGAACAAATTATATATTAGGTGGTGATAAATGCTATTCAGAAAAGATTAGCAAAGAAGGAAGTTAGAGGTTGATAGGCACGTGCTGTTTAAATAAGCAGATAGAAAATTTATCTCTACTAAGGTAACATTTGAACAAACATCTAAACAAACTGATGGAGTGGACCATGTGACTATCTGGGAGAAGAATTTTCCAGATATGGAGAATGGCAAATGCCAAAAATCCGAAGCAGTAGCATGTTTGGGTATATTCAAGAAATAGCAAGATGGCCAGTGTGAGCTGGAGTAGAGCATGCCAAAAATTCAACTTAGATTGTAGGGATCCCTCAACCTCCTACCTCCCATCAAATTTACCTTATCTCTCATTAAATTCAATAACCTCCTTGCAGAATAAGTTAGTTCAAAAATTCTGATTTTTTTCAAGTTCCTGTCATCAGTTGCTTTTCACATATACTTTATGAATTTCAACACGTCTTTAGTCTTTGGATATATTTAATACCACAGGAAAAATTCCTTTGTATTTAGCACAGGCTCTCTTTTTTTAAAAAAAAAAAAAAATTATTTATTTATTTTTGGCTGTGTTGGGTCTTCGTTGCTGTGCGTGGGCTTTCTCTAGTTGCAGTGAGCGGGGGCTATTCTTCGTTGTGGTGCATGGGCTTCTCATTGCGGTGGCTTCTCTTGTTGCAGAGCACGGGCTCTAGGCATGCAGGCTTCAGTAGTTGTGGCATGAGGGCTCAATAGCTGTGGCTCGTGTGCGCTAGAGCGCAGGCTCAGTAGTTGTGGTGCACGGGCTTAGTTGCTCCGGGGTATATGGGATTTCCCCAGACTAGGGCTGGAACCCATGTACCCTGCATTGGCAGGCAGATTCTTAACCACTGTGCCACCAAGGAAGTCCCTTTCCTGTTTTTTTTTTAATTAATTAATTAATTTATTTATTTTTTGGCTGGCCACAGGGTTTTTTCTTTCTGTTTTTTGATGTCTATATGGACATGTCCATTTAGGAAATGCAGTGGCAGGTGTAGCTAATAGAAATGAGCTCTGATCTGTTCAGATTCAATCCATAAAATTTCAAGAGGGCTTATAGTTCAACTTCCCATCATCCACCAAAAAATGTAAGAAGGATAAAAGGAAAGAGCTGGATTTCAACATAAGAAAGATGGAGAAAAGCTGTATATTTGGAAACTTTTCCTGGGAGCCAGTTTAGAATTACTGGCAGTACTTGTCTCTGAAAGAATAAATAGAAAAAGAAAATTTGTATGTAATCACTTCTGTTAATTACTGTCAAAACTAAATGGTAAAAAACGTAGTCAAGAATTTCCTTCCTATAAACTTGTTGTCTACAATACACTTAGCTTTTTTCCGTTTGTAAGAGCTCTTGCAATATTTTGTTCTTGGTGTTTTTCAAGGAAAAGAGGAAACAAAACAAACACATCATACAAATGATTTATATTGGCTAAGCAGGGTAGATGTTTGTGTATGCAAAACAACCAGCAACGACAAAGATAAAACGACAATTTATAAACATTATTTTGGTAACATTAGGTTTTGACCAAATTGAAAAACTAAATTTCCTCTGTTTCTGTGACACATCAAACAATTCATTGGTTGTGTGGGGGCCTTAACCTATGGTGATTTTATATCTCCAGTTGGAAAGGAATGCTTGCAATTTAGTTCAGATCAATTCCACGATAAGTAATATGGACCTATCTCCTTATGATATTTCATCCTCCTTGGTCATGAGTTTTCAGAGAAAAAGAGAAGATCAAGAAGAGCTTAGGTGCAAATGCTGGAGAAGGTGTGGAGAAAAGGGAACCCTCTTACACTGCTGGTGGGAATGTAAATTGGTGCAGCCACTATGGAAAACAGTAGGAAGGTTCCTCAAAAAACTAAAAATAGAGTTGCCATATGATCTAGCAATCCCACTCCTGGGCATATTCTCAAACAAAACTATAATTCAAAAAGATACATTCACCCCTATGTTCATAGCAGCACTATTTACAATAGTCAGGACATGGAAACAACCTAAATATCCATTGACAGATGAATGGATAAAGAAGATGTGGCATACATATATACCACATAATATTCATACTTATATGAATATTACTCAGCCATAAAAAGAATGAAATAATGCTATTTGCAGCAACATAGATGGACCTAGAGATTATCATACTAAGCAAAGTAAGTCAGAAAGAGAAAGACAAATACCATATGGTATCACTTATATGTGGAATCTAAAGTACAACACAAATGAACATATCTGCAAAACAAAAACAGTCTCACAGATATAGAGAACACATTTGTGGTTGCCAAGGGGTGGTAGGGGTGGGAAGGATTGGGAGTTTGGGATTAGCAGAAGCAACTATTATATATAGTATGGATAAACAATGTCCCATTGTATAGTGCAGGGAGCTACATTCAATATCTAGTGACAAGCCATAATGGAAAAGAACATGAAAAAGAATATATATATATATATATATAAAATATATATATACATATATATATAACTATATATATATGTATATATATATTATACATATATATATATAACTGAGTAACTTTACTGTACAGCAGAAATTAACACAACACTGTAAATCAACTATACTTCAATAAAATTAAAAAAACAAAAACAAAAGGAAACTCTTTAAATACAAAAAAAAAAAAATAGAAGAGGTTAAGGGAAGTAAGGCAAATCTCTACTCAGAGATAAAGCCAGCAGAATAAAGGGGTGGAGAGGATTAATTACATGGATGGGTTTTTCTTCATGAAGAAACCTTGCTCTAGGGCACTTTCCATTTAAGGAATTCATAATAAAAGCCAGTGATTCAAAGTACATTTGGGAGATAAACTCATTAAAAACACTAGGGATTCCTGACCCAGACAATAAAAGACTACTAATACATGGCCTTCAGGTCAACATGGTGCTTACCATTCTACATTAAAAGGGGCAAATGTTTATATTAGCTTCACTTAGAAGGTATAGCTTAGGATATTGAATCATGTGGCTTAACTCACAAAATTAAAAATAAAGTCATTTCAACATGGTCTTTAAATAAATATAATTCATTTAGAATTCAGTTTTCTCAAGGTAACAAAGAAAAAGCATACCTAGAATTGTCTTCTCATCTACCAAGTTGCAAGGATATATATTTCCTTAAGAAAAACAGTTATTTTGGATTCTCCATGCCCCAGCATTTTCTCTGCTTTCTTATTGCAGATAATTCAGGTCTTTGGGGAAATTCATGGATCAAGAAAAATACTACATTCTTTCCGTATTATAGAATATTTCTATCATTATGTAAAACAATGCCAGTTTCTGCAGCATCCATCTATATTACAAAAGGCCTAATAAACACTGGAGTTGGGAACAGTTTTAGATTTTTGAGAGATTTCTGAGGCTTAGCTGGCAAAAGTCACAAAGCGTTGAAATTGTGTCAAAGATTCTGATATTTCACAGAAGTGGAATGAACTTTAACCATGCCTTTCTGGAATGAGTAAATAAAAAATATTTTTCTTCTTTTCTTCTTTCTGTTTTAACAGTGACTTATACGTAGATTATTTCTTTATGTTGCAATCCAAGTTTTATCTTAATATTGGGGCATATAATACTGCAATGAGTTTTCTATGATGCTTTTATTGTTGTTATGGTTGTTTTCCCTTGTCCACAGTTTTGCCAAATATTTTCTTTTTCTTATTGCTCCACTAGCATTATTTTAAATCTATATGTTACTTGTTCCTTTCACATGTGCCTTTGTTATCCCATTTCTGGGCATTTCCCAGTGCACCAACCTCCCATGTCTTATTAGGCTTTCATCACATAACTGAACTATAGAGACAGTCTTGACGGTTATATTGTATTCAATGCCTGAGCCATGCTTTACTATTAACTGATAAATATTTTGTAGAAGTCCCTCAATTTAGTAATAAATTATTTAATCAGCAAAAGCCTAGAAGAGATTGAAGAATAGTAATAAAGGAAGTAAGACATCACAGTGGTTTTTGGAGGGCTATTTGCTGCTCCCATCCTCCCAAGTCCTATGGGATCCTTAATACTATGCATTTCCCAGAAGTGGAAACATTCCCCCATGAGGTATAAATTGCAAGATAATCTTGGTAAATGATATAATGACTCTGACTTTCAGGGTTCCAGAAAAGAATCTAAGTGTGCATTAAAGGTGCTTCTCTTTTTCACTGTCTTAAAGAACACACACACACATTTTCCAGGCACAGGAACAATTTCAATTGCCTACAAAGACAGTGTTTGCAATAATAAATCATGCTCAGTGTTGACTAAAACCCAGCTGAAAAACCAATGTGAGACTATGAAACAGAAATGATAAAAAAAAGAAAGAAAAAGTATATGATTCTAAATATTTTTCATCACCATGAATGTATTCCTACCATCTTTTTTACACTCAGAAAAAAGGAAAAGACTCATATTTAAGAAAGATCTAATATAAATTAAAACATCTAACATAAATTGAAACTCCTAGATATAAAACTAAAAAAAAAAAGCAAAAGGTGTATCCTACTTTCTACTCAGAGGCAAATGGTGAACATACTTGAGATATATTTTATAAGAAATAAATATCATTTCAACTGTTTTTAAAACTCAAAGTCTGGAAGATATGGCATATAGATACTTTATGCTTCATCTTGATTCCTTAGGATTTGGTCCATAATTTGCCAAGAATTGAAGTTGCCTAGGCAAGGAGCAGCCAAAAACCCAGGCAACCCTTAAGTGAGTTTAATTTCTTAGATCAAAAGTATTCCTCTTAGTCTTGTTTCTGAAATTGTCAACATTGCAGATTGGGGCAAATGGAAAGATGCAAATTTGTTGACAACTTACCACGTACATTTCACATAAAATTTACATGTAGTGCTCACACCAGCCTCTGAGCTGGGATACACCATGCCTGTTCAAGAGTAAGGAGGCAGCAGTTTAGAGAGAGATTAGATCATTGCCCCAAATCCTCCAGCAAGCAAGTGACAGAACCAAGATTCATCCTCAGGTCTATGTGATTCTGAAGTCAGCAGTTTTCTCTTAAATTCTATCGCTTTGCATTTGATAGACAGGTACTCGGTACCTTGAAAGACTGATCTTGAAGATCAGGATGACTGTGAGACAGGAAAGACTAAATAAACATTCCAAAGGGAGGGAGGAAGAGAATAAGCAGGTTCCTGCAGAGCAGACTCTGAACAGTGGGTATCGATATGGTCCCTGAAGCAGCACTGCTGTTTCAGGATAGAGTAGAAAATTGGGGTAAGGAGAGTCTGCTCAGAATGGAGAATGATTGAAGAGGTGGGGGAATCTAAGGGTAATAAATAAATAAGTAAACAAACAAACAACTCTACTAGAGTCTAATTTATTCAAGTCAGGCCTGGTTTTGTATCTGTTTGTCTCTGCCATGCCTTATATTTACTAGGTGGTTGTCTGAAGTAACCTCTCTTAGGCAGAAGTGAAAGCCAGAGTCTTCCTTTTTCTCTGAAGTCCCTCGGGGGGCACAGTGGTCAGATAAAGTCGGCCAGATGACTGAAACTTCAAGGCCAAAGAAAGAAATGGTTTGTTGGTGCGTTCGTTAGTGGCACAACAAGAATTTCCTTTTATGGAAATAAGGCCTCCCACGCATGCTGATGTATACAACCTCCCCTCCCCATCCCTCCAGGAAAAACGACAGATGAAAGACAGGAATCCTGTAGTCCTGGGGTGCTCTGTTTTGGTAGATTCCCCACTCCTTGAGGGTTGCTGGATCTGATTTTGTAGCACAGGGCACACCTCTGTGAAGGCAAATGGAGGGACCCTGGAGTCAGGGCCACTCGGTAGCATCATTGACCATGTGTTTATTCCATGCATTGTATGTTTGCTGATTCACCAGTAACCCAAATCTATTCCAAGTCATCATTCCCTCTAATGCTCAAATTCAGACCACCTTTAGTGGTCCAGCCTAGTTAAGGCAGGATGTGGTAATTGCTGCTATTTGTTATAAAGCACTTTATAATTATCAAGCTCTAATACGTATCTAATTTTATTATTCAATACTGTCATTTAGAACTGAGATGCTATTATTGCCCAGTTTTCAAGATGTGAAAACTGAGGGCCAGAGCTGTTACATCTCTTTTCATAACACCTCACTGATGAATTTGGGGCCAGAATCTTTGTATCTTCACTACTAGCCTGTCTTACCCACAAGACTTTATCAATATGAACTATGAGAGTATTACATAGGTCCCCCCACCTTTTATTTCTTTCTTTTTTTTTTTTTGCGGTACGTGGGCCTCTCACTGTTGTGGCCTCTCCCATTGCAGAGGACAGGCTCTGGACATGCAGGCTCAGCGGCCATGGCTCACGGGCCTAGCCACTCTGCGGCATGTGGGATCTTCCTGGACTGGGGCACGAACCCATGTCCCCTGCATTGGCAGGCAGACTCTCAACCACTGCGCCACCAGGGAAGCCCAGGTCCCCCTTTTTAAGTGGCAATTTCCCCAATATTGGGAACTTTTGGATTTCCATTATGTTTCAGCACCTTCAAAAGCAAATGTAAAAGGAGATAAAATCTGACTGGTGGAAATAATAACAAACTTGAATTGATTTCTTTTCATGTTTAAAAATGCAAGTAACCCAGAACACAGTCTTGGAAGATATTCTAAATAGGGAGTTTGAAGACAAAGTTGATCTAATTAGGAAAGTATGAAGAAAATATCTGAAAAACAAACCATATGTCATGTAATAGTCTGGAGGTAAATAAAGAAAAGCTGCCTTGGTGTTTATAAATCATAATTACATAACAATTGGCACCAAAATATTCACCACTTTAACTCATAAAACAGATTTAGCCTATTCTGGCTGGGGAAAGAGGTAGGTCAGGGAATATGGACATGGACCTGGCACATAGTCAAAGCTTCATCAATGTTTATTGGATGTATGAATGAATGTATGGATGGAATTATTGCCATAGACATGGTGACAAAAGGAGAATAAGAGGTGCTTCCCCCAAATACAGATCTCATTCTGTGCCATCCAACAATTTATTCTTCAAATTTTTTTTTTTAATTTCTACTTTTCTCCAGCTCATGGATCTATAGTTCTCACCTAGCTCTACGTAGACTGGACAAATGTCAGTTGCAGAAAATTTAGGCATATGATGATGGTAGTAGAACAGAGCTGAGAGAAAGTATTTGCAGAGAAAGGTACAATATTAGACCTGCAGTGATATTAGCTGCCACTATTTCCCTGTGTGCTAGCAGCTTTATCTCTGCTAACTCGCATAATTCTCCCAAATCTTGGAGGTAGATATTCCTACCCCCAACTTATTTATCAAAAACTAAAGCCAGAAGTACCATGTAGAAAAGGAAGCAAAGCTGAAATTCTAGCATATGTCTATCTGAATTCAATGCTCCCTGCTCTTTTCACTAAACCACTCTAAGACCATAGGACTAACCCAACTTCTACATTTTGCACATGAGTAATGAGAGATAATTCAACTGATGCCTGAGGATTGCAAAATAGTTATGGATCCAGGTACCTTAAATCCTTTTTTGGTCTTTTGTACATTATACCAAAGCTAACCATTGTTTTATTAGTTGAAGACAAATCTAAAAAGCATATCAGATACACAGATTCAGCATTCTTAATAAAACTGCTAGTTGTGTAAGTAAAAGACAAATGAATTGCTCCTACAGAGCCCTTGCCTCCAATGTCACATCATCAGGGTTAACTGCTGCTGCTCTTCTAAAAATCTCTGTGGCAACCAGTCCTGGTGAACTTGGCTAGAGGCTCTCGGCTCCCGGTGTCCCTTATCTTGGTAGCTGGGTACGTTAGGATTGAGCCACCAGTTTAAGAAGTTTGCAATTCATGTACATATCTTGCATTTCCTTTTTATTTTAGGTGGCATAAAATGTAGATAATGATCTGTAATTATTGAATTAATCAAAATCACAAAATTAAACTGCATCAAATTTAATTTCCTTCTTCCCTGTTTCTAAAGCTATAGTATTACAGTAAAAGCCATCTAGAATTGCATTTAAAATACTCTATCCAGCATTTAAAACCATCCAAAATGTAAAATTCAATAGTTTTTTAAAATATTTCTTCAAACTACATAATTCTAGTCTTTGTAAGTTTTCACATATTTCCTAGTATAAATTTGATCTCAAGAGGGTAGATATTTTGATTTATTTAGTGGATAAAAAACATTTTCTGATGAGTTATTTAAATAATTTTGACAAAGCTGCTGTCAAAATAACTGTAAAAAAACCAAAAGTGATTTTGGAATACTGATTTGGGGGTTTCCAATTTAAAATAAAAAGGAAAAATAGAAACTTGCATATGCCTTGAAACACTAATTGTAGGCTTGGGTTGCTGAATATTCCCCTAAAAGCAATAGAACATTCTTTCCTTTGAAATAACCAAATAATGGCATTAACAGTCCGTAGTTACAATGAAAAACTGGAATAAGAAGACTGTGGGAAGAAATTCCAAGATGAATGCCAAAATTCCAAGGTGAAATGCAAAGAATGATGATGGTTCCCTACTTTCCAAAGATGAGCTTCCCAGCTCTTCTGGGAATAAGTATGGAAGTGCATTACACTGGTAGAATGCCATACTTAGCCATATGTAAAGCTTGCTGAGAAGAACACTTACAAAATCCTAAGGAGCAGTTATTCTTGAACATTTGCTCTCAAATCTCATTACTTACCAACTCAGGGTGAGGACACTGCTGTTAGCTGCTAAAATGGAAGTGTTTTCTGGTCCTGGAAAATGTCTGTGAAATCTCAGATCCTTGGAACTCAAATAGATGGTACTCATGGGAAATCAAACACAGATCTATCCTTGTCGGTAGGAAGAGGTGGATGTACCTGGTTGGCTTTGTGAAGATGGTGGAGTTGTTGACTTTACACCAGCCTTCTTGTATGCTGGGAAATTTTACCTTAAGACTCACTCTCTCTTAAAAGTGTACAGATTCACCAAAAGTGTAGGAAGGTTCCCTTTTCTCTACACTTTCTCTAGCATTTATTGTTTGAAGATTTAAAAAAAAAATTATTGGACTGTAGTTGATTTACAATGTTGTGTTAATTTCAGGTGTACAGCAAAGTGAATCAGTTATACATATACATATATCCTCTCTCTTTTTTTTTTTTCAGATTCCTTTTACCACATAGGCCATTACAAGTATTGAGTAGAGTTCTCTGTGCTATATAGCAGGTTCTTATTAGTTACCTATTTTATATATAGTAGTGTGTATATGTCAGTCCCAATCTTGATGATGGCCATTTTGACTGGTGTGAGGCGATACCTCATTGTAGTCTTGATTTGCATTTCTCTGGAAATTAGTGATGCTGAGCATCTTTTCATGTGCCTCTTGGTTGTCTGTATACCTTCTTTGGAGAAATGTTTATTTAGATCTTCCACCCATATTTTGATTGGGTTGTTTGTTTTTTGATACTGTGCTGCATGAGCTGCTTTGTATATTTTGGAGATTAATCCCTTGTTGGTTGCTTCATTTGCAAGTATTTTTTCCCATTCTGTGGGTTGCCTTTTCGTTTTGTTTATGGTTTCATTAGAAGCTTTTAAGTTTAATTAAGTCCCATTTGTTTATTTTTGTTTTTATTTCCATTACTCTAGGAGGTGGATCAAAAAAGATCTTGCTGTGATTTATGTCAGAGAGTGTTCTGCCTATGTTTTCCCCTAAGAGTTTTACAGTATCCGGTCTTACATTTAGGTATTTAATCCATTGTGAGTTTCTTTCTGTGTATGGTGTTAGACAATATTCTAATTTCATTGTTTAACATATAACTGTCCAGTTTTCCCAGCACCACTTATTGAAGAGACTGTCTTTTCTCCATTTTATATTCTTTGTCATAGATTAGGTGACCATAGGTGCATGGGTTTCTCTCTGGACTTTCCATCCTGTTCCATTGATCTATATTTCTGTTTTTGTGCCAGTAAATTGGTACAGCCACTATGGATAACAGTATGGAGGTTCTTTAAAAACTAAAAATAGAGCTACCATATGATCCAGCAATCCCACTCCTGGGCATATATCTGCAGAAAACCATAATTCACAAAGATACATGTACCCCAATGTTCACTGAAGCACTATTTACAATAGCCAGGACATGGAAGCAACCTAAATGTCCATCGATGGAGGAATGGATTAAGAAGCTGTGGTACATATACACAATGGAATATTACTCAGCCATAAAAAAGAACATTTGCAGCAACATGGATAGACCTAGAGATCGTCATACTGAGTGAAGTAAGTCAGACAGAGAAAGACAAATATCATACGATATCGCTTATATGTGGAATCTAAAAAAATGGTACAAATGAACCTATTTACAGAACAGACATAGCATAATAGATGTATAGAAAACAAACTTATGATTACCAAGGGGGAAAGGGTGGGGTGATAAATTGGGAGATTGGGATTGACATATACACACTAATATATATAAAATAGGTAACTAATAACAACCTACTGTATAGTACAGGGAACTCTACTCAATACTCTATAATGGCCTATATGGGAATAGAATCTAAAAAGAATGGATATATGTATATGTATAACTGATTCACTTTGCTGTACAGCAGAAACTAACACATCATTGTTAATCAACTATACTCCAATAAAAATTAATTTAAAAAAATGTACCTATTCAATGTAAATTCTCCTGGACCCACCACAAGCCAAATAGGTTTAATCTCCTATCCTATGCTGACTCTGTAGTAAGTAGAGCTGCCTAGAGGATGGGTTGAGGATGATTTTGAGAATAAATGGAGGCTTATGTGAAATAGTGCTATGATGAAAAAGTCATGTCTGTTGACTGATGGTAAAGATAAGGGGGAGAGGGATTGGAGAAGCCTTGATGGAGGTTAGGGAAGCAAAGGCACTTACAATGCTCATTTTCCAGCTCTGTTCAAATCAATATTAGTTGACAACTAACAGGATGTCATGAATGAGAAGTTGTTAAATCCAATTTTATCTATTAACATCCCCAGAGAACGTATCTTTATATTTATGATGCTAATGAAATAAGAAAACATTCATCTAACAGACAGTGATGTAATATTTGCATATCTTATGGGAATTCAATTTAGTTTAACTGAAGTGAAGCTGAACACCCATTAGAAGAGCATAGATTAGAGATAACTTCTTGTCGTGGGGATCAGGGCACCTCCTTCTGTATTTAACTAAATGAACAATAAACCTGAGACTTAAATTCTGGTTCAACCATATGAATCTGGAGAAGTCACTTCTCTTTTTCTTCAGCTGTTCCCTTGGAACATGGAATGTTCCCTTGTAACTAGAGAAATACTAGTGAAATAAATACCAGAGAAATAAATGAGGATAGGTGAGAAGTAGAAATTCTAGATGTGGAATGTGACAACACTGAAAAAAAAAAACCAATTTAAAATAATATCATCCTATAGTTATGAAAATATTCCAGTTCTGGTACATATGTTTTCATAACCCATGGCTGGCATTCCAAACAAATGACAAATTAATCCAGTTTGGAGCCAATATTTCATAACATAACAAAATTTGATATTTTGTTTGTAGTTATGAAAACTAAGATTATTTTTAATTGTGGAATAGTATATAATCTAAAGAACCAAGAGAAAATGATGAGAATTGAATGATTTCATGAAAGCTCATCTAGACTAATCATTCCACTGATTTCTATGTTTTATGCCCAGGAGTTAGCTACATGCTTTGGAGGCAAAAGATCTGCCTCAAATATCACAGGCAATACTTTTACCAGACGTTTTGCCACAGTACTGGTCTCTGGGTTGGAACAGCTATTTGTTTATCATTCACTGCTGGACTGCTAATCAATAGCCATGTGTTTTTTGTTATAATAATGACTAACATCCAGACACTAATTTCTGTAGTAGCTAGTTGTTGTAACAAAGTATTTTTAAATGCAGTAGATGTTATAAGACAATAGTCTATAAGTCACTCTCATAATCAGAGATGAGTTGAGAAGGGCTGGAGAAAGCTGCTATCAACACTTGTCTTGTAGTCCTTGTATCCAAGGAAAGAGGGTGACTTGGAAGCTGGGCATGTTACTTGTACTCATGTTCCATTGGGGGTTAAGGAATTCAGTCACAAGGCTTCACTTAAAATTAAGGGCTTTTATTACTAAGAGGAATTAATTAAGGAAGAAGAAACACTGAAAGATCATTGGCAATCTCTCCCACAGTGGGCTTCAAGTCAACAAGCAAAGTTAAAATTGCATATTTACAATCTTTGAGAATATCTGTCTCCTAGACACTGACCCTGTGCTCTGCCCAACCTCTGACCCTCACTTAATGTTTTCTACTTTGAGGTCATTTGAAAGAATTAGCCTAGCAGATAGGGGCACAACTCTAATGAGCAATCTCTGCTACCCATGTGTACATAAAAAGTGCCATTCTTTGTTGGGTGAAGGCTGTTTCATTGGATTTATTCCTCCTATCATTGTAGCTTGTGATTAAAAAAACTTGTGTTTTCAGTACTTTAATGTTTCATGTTATGGGACTCTGTCAATATTAGATTACAAGCCAGGGGCAAAAAGACCTCTCCTTGTTTTCTTCCTTCTTTGTTTCCAGAAATGTTTCCTTTGGTCTAAGAATATAGGAAATATATATATATGTATGTATATATATATATACATACATATATATATATTTCCATATATGTGATGATATATATCAACAAAAGAAAGCATTCAAATTGAGGCCAAATTTATAAGTAATCTATGCAACTTGGTAAAAGGAATATAAACTTTTAAAAATTACTGTTTTAATACTGACCCAAATCAAGCCTGTGATGAGAGAATCTTATTATATCACCTTGAGAACTTGTCTCTTTGGCCTTTCTCTAGCCTCTGCATAGGCTGGATAAGTCTTGCCAATGAAATAATATTTCCCAGGGTACAGGCACAGTATCAAGCTTTGCAACTGAGGTAATAAAATTTTCTGGATTTAGGATCACCAAATGAGCCAGCCTAAGACCATACAGGTATGAGGAAATTGGTGGACAACGGCTATTGTGAGACAAATCAGAAATCCTACCTTTTCCCTATTCTGAACCAAAGGAAGTGAATTTCAAGAACCAAGGCCAAGAATAAGGATTGTGATCTGAAAGTGCACATCTAGCTACTCTCTGGAGTAACATCTGTTGGATTTGTTGGCACGTGCCTCACATTCACCAGTATCCTCCTAGTCTTCCTATTATTGTAAAAACTGGAGTCGGACCTTAGCAAATTTCCTTAATCTCTCTGAGCTTCCCTTTCATTCTCTGTAAAAGGGGGTTAAAAACCTTTAATATGCAGTGCTGTCGTAAGGATTTAAGGAGTTAAGTATTAGAGAGCTGAGCGGAGTCCCTGGCAATCAATAAACAATAGTAGCCGTTATTATCACTATTTCCTTGAGACCTGGCACATAGAACGTGTTCAGTAAGCGCTTATTAAATATATGATTCGGGCTTCCCTGGTGGCGCAGTGGTTGAGAGTCCACCTGCCAATGCAGGGGACACGGGTTCATGCCCCGGTCCGGGAAGATCCCATATGCCGCAGAGCGGCTGGGCCCGTGAGCCATGGCTGCTGAGCCTGCGCGTCCGGAGCCTGTGCTCCGCAACGGGAGATGCCACAGCAGTGAGAGGCCTGCGTACCGCAAAAAATAAAAATAATAAATAAATATATGATTCTGACTGTGAACCCTTACTGAAGTGACAACTTCTTCCCCAGCCTCTCGCACATGGATTTACTCCGAGTTGATGCTTAGTACATTTATTCTCTCTGTACCTATTTACTGGGAATTCAACAATGAACAAACCCATTGTCTGCAGTAATGAAGTTTAGAGCCTGATGAGGACCCACAGTCTTTAATTTTGCCTTTTACAGTTGGTAATGTTGTCCTGGCATGGCTATCATACTTTGCTTTTAGTGACTTAACATGAACCCCTTTCTTGATCTGTGTTCCAGCACTGGCCTCAAGTTGACTGTTCCTCTTCCTTAAGCTTATGGATGGCTGGCAACCTAAAACACTTTCTCCACAAGGGAAATCCAGGAAGTCACATTGGGAAAAGGATGTGGTGAATTCTTAACTATAATACAATATCTATCTTTCAAAAACTTCTGACTGTGGGAAATTGCCTTGGGCGCAGCTTTCCTCAGATGCTAGGATTGCAGCACAGAGTTGAGCTGCATCGCCATCTAGCGCTCAGATAATGTGGTGCCCAGATGCAAAGTTTTTAGTAAGTTGCTTTCGTTAAGTAAGGTAGAGTTGAAGGGAACTCTTGTCTACTTCCCTTATTTCTACATAAGAAAAATGAATAATAAAAATAGAAATGACCCAAACTTTATGTTAAAATAGTTGTCTGCAGAACTGCCATCCCATTTAGTTGCTATTTACCTCAACAGTGTGGAATATGGGGTGTGGGGCCGTGACCGAATGTTTGCATTTTCTTTCACGCAGCTGTATAATCTCCTGTGAACATGAGTGTTCTTACTTTAAAAATGGGGATGATGTGGTTGTCCTAAGTATCAGCTGAATGATAGGGTATATATAAGGGCTTCATAAATAATGCATTATTTAAAAGAAATCTAAGTTAATATATTTTTTCAATTTTTTGTATGGAAACAGATGCATCTCATTCAAAGCTGCACTTGCAGTTGAAAGCCACTCACACATGTATGCATCACTTACTTCCATGAGTATGTATTGGGTGGATACTACGTCATCATCATAGGATGAGAGGACATAAAGACCAAGGAAACACAGACTTTATCCTAGAGGAAATCACAGTCTAATAGTGAAGACAGACATCAATACATGCAATGTGTTGTGATAATGTATTGGAGTAGAGACTGGTACCAACTTCAGTGCTTCCTCATAAAAGGAGAGCTTTCAGTTCCACCAAGTTGGAGTGGAAAGGGGTTGCAGAGACAGAAAACACTTTATATAGGAAAAAATAAACTTGAAGTAAATTTCAGAGAAATACTAGTGGTATACCAGAGAAATAAATGGGGATAGGTGAGAGGGGGAAATTCTAGATGTGGAATGTGACAACACTGAAAAAAAAAAACCAATTTAAAATAATATCATCCTATAGTTATGAAAATATTCCAGTTCTGGTACATATGTCTTCATAACTCATGGCTGGCATTCCAAACAAATGACAAATTCATCCAGTTTGGAGCCAATATTTCATAACATAACAAAATTTGATATTTTGTTTGTAGTTATGAAAACTAAGATTATTTTTAATTGTGGAATAGTATATAATCTAAAGAACCAAGAGAAAATGATGAGAATTGAATGATTTCATGAAAGCTCATCTAGACTAATCATTCCACTGATTTCTATATTACATATCTGCCTTTCAGTTCTATGTGTTCATGGCGGTTGGAGTTTTTTTCTCCCTGTCTCTCATCATACTGAGTATTTGAAAAAAATCTTAATGGCCTAGGAGTCATATGTTCTCATTTCAAATCCCTTCTAGTCTTCCTCACCATCCTCTGACATTCAGAGAATTGCTTTTTAGACAGATTGATTGACGGTCATCTATCCACACATCATTCATTCCAAATGGCTCCCTTCTGGGACATCTCAGGGTAAGAAGTGTGCATTAGTCCTTCAAAACATATCAGTAAGGACAACTCTGTCAAAAAGACATTTCCACGTACAGTGAAAGTCTACAATTACGTTCTCCCAAGGTGTGTTTTCCTCTGCTTCTGCACGTCAAGGAGAACAGAAAAAACGTGATTTTTATCAAGCAAACAACAAGGTGACAAAATAATCAAAACAGAAAGAAAGCAATTTCCTTCGATTAAGGGAATAGGACATTTCCATATTGCACAAAAAAACTGACTGTGTTTTAAAAACTTGTTTTGAGCCTCTCTCCTTTACTTGCCCAGCATATATAGTATCATTTTCAAAAAGGTCTTGTGACCTTCAAGATGCGGGAGGAGTAAGATGTGGAGATCACCTTCCTCCCAACAAATACATCAGAAATACATCTACATGTGGAACAACTCTTACAGAACACCTACTGAACGCTGGCAGAGCTCAGTCTTCCCAAAAGGCAAGAAACTCCCCACGTACCTGGGTAGGGCAAAAGAAAAAAGAAAAGAACAGACACAAAAGAATAGGGATGGGACCTACACCTCGGGGAGGGAGGTGTGAAGGAGGAAAAGTTTCCACACACTAGGAAGCCCGTTCACTGACGGAGACGGGGTGTGGCTGGGTGGGGGGAAGCTTCGGAGCCGCGGAGGAGAGCGCAGCAATAGGGGTGCAGAGGGCAAATCGGAGAGATTCCCGCACAGAGGATCGGTGCCGACCAGCACTCACCAGCCCCAGAGGCTTGTCTGCTCACCCGCTGGGGTGGGCGGGGCTGGGAACTGAGGCTCAGGCTTTGGAGGTCAGATCCCAGGGAGAGGACTGGGGTTGGCTGCGTGAACACAGCCTGAAGGGGGCTAGTGCACCACAGCTAGCCGGGGGGGAGTCCGGGAAAAAGTCTGGACCTGCCTAAGAGGCAAGAGACTATTGTTTCGGGGTGCGCAAGGAGAGGGGATACAGAGCACCGCCTAAACGAGCTCCAGAGACGGGCGTGAAATGCTAATGCTCTTGCTGCAGCCACCAAGAAGCCTGTGTGCAAGCACAGGTCATTATCCACACCTCCCCTCCCAGGAGCCTGTGCAGCCCGCCACTGCCAGGGTCCCGTGATTCAGGGCCAACCTCTCTGGGAGAACACACGGCACGCCTCAGGCTGGTGTGATGTCACACCATTCTCTGCCACCACAGGCTCAACCCGCGTGCCATACCTCTCCCTCCCCCTGGCCTGAGTGAGCCAGAGCCCCCTAATCAGCTGCTCCTTTAACACCCGTCCTGTCTGGGCAAAGAACAGATGCCCTCAGGCAACCTACACGCAGAGGCAGGGCCACATCCAAAGCTGAACCCCAGGAGCTGTGTGAACAAAGAAGAGAAAGGGAAATCTTCCCCAGCAGCCTCAGGAGTAGTGGATTAAACCTCCACAGTCAACTTGATGTACCCAGCATCTGTGGAATACCTGAATAGACAACGAAGCATCCCAAACTTGAGGCAGTGGACTTTGGGATCAACTGTAGACTTGGGGTTTGCTTTCTGCATCTAATTTGTTTCTGGTTTTATGTTTATCTTAGTTTAGAATTTACAGCTTATTATCATTGGTAGATTTGTTTATTGATTTGGTTGCTCTTTTCCTATTTTATATATATATATATTCTCCTTTTTCTCTTTTTGTTAGTGTGTATGTGTATGCTTCTTTGTGTGATTTTGTCTGTATAGCTTTTCTTTTACCATTTGTCCTAGGGTTCTGTCTGTCCATTTTTTTTTTTTTAAGTATACTGTTTAGTGCTTGTTGTCATTGGTAGATTTGTTTTTTATTTTTGTTGCTCTCTTCTTTCTTTCTTTTTTTATTACTTTAAAATTTTTTTATTTTTAATAATATTTTTTTATTTTAGTAGCTTTATGTATTTTATCTTTTCTTTCTTCCTTTCTCTCTTTCCTCCTTCCTTCCTCCCTCCCTCCCTCCCTCCCTCCCTCCCTCCCTCCCTCTCTCTCTCTCTCTCTCTCTCTCTCTCTCTCTCTCTCTCTCTTTCTTTCTTTCTTTCTTTCTTTCTTTCTTTCTTTCTTTCTTTCTTTCTTTCTTTCTTTTCCTACCTTTTCTTCTGAGCTGTGTGGCTGACAGGGTCTTGGTGCTCTAGCTGGGTGTCAGGCCTGAGCCTCTGAGGTGGGAGAGTCGAGTTCAGGACATTGGACCACCAGAGACCTCCTGGCCCCATGTAATATCAATCGGCGAGAGCTCTCCCAGATATCTCCATCTCAATGCTAAGACCCAGCTCCACTCAACAGCCAGCAAGCTACCGTGCTGGACACCCTATGTCAAAAAACTAGCAAGTCAGTAACACAACCCTGCCCATTAGCAGAGAGGCTGCTTATAATCATAACAAGTTCACAGACATCCCAAAACACACCAACAGATGTGGTCCTGCCCACCAGAAAGACAAGACCCAGCCTCATCCACTAGAACACAGGCACTGGTCCCTCCACCAGGAAGTCTCCACAACCCACTGAAACAACCTTACCCACTGGGGGCAGACACCAAAAACAACGGGAAATACGAACCTGCAGCTTGCAAAAAGAAGACCCCAAACACACGAAGTTAAGCAAAATGAGAGAAATACACAGCAGATGAAGGAGCAAGGTAAAAACCTACCAGACCAAACAAAGGAAGAGGAAATAGGCAGTCTACCTGAAAAATAATTCAGAGTAATAATAGTAAAGATGATCCAAAATCTTGGAAATAGAATGGAGAAAATGGAGAAAATACAAGAAATATTTAATACATTTAAACCTAGAAGAACTAAAGAGAAAACAAACAACGATGAACAACACAATAAATGAAATTAAAATTCTCTAGAAGGAATCAATAACAGAATAACTGAGGCAGAAGAATGGACAAGTTACCTGGAAGATAAATTAGTGGAAATAACTACCACAGAGCTAAATAAAGAAAAAAGAATGAAAAGAATTGAGGACAGTCTCAGAGACCTCTGGGACATTAAATGCACCAACACTCGAATTGTAGGGGTCCCAAAAGAAGAAGAGAAAAAGACAGGGACTGAGAAAATATTTGAAGAGATTATAGTTGAAAACTTCCATAATATGGGAAAGGAAATAATCAAGTCCAGGAAGCACAGAGAGTCCCATACAGGATAAATCCAAGGAGAAACATGCCAAGATACATATTAATCAAACTATCAAAAATTAAATACAAAGAAAAAATATAAAAGCAGCAATGGAAAAACAACAAATAACGTACAAGGGAATCCTAATAAGGTTAACAGCTGATTTTTTCAGCAGAAACTCTGCAAGCCAGAAGGGAGTGGCAGGACATATTTAAAGTGATGAAAGGGAAAAACCTACAACCAAGATTACTCTACCCAGCAAGGATCTCATTCAGATTCGACGGAGAATTTAAAACCTTTACAGACAAGCAAAAGCTAAGAGAATTCAGCACCACCAAACCAGCTTTACAGCAAATGCTAAAGGAACTTCTCTAGCAAGAAACACAAGAGAAGGAAAAGATCAACAATAACAAACCCAAAACAATTAAGAAAATGGTAATAGGAACATACATATCAATAACTAACTTAAATGTAAATGGATTAAATGCTCCAACCAAAAGACACAGACTGGATGAATGGATACAAAAACAAGACCCATACATATGCTGTCTACAAGAGACCCACTTCAGACCTAGGGACACATACAGACTGAAATTGAAGGGATGGAAAAAGATATTCCGTGCAAATGGAAATCAAAAGAAAGCTGGAGTAGTAATTCTCATATCAGACAAAATAGACTTTAAAATAAAGACTATTACAAGAGAAAAAGAAGGACACTAGATAATGATCAAGGAATCAGTCCGAGAGAAGATACAACAATTGTAAATATTTATGCACCCAACATAGGAGCACCTCAATGCATAAGACAAATGCTAACAGCCATAAAAGGGGAAATCAACGGTAACATAATCATAGTAGGGGACTTTAACAACCCACTTTCACTAATGGACAGACCATGCAAAATGAAAATAAATAAGGAAACACAAGCTTTAAAAGATGTATTAAACAAGATGGACTTAGTTGATATTTATAGGACATTCCACCCAAAAACAACAGAATACACTTTCTTCTCAAGTGCTCATGGAACATTCTGCAGGATAGATCATATCATGGGTCACTAGTCAAGCCTTGGTAAACTCAAGAAAATTGAACTCGAATCAGGTACCTTTTCTGACCACAACACTATGAGACTAGATATCAATTACAGGAAAAAAATCTGTAAAAAATACAAACACATGGAGGCTAAACAATACACTACTTAATAACCAAGAGATCACTGAAAAACTCAAAGAGGAAATCAAAAAATACCTAGAAACAAATGACAGTGAAAACATGATGACCCAAAACCTATCATATGCAGCAAAAGCAGTTCAAAGAGGGAAGTTTATAGCAATACAATCGTACCTCAAGAAACAAGAAACATCTCAAATAATCAACCTAATCTTACACCAAAAGCAATTACAGAAAGAGGAACAAAAAAACCCAAAGTTAGCAGAAGGAAAGAAATCATAAGATCAGACCAGAAATAAATGAAAAAGAAATGAAGGAAACAATAGCAAAAATCAATAAAACTAAAAGCTGGTGTTTGAGAAGATAAAGAAAATTGATAAACCATTATCCAGACTCATCAAGAAAAAAAGAGAGAAGACTCAAGTCAATAGAATTAGAAATGAAAAAGCAGAAGTAACAACTGACACTGCAGAAATACAGAAGATCATGAGAGATTACTGCAAGCAACTATATGCCACTAAAATGGACAACCTTGGAGAAATGGAAAAATTCTTAGAAAAGCACAACCTTCCGAGACTGAACCAGGAAGAAATAGAAAATATGAACAGACCAGTCACAAGCACTGACATTGAAAATGCGATTAAAAATCTTCCAACAAACAAAAGTCCAGGACCAGATGGCTTCACAGGTGAACTCTACCAAACATTTAGAGAAGAGCTAACACCTATCCTTCTCAAACTCTTCCAAAATATAGCAGAAGGAAGAACAATCCCAAACTCATTCTACAAGGCCACCATCACCCTGATACCAAAACCAGACAAAGATGTCACAAAGAAAGAACACTACAGGCCAATATCACTGATGAACATAGATGCAAAAATCCTCAACAAAATACTAGCAAACAGAATCCAACAGCACATTAAAATGATCATACACCATGGTCAAGTGGGGGTTTATCCCAGGAATGCAAGGATTCTTCAATATATGCAAATCAATCAATGTGATAAACCACATTAACAAATTGAAGGAGAAAAATAATATGATCATCTCAATAGATGCAGAAAAAGCTTTCAACAAAATTCAACACCCATTTATGATAAAACCCCTCCAGAAAGTAGGCATAGAGGGAACTTATCTCAACATAATAAAGGCCATATATGACAAACCCACAGCCAACATTGTTCTCAGTGGTGAATAACTGAAACCATTTCCACTACCATCAGGAACAAGACAAGGTTGCCCACTCTCACCATTTTGGAAGTTTTAGCCACAGCAATCAGAGAAGAAAAAGAAATTAAAGGAAACCAAATTGGAAAAGAAGAAATAAAGCTATCATGTTTGCAGATGACATTATACTATATATAGAGAATCCTAAAGATGCTACCAGAAAACTACTAGAGCTAATCAATGAATTTGGTAAAGTAGCAGGACACAAATTTAATGCACAGAAATCTCTTGCATTCTTATACACTAATGATGAAAAATCTGAAAGAGAAATTAAGGAAATACTCCCATTTACCATTGCAACAAAAAGAATAAAATACCTAGGAATAAACCTACCTAAGGAGACAAAAGACCTGTATGCAGAAAACTATAAGACACTGATGAAAGACATTAAAGATGATACAAACAGATGGAGAGATACACCAGGTTTTTGGATTTGAAGAATCAATATTGTGGAAATGACTATACTACACAAAGCAACCTACAGATTCAATGCAATCCCTCTCAAACTACCAATGGCATTTTTCACAGAACTAGAACAAAAAATTTCACAATTTGTATGGAAACACAAAAGACCCCGAATAGCCAGAGCAACCTTAAGAAAGAAAAACGGAGCTGGAGGAATCAGGCTCCCTGACTTCAGACTATACTACAAAGCTACAGTAGTCAAGACAGTACAGTACTGGCACAAAAATAGAAATATAGATCAGTGGAACAGGATAGAAAGCCCAGAGATAAACCCACACAATATGGTCACCTTATCTTTTACAAAGGAGGCAAGAATATACAATGGAGAAAAGACAGCCTCTTCAATAAGTAGTGCTGGGAAAATTGGACAGCTACATGTAAAAGAATGAAATTAGAACACTCTCTAACACCATACAAAAAAATAAACCAAAATGGATTAAAGACCTAAATGCAAGGCCAGACACTATAAAACTCTTAGAGGAATACATAGGCAGAACACTCTATGACATAAATCACAGCAAGATCCTTTTTCACCCACCTCCTAAAGAAATGGTAATTAAAAAAAAAATAAACAAATGGGACCTAATGAAACTTAAAAGCTCTTGCACAGCAAAGGAAACCATAAACAAGACAAAAAGACAACCCTCAAAATGGGAGAAAATATTTGCAAATGAAGCATCTGACAAAGGATTAATCTCCAAATTATACAAGCAGCTCATGTAGCTCAATATCAAAAAAACAAACAACCCAATCCAAAAATGGGCAGAAGACCTAAATAGACATTTCTCCAAAGAAGATATACAGATTGCCAACAAACATATGAAAGGATGCTCAACATCACTAATCATTAGAGAAATGAAAATCAAAACTACAATGAGGTATCACCTCACACCGGTCAGAATGGCCATCATCAAAAAATGTACAAACAATAAGTGCTGGAGAGGGTGTGGAGAAAAGGGAATGCTCTTGCACTGTTGGTGGGAATGTAAATTGATACAGCCACTGTGGAGAAGAGTATGGAGGTTCCTTAAAAAACTAAAAGTAGAACTACCATACAACCCAGCAATTCCACTACTGGGCATATACCCTGAGAATGAATGAATGGATAAAGAAGATGTGGCACATATATACAATGGAATATTACTCAGCCATGAAAAGAAACGAAATTGAGTTATTTATATTGAGATGGATGAACCTAGAGACTGTCATACAGAGTGAAGTAAGTCAGAAAGTGAAAAACAAATGCTGTATGCTAACATATACATATGGAATCTAAAAAAGAATGGTTCTGAAGAACCTAGGGGCAGGACAGGTATAAAGATGCAGATGTAGAGAATGAAGTTGAGGACACGGGGAGGGGAAAGGGTAAGCTGGGATGAAGTGAGAGAGTGGCAATGACATATATACACTACCAAATGTAAAATAGATAGCTAATGGAAAGCAGCCGCATAGCACAGGGAGATCAGCTTGGTGCTTTGTGTCCACCTAGAGGGGTGGGATAGGGAGCGTGGGAGGAAAATGCAAGAGGGAGGAGATACGGGGATAAACGTGTATATATATAGCTGATTCATTGTGTTATACAGCAGAAACTAACACACCATTGTAACACAATTATACTCCAATAAAGATATTTAAAAAGAAAAAGTTGTTGTGTCCTGATTTCATGCTTGTGTAGACTACTCCTTCTGCCTTGAAGTGCCGTACTCTCCCCTGATTTTATCTTCACTTTTTCAATGACAACTCTCATTCCAGAATTCCAGAAATCGATTTCCAGATTTCCAGGAAATCGCATCCTCTGGGAAATGTCTCCTGACTTCTTTTCCTGAAATAGATGCACTTTCTTTCCACTCTCTTGGCTCTGGGTGCCGTCTCACTGTGGTAGATCGATTGCAGGCACGGCCCCAGTTGTTCATGCTTCCCTCTTTCATATTATTTGCGGTGTAACTTTGGACCTCTTCCCAACAAGTCTATTTCCCTATCCGTTGAATCTGCGTTAGCTTTGTGACTTGCTTTGTCCAATAGAATGCAGAAGAACAACGGTTTGTCCGTTCCAAGCTAGATCTCAGAAAGACTGCATTGCTTGGAATCAAGGACTTGAGAGATCCTAATCAGAAGACAGTAATTCAGTGCCTGGTTTCTCCATTCAGGCATCTACCATCATCGTGGTTCATAAGAAAGATGACAAAATACAGATATATTGAGACCACCCTACACTGAAGAATTTCACTGACGTTGACTGGTAACTGTACCCTGAGGCTAAGTGGTCTTGGACAGCGTCTTTGTGACCAACTGTTTATCAGGCTGATTCTGAGAACTGGGTATTATCAAATATGTATGACTGATGAGGGCAAAACAAAAGCAAACAAATTGTTTACATATATACCCTATAGGATTCTCTCAATCTTAAAAGGATGCTCATAATGATTTCTTTGACCACTGTCAGTGTTCATTAATTAACAGAAAAGATTACTGGGGAATATGAATTACTTTGTAGTGTTTGTCTATTTAGTGACATAATTAGTCTTGGCAGAACTCTGAAAGGACACAAATAACAACATCTCAAGTTGCCAGGTGCCTTGAAATTGAAGGCTTTTTGCTTGGTGCCTGACAATTCTGGCAAAGCTCTGTGAAAAACACTGGACATATAATGTCCCAAGAAGGAGAAATCACCACATCTGAGAAAAACATCAGTGTGCTTGGATCCATGAATCAAAGGGAACAAAATGCTTTTGGGGGGTGGCAGTTGTGGCTCCAATAGGAGGTTTCAGATTTCTCGATTATCAGAGTCGAGCTGGGGTATTCGGTTCTCGGAAGGAAAAAAGGTGAAGTGCAGATGGAGCTCATTCCTCCTTCTCTACCACCTTCCCTGAAGTCCCTGTATTAATCCTACTATGCTCTTCAGATGCCTTCACTCCAGAGGCGAAGCATGGGCATGCCAATAGCGTTCATCATCTGGGATTTTTCTTAACATCAGACATACTATCCTCTTCTCAGGTTAATATTTCTGGCCTAAAAACTTTCCAACACAGAAAAGGACGTGGGGGTAGCTTTTGAATTATAGCACAACAATTCATATGCATGCATACATACCAATGGTTAATTTTCCAAATGGCAGTGATAGACAGTCATAGTAGCAGCCTATAATTCTAGTATTTAATATAGAAATTCAGGTGCACCTTCCTGCAAACACCACATTCAGGATAGTGAAATTATTCCCAGGGAGGAGGTCAGGAAAATCTAGGATTCCAAAGGGACAGTATATATTTCTGAGAGTGAAAAGTGGCTCTATCTAGTTTTGTAAGCAAAAACTTGAGGTGCCTCCCCTCATACCCTGCATTAGATCACGTTCCACTCTCTCACTGCGTAAGTTAAGAATTGTGGTGGTAGCTTGAAACAGAGACTACAAACAGTAGCTCTCTATGAATAAAGAAATTTAATTCTTCTTTATGTAAAATAAATCCAGAGCAAAATTATCTCCATGGAGTCGTCTGCTATCTTTCCATTTACCATCTTCTGCATGAGGCTTCTGTCCTCAAGGTCACCTGCTAGTTCAAAATAGCTACTGAATGCCCAGGCATCACAACTATGTTCCAACATGGAAAGAAAGAAAGTGGAAGAGAAAATCAGATTTTTCTTAGTTGCATGCCATTTATTAAAAAGAAGCTTCCCTGAAAATCCTTACCAAAAATTTCTACTTAATACTATCGGCCAGAATGTAGCCACTTGTCTATCTGGCTGACAGGTATGCTGGGAAATGTAATCTTTCAGCTGGACACATTAGTGACTCGAATTAGTTTGGGGTTCTATTACTAAGAAGTGAGTACAGAATGGATATTCAGAGGACAACTAGCCAAATCTGTTCTCCTAAGTTAGGGATATAAGAAAGGAAGGTGTCAAAATAAACTGACTGTGAACAAATGGAGGTGATAAAGGGAAAGGGCAGGAGGGCCAGTTTAGTCACCAAGATCCTAAAATTTTGGCTGAAGACTGGAGCAGTCCAGAAGTCACTAGTGGAATCCCATTTTAAGAAGCTCAGGGTTTAGGACAAGAAAAGTAGAAAGCTATGCTGTTCTGTAAAGACCACTTCCTGGTTTGGGTACCCTGTCCAGGAAGAGAGCTTTAGGATAAATTTAGGTCAAGATTTTTGGCCCCAAATGGCGGAAGCTCTCAGTCAACAGCAAATGCAAGATTTACGCCTCCACATCCAGCTGAAGATCTTGTTCTCATAGTCTTTACCTTGTCTGAAATCTATCCATTGCAATGAACCCCTGGAGTTACACATCTCTAATCCTTGGAACCAAAGAGTTAGAAACTTTCAATGATGGAATAAATCAACTGTTAAAAGCAAATTCTACTAGACATGTAGACACTTCTTCCTTGGCACCTGGCTCTCCTAGCATATGTTCACAAGGACCCCAGGAATGATACCACTAGATTTCCTTCTTATATTTTACCATTCAGGAAGATCCTGGTTTGCTTTTGATCTCTGCTTCAAGGTGGGTGACAGAAGAGTGATGTGTGAGCATCTTTTTCAGTGTTCAGTTTGCTTTAAAAATGTGTTATGGAAACTGAACTTTCTAAGCTATAACATAGCTTAGTGCAATGCAGACCACAATAGGCATACGCTATGATGTCAAGGTAAAGTGTCAAGGGTTCTGCAAGGAGAGGATGGAGAGTATTGCTCTACACTAAGAACTTCTGGATTAGAGAAAAAGAGGTGCGGTGGGAATCCCACCCCTTTTGAAAATTCTAATGGAGAGTCAAAGTGCAGGAGAAAAGTAGATCTGATCAAGTAAAGAACTTCACTGCAGTGGGGGTAGATTTTCCTATATAGGAAGACTTAGAAGGAGAACTATTCTCATTGAGAGAGTTGAACTAGGATATTAACAGCTTTCTGGGAAGAATACAGGAATCTTTGACTCTCATGCACCAAGGAACTAGTAAACCAAGCAAAGTGGGAGATGGGGGTATGACCTGTAAGGAGGTGCCATGTGCCAGATCTCAAATCCCACCGCAGAGACGCTGATCTGCAAGACAAGGCAGAGACAACTAAAACCAAAAGAATGAGGAAAACCAGCTTTGGGAGAGGGTTCTCTACCCCAGGAATATGTCTGAGGAAATAAGCACTTATCCTCAAAGGGGGTGATTTACATTCACTCACTTGACTCTTGGAGAACTTGGGGGAAATATGGCTCACGCTGTCTTAAGTTGCTTTGAGAGAGAAAATCATTGTCTTGGAGAAACCGATTCAAGACACTTTCCTACCTTCTGTGAAAACTGAACATCTAGAGAACTCTGTATTATTTTGCAGGGCTGCAGTTTTTCCAAGAGATATGGAGGGATGATATTTTGAGATACCTCACAATATTTGTTTGTTTCTTTCTAATTCTTTTCCAGGCTCTTCTCTCCATGCGGCGTTGAGCCCAGTGCATCTGGAGAGAAGTGTGATTAGGCAGAAACTAGAGGAAAAAAGAGGTGTCTTTTTAACATAAGAAAGACACCTAGCATTTCTTTCTAGCACTGCAGGGAGCACTTGGTTAGAAAAAATTCTCCCAGATAGAGGAAAAGGAAAGACAAAGAGCGTAGAGATAAGAGGAGTGAAGATGTTGGGGTTCTGTTTATGGGACTGGATGTGAAGGGGCCACATGGACGAGAATGAAAAGTGCCACAGAATAGGGCCACCATGAAAGACACTGCTTGTATTCCCAGAGGTTGCAGGGTAATTGAGTCAGCCTATGGCCAACTATCCAGCCTCAGCCCCAGTAAGGACCATACACAGAGGTTGCCCTGGATCTATACTAAATTTTCTTTCCCGCAGCATTGGAGGACGACTTCCCTTTGCAATAGCCAGATGCAGATGGAGAGTTCCTGTGTCATGATGTTGGTGAAAATACATTGCATCATAAACAAATCTTCAGAGTAGTCATCCTTCTTTTCTACCTAACTCTCTACTTCCCCAGTCATATTTGATACCACGCTATTTATTTTCTTTCTTCCCTGACCAGAGGGCATTTGCACATGCTGTCCCTGCTATCTGGAACACTCCTCTCACCTGCCCACTTGCCCCTGCCACTCCCTCCTTAAAACACACACATGTTCAAGATACTTATTCTTCAGATCTCAGCTGAAACAGTGTATCCTTGGGGAAACCCTTTTTGAACTTTTAAGAGCAGTTAGATTCTTATGTATATACACACATACTTGAATTGTCATTCCTAATAAAGTGTAGTCTAGATTATAATTGTGCATACAGGGACTTCCCTAGTGGTGCAGTGGTTAAGAATCTGCCTGCCAGTGCAGGGGATGCGGGTTCGAGCCCTGGTCTGGGAAGATCTCACATGCCATGGAGCAACTAAGCCCATGCGCCACAACTACTGAGCCTCAGCTCTAGAGCCCGTGAGCCACAACTACTGAGCCCACATGCCACAACTACTGAAGCCCACGCGCCACAACTACGGAAGCCCACGCACCTAGAGCCCATGCTCTGCGATAAGAGAAGCCACCACAATGAGAAGCCCACGCACTGCAACAAAGAGTAGCCTCCACTCACCGCAATTAGAGCAAGCCCGCACACAGCAACGAAGACCCAATGCAGCCAAAAATTAATTAATTTTAAAAAATTGTGCATACATTATTATTAGTGTGATTATGTGATTAATGTCCCTCTGCTCTATTTGGCCCTAAACACACTGAGGACAGGGATCACATCTTTTTTTGCCAACCATTGTACTGTCAGCACAACATAATGCACGGCAAATAGTAGCTGCTCAATAAATATTTTGTGAATAAATAGATGCACCTTTATCTAATACTGCCCCTGTCATGCATATAATAGGTAATACACACACATACACATTTATATACAAATATATACACATATACATCTTAAATAAATATATAAAACAGGATAATATATGTTAAATAAATAAATTTATGAATGACTTAAGATGCTGTATGGTAAAGCAGAATAAACTTGAACCTTTCAGCCAAGCAGGTTAGGATTGAACTGCAGTTCTTCAACTAACTGACTAAGTTTGGGCAAAATATCTTAGCTTTTTGAGCCCCAGTTTCCTCACTTGAGGAAAAGCATAAAAATTCTGAACTTTGTTGTCAATTTCAAATGTAATAATGTACAAAAACTGCCTAGCCCCATGCTTAGTATATAGTAAGCGCTCAATAAATCATGGCTGTTGACATGATTGAATTCATGTGAATCAGGATATAGAGCTCAGTTTAGTTGAGTTCCCCACAAAACAGTGCTGGATAGATAAAATGAGTTCAATAAATAGTTGTAGGATAAACAAGTGAATAAATGCATGTTTAAAATGACTTGAAATCTCTATTGTGTGAACAACTTACTTTTCGAGTATGCTAGAACAATGAAAAATCCTGCCGCTAGGTGTCGATAAATATACACTGGAAGAACAGGGCCTAGGATTCCTAGATTCTGATACTGATGTAAAATTTTCTTGTAAAATTCAGGCACTACAACTATTTACATAAACAAAGTGATGTGCTCAGTCAGTTATTCAAAAGTTCCCAACTATCTAGCAGTATCTATCAAGTAAATCACATATTCACTCTCTTCAGTTTCCTTCCTCCCTTCCTCCCTCCCTTCCTTCCTTCTTCTCTCCCTCCTCCTTTCTCTCTCTCTCCTTCTTCTTTCATACCAGGAAACAAAGAAAAAAGCCTTTACTTTAATTCTTACCATAACTTTATAAGGCATGCCCATGCATAAACGAGGAAGGTAAGGCTCTATAGCTGGCCAAGGACTGAGCTGGGAACATGAACTTTCCACTCTAGCTCAACTATCTTCAGTGTGCACCAACTCCCATAACTGTTTAAAGGTCACTCCCCCTCTTTCTCACTGTGGTTGTACTTCCTTGACCTTTTTCCAAGTTCATCCATGATTCAGGTTTCTTCTATTTTCTTCTATTTACGTCTGGGTAAAGGCTTATTTCTTCTTTGGGTCTCTATTTAGAAGGCACTCTCAAAAATGTCTGATTTTAGCCATCCCTTACTAGATATGGATTCTGTGTTACATACTATATTAGTTTGCTACAGCAGCCATAACGAAGTATCACAGACTGGGTGGCTTAAACAACAGAGACTTATTTTCTCATAGCTCTGCAAATTACAAATTCAAGAGCAAGATATCAACAGGGCTGGTTTCTTCTGGACCTCTTTCCTTGACTGATAGACGGTCGTCTTCTTCCTGTATCTTCACATCATCTTTTCTCTGTATATGTCTGTATCCAAATTTCCTCTTCCTATAAGAACACCAGTCATATTGGATTAGGGTCCACCCTAATGACCTCATTTTAACCTATTTTCTTCTTTAAATATTTTTCTCCAAATACAGTCACATTCTGAGGTACAGAGGGTTAGGACCTCAACATACGAATTTTGAAGGGACACAATTCATCTCATAACATAAACCCTCATAGCACTCCAAAATTTCTTAGTAGCACTTACCCTAACTACAATTATTTACATGTAGAAGTCATTTTTTGTTTTTTTTGCGGTATGTGGGCCTCTCACTGTTGTGGCCTCTCCCGTCGCGAAGCACAGGCTCCAGACACGCAGGCTCAGTAGTTGTGGCTCACGGGCCCAGCCGCTTCGCGGCATGTGGGATCTTTCCGGACCGGGGCATGAACCCGTGTCCCCTGCATCGGCAGGTGGACTCTCAACCACTGCGCCACCAGGGAAGCCCCATACAGAAGTCATTTTAAATGTCTATTACATACTTGTAGGCTGAAGGTTTCCATAAAGGCAGGAATCAGGTATGTTTGGTAACCTTGGTATCTGCAAATGTACCCAGGGCCTAGTACACAGTAGGTTATCTTCTTTACACTGCTATTAGTAGCACCCTCTTTATTATTATTTCCTACATAACTCCAGTTTCCAGCACAAAGTGGCTGAGTAAATATTTAATTAAAAACATTTAACAACTAGCAGCTGAACAGAAGGCTCTGGACACTTTTTTTTTTTTTAAACTAACTGCTTACTCTCTTTAGAACGCCAACCCACTGATGTGGCCATCCTGTCCTGGCCACATATTTGCATTAGCAGAGGAAGGACATTTCATACAGTCAGGTGTGCTTCATAATAGCAAATTAGTCACAGCTCAGGTTTAACACACTGTGCTTTTGATGGTTCGCTAATTACACAAGCTGTGCTAGTTTGTGGTCACAGGTGTCCTACAGTGACAAATTCAATACTGCCCTTGGGGCCACACACTGGAGCCTCCCGCCTGGCTTGCACTGCTGTCCTGCTAGCTGTACTTCTCTCCGTAAGAGAGGAGTTTATGCAGCAAAGGTACATGAGACATCTGTTACCCACATTCCCCATCTTTCTAGACTTTCTTCCCATTACTTAGGCCCCTGAATTTTCCTGCTAAGATTCCCTGAGATTGCTTCTGGGATTTGCATAGACCCCTTTCCCAGACCCATCCTATTGAGAGTACCCCAGGCCCAATAAATGGCCAAAGATTCCTCAGAGTGTAGAATAGAGCCAGTTGTGGAATGAAAGGGGGGACAGGGCATGAGTCAGAGGTCCCCATTTGATCTTAGTTCCAACTCTCAAAATATAGGGGCAGGCCTGGATGTCTTTGCATATTTTATACTCTGATGTCTCACCTAACAATTTATACTAAAATCCACAGAAGAATTTCCCAAGACTCAACCCCAGGAAATGATATGCCTCTCTGGAGTCACAGGTATTGAGCGTGTGTGTTGCCTAGAGCCAGTCAGGCCTAACTTGAATACCAAATCTACCACCACCATCTGTGTGACTTTAAACAAACTGCTTAAACTTTCTGAGCTTCAGTGGGGATTTGGGGGAACTTAAATATGATAATGTATTTATGGCAAAATTTTGTGATGTTTTCTATTGCCTTGGAGTTGATTGCTAGGAACCAAAGCTGAGGAAAAAGAGGTATTATACATGGCACATTTGAAGAACACATCAGTTAATTATGCACCAACTACTGGGGTCAGACACCTCCCACGGGACATATAAAGAGACAGCCAAACCCTGTCTGCTCCCTACATCATCACCCCAACCCTCCTCCTCAGCATAATCCTGGCAAGAATAATTAAAGAGGTATGAGGAATGTGCAAAGAAGTAAAATACAGCAATTGAAAACTGCATACAAAGTAGAAAAGCAGTAAGAGAAACACTGGTAATGAAATATGGAAAATAACAGACCTGGTACTCTTTATGAGTCATAAAGTAAATGGCAGCAAGAGGCAATGTTTGCATTTCAAACAGAATTCTTTTGGGGCTATTGCACCATGTCTTTCTTTTTAATCATGCTGGGCACATGCACTAAGAGAAATGAGGTTCCATTTTTAGCCCCTGACATTGAGAACCCAGAGAAAAGGTGAGATATCATCAACCAACTGGGGAATAAAAGGACTTAAAAAAAAACAATTCAATGAAGAAGGAGATGAGGTATAGAAACAACTTCCTTCTCTTCTTCAAGTACCTGAAAGTATGAATTTTTAGGGTTCTGTTGCCCAGTCTTTAAAAAAGACAACATTGGAGGGACTGACTTTCTAGAGAGTATTAGGATTCGGGCCAATGATACACAATTATTAACCAGAAGTATGCTCTGAACATCTGAAAGAACTTTTACCATTATACTCCTCTGACACCTTCTGTAAGAACATAAGCTAAGGTACATGACAAACTATCTTGTCACCAGGATGAATTTGCCCAGAAAATATTCTCATTATAAATTAGGAAGGTAGTTTACTGATTGGAATACTGAAAAAAAGCAAGATGCCTGATCCTAGTGGGAATATTTCAGCTTTGTGTTCAAATCTTAGCTCTTCCTACTAGCTGAGAGATTTCAAGGTGAGTCACTCAAAATTTCTGGGCCTCAATTTCCCTCTTAGAACAGGGGATCACAATCTCTACTTAGCAGATATGTTGAGAGTGTTAAAAATGATTTCAAAGGCAAAAAACCAAGTGTATGTCTTGCACAATGCAAATGCTCCATTTATGCCACTCATTCCTGCTCCAGTAGTTTTGATTTTCTGTCCTATGAATAAAATGGAGACTATCTCAGTACCATTTACAGAACTGACTGGTAAATTTTGAAATGTTAATATCTCTTCATGTTTAAGGAGATCAAAGTGCTGATTCTATTTATTTTTTTTTTGGAGGTCTCCAAACTTCCAGGTATAAAATAAATGTCATGAGCATATAATGTACAGTATGAGAAGTACAGTCAATAATATTGTATATTACCTTTGTAAAGTGACAGATGGTAATTAGACTTACTGTGGTGACCATTTTGCAATGTATACAAATGTCAAATCACCATGTTGCACACCTGAAACATATTGCACATTCTTATACTTTTGAAAATTGATGTAATTTTACTTATATATTGGAAGAATGAAGTATAGGAAAGTCAAGTTACTGATTTTTTGGCACTATAGAAAGAACTAGGAATCAAATCTAGCTCCATTCTGTCAAGCAAAGGTGAGCTCTTCTTTTTTTTTTTTTTTTTTGCGGTACGTGGGCCTCTCACTGTTGGGGCCTCTCCCGTTGCTGAGCACAGGCTCCGGATGCGCAGGCTCAGCGGCCATGGCTCACGGGCCCAGCTGCTCCGCGGCATGTGGGATCTTCCCGGACCGGGGCACGAACCCGTGTCCCCTGCATCGGCAGGCGGACTCTCAACCACTGCGCCACCAGGGAAGCCCGTGAGCTCTTCTTTTAATTTGATTAATAAATAACTAATAATAAATAATTAAAGATAAAAAATAGCTTTGTCATAAATATTAAACTGATCAAATAGTTACTTTTTATTTAGCCGAGAACAAGTAAGAGTTCTATTTATCTGAGTAGATGGTGGTGGTGTTGCCACAGCCTGATCCACTTTGCCAGGGGTGGCACCAGACCCCCAGTTCCTGAGATGATAGCTGTTCACAGGTATCCCCTTCTCGGGAGAATTTCTCTCTTTAATTCAGTACCACCTAGCCTGAGACGTTATGCTCACCCCACTCTACCCTTCTATAACCCATAGCTGACGACAGACTAATCGGGGATAAAAATGGTAGAGTGCATGCCTCATTGAGGGACCCAATGTGTGGTACAATTTATGCTTCAAAGCCCCCCACCCCACCCCCCCTGTAGGATCAGAGGCTGGAGCATCTCCAGCTGAGGCTTCATCCTAGCTTAGCTCCTCCTCCTGCCTGTCCTGCTTCCCCCACTCCCGTCTCTTAAAGGCTCTTCGTTGATTAAATAGCTCCATTTGAATTCCCGGTCTCCAATTCTGCTCCTGGGAAACCCAATCTAAGATACTGGAAAAAGGAGATTGTTAACGATTAATTTTATTTTTGAAAGAAAAAAAAATTCAAAGAATGAAAATTAAGATTCAGTTGCAATGCCAGAGGGAAAAGCATTTAAAACTTGGAGTCCTAAAACAACTTTAAAATCTTCTTGTCATTTGAAAATAGACAAATTGTAAAAGACTAAGAATGTGATTTTAAAATGTTTAAAGTATTCCCATTGCATTTATCCCAGATCAATGATGGCATAGAATGGGAATTTGCAATATAAAATAACGCATCAAATTGCTCAGTGTTTTTATGGTTTAGGGAAAATACTTCCTATATCTCCTCCCCCTTAATCCCCAAACTTGAAACCTCAAGTTTCCCAAGTTTGGAGAAAGCATTAGTGCCTTCAAGTGGCCAAAAGGCCAGTTTTGGTCAAAACTCCCAAATAAAAGTGACAGAGATATCTGCCATCCTAGTGTATACAGGTTTTCCATTTTTGGAGCATCTGTGGTTTGCACACTGTGTCAACCTCTGCTGATACACTGTATAAGATTTCAGAGCTCAAATATCTCCTTTTTATTATGAGACTAAAATTAAGAATTGCTTAGAATGTCATTCAAAGTCTTTAAGAATGTCTGAGATCATTCCAAAGAGGTGTGGGATTTCAAAACTAAAAAATGAGAGAATTAAATAAGAGAAATTAAGGTTTTAGTTTACTAAATTACATGATCTCCAGCTTCTATGCTGTTTTGTCATTAGGTAAAAATATGTCATTAGGTAAAAATATGTTTTTTAAAAAATTAGTATTTTTTATAAATACTATAACCAAACATTATATAACCTATTATATAACTATATAATAGGTTATATAATATATAACCTATTATATAACTATATAATAGGTTATATATTATATAACCTATTATATAACTATATAGTTATAACTATATAACTATATAACTATATATATTATATAACTATATAACTATATATAGTTTATATATTATATAACCTATTATATAACTATATAACCTATAACATTATAACCTATAACCAAACATTCAGAATGGCTCTTTGCTAAATACTGACCTAAAGTACTATGTTTGTCTATGTTCTTCTAACCAAAGCATTTTGCAACTGCAACTAGTGTTCTTATAAGATGCATCATCACAGTTCTTCCACAAATTTGGACAGACATCTATATAAACAAGTTTTGAAGTTACTAGTGAACCTGAAAATCATATCTAAGAAGAAACTTCAAATAACTCAGAAGAGAGTATGGGAGTGAATAACAACTTTAGCCTCAACTGGTCACAGTGAGGTTAATCAATACTGATGAAGGACACCTCAGGTCTTAAGACACTTGCCGAAGGTAGAGTGACCATACCTCCTTACTTGCCCTGGATAATCCCTGGAATGTCTCTTCAATATTCTCAACAGTGCTCAGATAGCCTAAACTGATGAAGAGAAAAGCAGCAGAGGATAAGATAAATTGGCTAGCCCCAAATCAGATTTTGCTGTGGGAGAAACTTCTTCCTTCTCTGGTTTTAGATAGTTGAGGAAGCCAACAAATATCTGCTGTAAGATATCAGGGTCAAAGAAGTTCATCCAAACTGAAACGAATGGGTTACTTCTCTTTTCAGAGTCTATTCTTACTTCATCAGTGAAGAGAGACTGTATTATTGTTGAAAAGAGTTGTGGGAGAAGAAATTATTTTATACACTAAAGGATTTTGTATGATTTCCTGTTAGAAAATATCTGATCAGTTGATTGTCTTCAGACTCCGGATTTCCACTGGCCAAATATTGTTTATCTTCTTGGAAGACTTTGGCAGGTTTTCTCTTCTTAGGAAATGAGTCAGAAAACAACAGTGAGATTTCAAAGCAAGGCTCAGGGTTATCTTCTGATTAATGAAATGACTAATTCCATCACTTATCAGAACACTGAGTCCTTCCTGTGGAACTGCAATCCTAGTATGTAAATAGAATGGGGGAACTGCAGGTTATCATTGTCATCATAAGAAACAACTCTACCGAAAGGTCCATATCAAAATGATAGAGTCCTAAAAGCTACATGAGGTACAGCTGAACGTTTGGTGAACATAAAATTTTGGAGATTGGGAAACAACCTTGTTTCCCTTAATTTATGCTCAGTGTTACACTTTTCCAAATTAGGGCATTAACTTTCTCTCTAAAGTTTCTGTTGATTTCCCCCATTTCTCAATTCCCTTGTTCTCAATAACTGAAAGTCAAGAGTAGTGGATGGCATTCTGATTGTGCCTCTAACTTGTTATCTGAGCTTGAGAAAGTTATAGAACCTCAATAGTCCTAAATTTTACCACCCCTTAAATGGAACTCATAGGCCAGGAAAGCTCATAGTAATAAAAATAAATAAAAATAAATAAAATAGAAGTCCGGATGCTGCCCCCAGAGATTCTGATGTAGGAGATCTTGGTGAGCTTGGAAAAAAATAGAAATAAATATATATAGAGAGAAGTAAATAAATATATAGAGAGCTGTCTAGATGACTTTGATCATGAGCCAGTTTCAGGCACCACTGGACAATATTAGATTACCTCTGAGGACTTTTACAGACTTATGAATATGAAATCTATTCTATGGTAATAAAAAATTTTGATGTGAAATAATTTCCTCACTTCAAGGTGGCCAATTCTTTAAATGGTAACTTTGGAATCATTCTGCATATCCTTGGGAATATTAAATAACCACTCATCTCGGTGAGAATGGAGAGATGAGAGAACAGAGGGAAAATCAAATCAATAAAACCTGGCTTTGGGGGCTGCACCAGCAACTCTGGGCAGAATGAACTTTTGACTTTTCCTCAGTTATTTTGTTATGTAAATGTATCAATCAGGATATCATCAGAATATAGTTGTAGTGCTTAAGTGGGATAAGTGAGGGAGGTTTTACAAAGGGACCCTCTTCTTAAATGTGGACAGTGGGAAGGGAACCCTCAAATAGATGGCTCTGTAAAGAATGGGGAGGGAACCATTACCAGCATCTAGAGATTTGAGGTTGCCCAGCAAGAAGCATGGCCTTTAGTAGAGGGATAAAACCAACCTGCAGTAATGTGCCAGGGAGAAGGTCAGGGGACTGAAACCCTGGCCTCAATTTCCTCCCTTCTTCCACTGTGCTACTGGTGTCTACTGCCACCCACTGAATGATCCCAAATAGGAGAGGAAGGCAAGGATGATGCAATGCCTACTCATGCCGGTCTCCTGGGATACAAAGCAAGATATAGAGGGATGCTGAAGGACAAAATGTGATTAACCTGCACAAAGACCTAACTCTTCCCCAGTGGTTTCAAACTTACATAATGTGCTCAATTGCTCTTTTCACATCATGTTTTAGGCCCATACTTAAATTATTTTGGGGGCTTCCCTGGTGGTGCAGTGGTTGAGAGTCTGCCTGCCGATGCAGGGGACACGGGTTCGTGCACCGGTCTGGGAAGATCCCACATGTCGCAGGGTGGCTGGGCCCGTGAGCCATGGCCACTGAGCCTGCGCGTCCAGAGCCTGTGCTCCGCAACGGGAGAGGCCACAACAGTGAGAGGCCCGCGTACCGCAAAAAAAAAAAAATTATTTTTGAATCCCTCATATTTTGAATAATCTATGTCAAAGTGTCCTTGTGATTTTTGGTTGAATCAAATTGAGGGGTCTGATAGATTAGACTGTCATTTGGTCTTCGTTGACATATAACAACATTCATGGCTGGTTTGTTCTTTCTCCCTTTGTCGAAATGCCCACCTGAGAAATCACATACCGTGGGAATATTGCTTTGTGTGTACAGAAAGCTAGATAGACCTTGTAGAACAGCCTTCATGGCTGGTGCTCCCAGCTCTGATATCCTGATACAATCACCTCCACTATATAGGTGGGTTAGCCAGAGAAAGTCGATTAAACATATCAAATGATTACAACCTCTTTTCACCTCTGGCTCGCCATCATTTTTCTAATCTCCATGGAAACTTAATATCCATGTCACTGAATTATTTGAAATAAGACAATTCTATGTAAAGGAAATATTGCTTACTTTCCATATACTACATCTCTAGTCATGGTTCCTGTGGACTTCTGATCATTTGTGTTGAACTTGGAAAGCACCTTACTAACTAATACTGGTAAATTATTTCTTAGAAAGGATTATTTTGGATACACATACTTTTTTTGTTAATTCTCTTGAACATTTATTTTAGATACTTTTGAATGATTTTATTTACAGACTATAGTTAAATGAGATCATGTATATAAAGGCATTAGTGTAAACATATGATTTATAGAAAACTCTCAGTAAAAAGGTAACCATTATTATGTTTGGAGTTGCTAACAGTAGCTTACATTTGTAAAACTGTTGCATTTTTTTGGTCCTTTAATACATATTATCTCATTTACTTCTATGAAGTAGGTATCAGTAGGACTCCTTCATTTTGAGAAAATTAAGACTGAGTGGCTACCTGAGTTTCTCAAACAAGATCACACAAGAGAAAAGCAGCAAATCCCACATTTAAATTCAGCTTTTCTGATTTCCAAATCTGGTGATATTTTACTATACAATTTCCCTCTGTGGCAATCAGTTTGTCTCTCTGCACACTTACTATGTCATATTATCACATTTTCATTTCCCACACCTGTGAGTTCATGATGCTTCAAATATGAAACCAATCTCTTTCCTCAGCCTAGGGAACTTTGAGGAGCCCCATGTAGGGACTTGATGTGTTGTGACAAACCAGGTTATTTTCTTACATGGACCCATTGCTCTAGGTACAAGACTCCTGAATTCTCTTGGCAAACACCACCTTCCTGGGTCCATGACTTAATTAACTATCAAGGATTCTATTTTTTCTGAGCTTTGAGTCTTGCCTGTTATTGCCCTCTGTTATGGGCTGAACTGTGTCCTTCCAAAATGCACATGTTGAAGCCCTAACCCCTAGTATATCAGAGAGTTACTGTATGTAGATATTGGTCTTTAAAGAGGTAATTACATTAAAATCAGGCCATTAGGGTAAGCCCTAATCCAATATGACTGGTGTCCTTATAAGAAGAGGAAATTCAGACTCAAAAAGGGACACTAGGATGTAAGTGCCCAGAGGAAAGATCCTGTGAGGACACAGCAAGAAGATGGCCATCTGCAAGCCAAGGAGAGAGGCCTCAAAGACACCAACCCTGCCAACACTATGATCTTGGACTTCTAGCCTCCAAAACTGTGGGAAAACAAATTTCTGTTGGTTAAGCCACCCTGTTTGTGGTATTTTGTTATGGCAACCATAGCAAACTAAGATGCCATCCTCCTGAGGAGGAGTCCTAATTTGAGCTCACACATATTTTCTGGATCATCCTTCCTACTGACTTTCCACCTGTCTGCTTAGAGAGATCCCAGAGGCTCCCTAACTCCACACTCCCAGCTGTGACTCCTTCCCCATTGGCTTTATTCTGACTTACTTTTCTGATGTGAAAAACCTACCTGTCACCTCTGACAGCAGCTGTGGTTTTTCACTATAATGTTGTCTGTAGATGCAATAGTAGGCTTTGCCTGCCCTTGGATAAGAGATGTAAACAGTCCCCACCCATCACTATCAGAAGTGCCAGCGTCTCTGAATTCCTCCTGAATAAACTCTGATATTTTTCACCTCTAGCCTGCTTCAGGATATCATCTCCTTGGACTTGATTTCTGCCCACTCCCACCTTCCCTTTGCCTGTCCAATTCCTACCAATCCTTCAATTCTCCATTTAGAAATAACTTCTATGAGAAGCTTTCCTTGACCCCATGCAAGTGAGTCAGCCCCTTTGCACATGTTCTCCCATGCCATCCAACATTCACATCTTAATATATTATAGTTTGGCGGTTCTCAAACGAGTGAGCCTCAGAGTCAAGAATGGGCTTGTTAAAGCAAAGACTGCTGGGCCCCAACCCAGAGTTTCTGGTTCAACAAATTTGGGACGGGCTCAATAATTTGCATTTTTAACAAGTTCCAAGGTGATACAGATGCTGCTGGGCCTGAGACCACCCTTTGAGAATGACTGCTACAGAGAAATAGCCTGTTTTTATGGTTCCTTCCACTAACCTCCCCCATTTCACCTACAATAAATTATACATTCTGTAAGAGTAAGGATTTTGTCTTTCAAATAGCTGTGAGCCCAGGATTTTGTATGGTGCTAAGGGCATGATAGATATGCAACAAATAACTGTTTAATATATGAAAGAATGGAAATGGGAATTCTTTACACGGATAGAATTCTTTTTAGAGTAACAGCATGCTCAAAAAATTTTGTTGTACCAAGGATCATTTAAAATACACAAATAAGAGAATCCGTACTCATTTAGAAAGGGCTAAGGGTCTAAAAGCATAATGTTATTTATACTGGTCTGGTATGTACACAAAACTGTTTTATAAGAACTCTGACTAGGGTTATTTTGCCTCAGGGAAATGTAAAATGTATAGCTCCAAAAAAGAAATGTAAAATACGATGTGAAAATGAGTCATTAGGAAAACTAGTCATTATCTAAGGAACACAGAAGGGAACCGGAAAGCAAATACAAACCAGAGGAGCTTCGAAGACCCAGGATTCCTCCACTGGTAAAACTTCAAGTGGCAAATCGGAGTCTAGAAGACAGAAGAAATAAAGCCAAAAGTTTGACTCTGAAAACATCGTATGCAGAAGCAAAAACAGCTACATTCCCTCCAGGCCCAGTCGCTTTTACAAGAGTGATTTTCTTGAAGTTTTAATGTGCCCTGCAGCCCAACCCCCCAACCCCTGGCCTCCCTCTCGGCCTCCTTTCATGGTCCCATCAACCCATTAAGGCCAAGAGCATTGTACAGGGTCCAGCGGGCTGCACATCACTGACTCAGCTGAGCTACGTAAATATCAGTGCTCTGGGACCAGTGAGAAAGAAAGAGTAGTAGCGATTCACCAGCTCCTCAGCCCTTTTTCCAATATTTTTCTTTGAATAAAATGTCAAGACAAGCAGGTAGAGAGCCTCGCTTTGCTGACTAGCTAGCTCACTAGCAATTTATGTTTCTGTGGACTCAAAAGTGCAAAGCAACGTCACTTCTTGAACATCTGAGGGGGTGAAAAGGGTCACCTCATGCATTCGCTGACCCAGTTGAGTTTCTCTTTAGCCATCCAGGAAAAGGTGGGCCCTCAGGTTCATGCCGCTAGCAAAAAGTCCCTTCTAAGCTAGTTCCCAATGTCCAGAAATTTAATCCAGCCTTCACGCTGGTATCAGAGTGTTGTCAGTATACCAGTTACATCTTATATCACCATTTCCTCTTCAGAATCCTGTAGTGGTACCCTTTGCCTATAGCTAGGGTAATCATAGGTCTCAGTTCAGCAAAGACATTCCTGGTTTATGCTCTCATCAGGGGAATTATTAATAGCACCCCTCTACGTCTCTCAAAAGGTCCCAATTTAGACTATAAGTTACCTGGTCATCCTAACTATAGCATCACATATGAGACATTTTAGGATGTGGAGCCACCTTAAAGTCTGGTTTCATTTAATGCCATTTCTACCCCCGGTCACCAGCTATTCCTAATTAATTATTTTCTCTGAATATTTTTCATCTCTGACTTTCCACAAGCAGTTCCTTTTGCCTGGATGTCCTTTCTGTCTCCACTCAACCGAATCATCCCCTTGTGAAATACCTACTTTTCCTCCAGGTCTTAGTTTAAAGGCTTCACAATATCTTCTCTTGCTTAAGTATTCCTGTTCAATGCCCATTTTGTATAGCAAACACATTTACTGTCCATTAAAGCACTGGGTACCTTATTTTGTAAATGTCTCCACAATAATCTATATCCTAGCCATAGGTAATTCTCAAAGATAGCAGTTATGCCTTTTCATCTTTACATGATATTGCAATGTTGAATGAATGAATGAATATACAGAGTGTACCTAAAGTAACCAAAGGGAAGTCAGAAATAGTTTGGAAGGAATATTTACTTCTGAGTGTTCTCCAAGTCCCCTCATTTTAGTCCAAGTGCCTAAACCAATCTGGAGCAACAAATGCACCCCAGGGCTCTGTTTAGAAGGATCTTCATATGTCCATCTCTTGCAGGAAATGAGATATCTTTCTTAATCAGGGAAAGCTCTGTGATCACTTCCTTGCATGGTCTCTGTGATTCACCATCTTTCTTACTGCCCAAGTTAGCTAACTTAACCTTATCAGGAACTATGCCAGTAGTCTGGTAGCCGTTTCTTCCTCTTAGAAAAAAAGCCAAAAGAAAAATCCCTTCTAAGTGTTAGGGATGACTCTCTGAGCAGGCTTCCTCTCTTGTTCTACAAGTTGGATGGACTGCATTAGCCTTGGGCTATGCCTATACTGTGTAGGGCGAGTATAGTTCACGAAATTCAAATTGCAAAAATACTACATTACTCCTGATACTCCTGAGAAATGATATTAAATGAAGAAAGATAAACTGGCAAGAGGGGAGCTCTAAAATGGATTGGATTAGAGGTTTTTTATTTCTCTTCCAGCTTCCTTAGTTCTAAGTGTGTTCAACAAATTCTAGCATAGGGTGAAAGGTTGGAGATCAACACGAATATCTTGCATTTCTCAGCCTTTAGCATGTGGAGTGCCCACACCTTATATATTTTCTGCCAGGAAATGCTTCAGTGTCCAGTTTCCCATGTTGTCTCATTGCCTTTTGATACCAGTGGCTACAGTTAAAGCAAAATCTGCACAAAGTCTGGGATGATTTTAATGAAGAAGATTTAGTCCCAAAGGTTAATGGGGTTGTCCATTGTGTAAAGAGTAATGCCTTTCAATGGTGACAAAGTAATACTCATTAGCTTTCAAGACACCTCATCCATCATCAGTTTGAATTGTGTTTTGCTCCTGATGTAAAGTTTAATATAGAGTCCATCACAAAGTATCATGACTCCTTTTCCCAAGCTGACCCCAGGGGCATATGTCAGCCAACATCTGGGCACTACAACTGTGAGGTTTTCAAGAAGCCTGTGCATATGCCTCTTTTCAGGAGTAATTTGCTGAATAGCTCATGTGCTCATTTGAAGCATGCACTCTGGCACCACAGGCACCAGTCCTAGTGTGATGGGTCCTATAAAATATTCAATCATGCATTCTATTATTTTAATCAAAGGAAGCATAGCATTGACATTTCAGTAAGTAAACGAAGGAACAAAGCAAGAACTTGTCATGGACGTTAGTACTCACACCCAAATGGAAAACAGATAGATTAACAAAGGGTCTTTTCAAAACAAATCTAAGTCATTATGTGTCAAGAAAAGCTACAGTTGTCCTTCTACTTTTAGTGACTCCACTGATGGACAGTGGTGTTCCAGTCAAAACAAAACCCCCAAAACGAAAAAATAAATAAATAAATAAAAGTAAAAAGAAAAAAAAATGGTTAAGTGACTTTCACAGCATTTTCCCAACAGTCTGTGTTTGACATGGGCTTTTAAAAGCATTCTTTTGTTAGTTCTGTCAGTAGTAACCAACAAATCTCCTCCCTTAGAAATTACAAAGGCTTTCAAAATGCAAGAAAGAGGAAAGAACCACCATTGGAAGAGTCAGCAGTAAATAAGACCCTTAGGCATACAGCTATGATGAACGCTATTAATGGTGCCACTTCACCTTGCTGCTTTCTGCTCATTTATTCTGGACAAATTCTAAAGCCGCAGGGGTACCTCACCGAGGAGCTCTAAAATGTTTGAGGTTCATAAAATTCATAGTTATGGGTGACTATCTAATTATATGATGAATCTTCACATGATTAATGATCTTGGATGTCAATGAAAAAGAACGTTTAACGACTATTTACAGATTCTTTCAAATTGTTAAAATAATTTGCTTTACTTATACATTATTTCAAAATTGTTTACATGTTTTTGCTCCCACCTAAGTTTTTCCTCACCTTCTTTACCTATATTCTTCCAATATTTTTCCTTAGTGTAAAAGTCATAATGATAAGCTCTGTTTTATTAAAAACATAAGGAATATTGGGATTTTGTTCCATTACTCTGAGGTCTATTTTTATACTCTCCAATAACTACTTTTGAAACATAATATACAATATAATGTAAATACAATTATTTTCTCATTTGGGAAATATATTTTAGAGTAAATACTAGCAATATATAATATATCTTTTGATAAAATCCAGAAGATTAAGTCAGGACAAATTCCTATTACATGTCCTATTTTTATTTTAAACTTCATATTTCATTTGTTTCCATGATTAGTGATGTTTTTTTCTTCTTTTCAGAGTTGTAAAAATTTTAATGACATCTACTTGCTCTTAAATCACTTGTCACAATAAAATCGTTTTCCCCACAGCATTTACCTCATTCTAGTTAAAAGGTTGATTTAGACAGTTTGTTTTAAAATTGTTGTTTCAATTTGTAGGCTTTGTTGCATGGTAAATTTCTAAAATTTACAAATGTCAGTCATCCTTGCATGGAGTTGCACTTCAACTTAAATCTTTTCCCCTGAACTTCCCCTGATCCCAACTTGGGATACCCTCATGTCACTAAAGATCCTGATTTCCTACAACACCCTCGGAATTTTGTAGAAAGTTACCTCACAACTAATCTACTAAATTACACATGATTCTAATTTTCTTCTCATGTTTTACGGTTTTCATTTTAATATTGCACAAATTATCTGCCCAACCATTCACAAGATTTTTTTAAAGGCTGAGCGACAAGTGACAGGCAACTACTAAGCCTCTTAAGGTGAAACTGTTAAGCCTGGAAGAATATTTATATAGACTGACTTCCTGCACAATGGGCTCAACAAAGCTAATGTAATTCACACAGATTTTCTATGAGAACACAAATTAATCAGAATGAAAGGATGACAACCCAGGAGCACAATGAATGTGTTCTGTGGCGTGCGCGCACACACACACACACACACACGTGTTCCACAAACTTGTATTCAATGACACACACACACACACACACAACTGATAATGAATAATTTTAGAAGCAGCTACTATGTTTTCAACTGAATCTAAACAGAGAGGAAAAAAGGCTTTTCTATTTGTTCCTACCTGCAAATTTGGAAGATGGGGGAGGAGTGTTTGGGGGCATGAGGTAGTGTTGGCCTTTGGTAAGGCTACACAGAAGGGAGAATTAAAACAAGACTTGAAGGCACTGAATTCACGAGGTGAGAAGAAAGCAGGAGATTCCAGAAGTACCCATGAGGAGCTTGGCTTACTTCACAGTTTTGCCAAAACACAGGAAACTCTGTTACTCTAAGAAAATATCTACTTCATTGTAAGGAGAACTAGAATTTGACCTGTTATAATTGTGTCTGGCTTATTGGCTCTATACATTTGTAGATATGAGTGGTAAAATCCAGATATTTAAACATTTCACAATTAATGTTAGAACAATTACCTATCAATTAGTAATCGTGCACTTTTTACAACGACTATCACAGGTAACAGAATCATGTGTAGGTACAGAAAAATGAAATTAGCAATGTTAAATTTTGGTGTCTCCAGTCAGTCTATATCTCCTCTATCCTTTAGGTATCTAGCAAGACCCTATCCCTTTTCTGCTCACCACCCCCATGGAGAAGAAGTTAAGGGCAAATTTGCATGTTTCTCCTCCCACAAGTGCCTCAATTCCCACAGAAAACAAAATGCATACCTCCCAAGTTTAAGACTAACTAAATGCTAGGTAGAGAGGTTAAGATACAAAAGGAGTAGCAAATTCTTTTTATTTTATTTATTTTTGCCTTCAAGGAGTTTAAATACAAATACATAGAGAAAACTAGAAATCAACATGATTCTAAAATTATTATTATTATTATTATGTATTTTTTTTTTAAGCAGAGAAGTATAAAACTAAGGAATTTCTCAGATGGCCAAGTCTGGAGCCAAAACACCTGGCACAGGGAAGTGAGAAAATAAAATGTAAGTCTTGAATAGAAAATGGCAATGGGTTAATTTCTGCTAGGGTTCAACATGTTATGCCATGGCAAACAAATAAGAATCTTGCTGGGTCTCAATTGATCAGAATGCTTTAATTTACTAAGACTGCATAGTAAACTAAATTGTTAGCTGCTGGTTGGCTACAAAAACCCAGCTGAACTCCTGGGAGCTACTGTACAGCCGCCTTCTTAAAACCTGTCCCGATGTGCACCAAACTGATGTCAAAAAAAGAAGATAACTCTTCCCAAGGTGCCTTATTTCAGCTATTCAAATTCATCTTCAGAAACCCAGGGGACGTTTCCCCTCAACACTGTATTCTGTACCGCTTAAAGTGAGCAAAGTTTCCTCCCCAAATTTCTTTGTGCTCCATTCACTCTGGTAGAATTCTTCATGAATTTCTTGGCCTATACCTGCCATATATTTGGCCATCCTTGCTCATAGAAGACCACTGTAAACCACTTCTGCAGTCCCAGGCTTGGATCTTGAATCTTTTCTCTTTCTCGAAGTCTTCCAGTTTAACCGATATACTCACGTTACAGATTCCCTGTTATTATATGTCTAAATTGCATTCTGATCTCTTGCAACCAGAAGTAAAAAGGGATTTTTCTTAAAACAAGCAAGCAAGCAAGCGACAGCAAATGAGGTCACATTCCAAGCCCGAGTAATAGATATTGGGAAGTCTAAAACCTAAACATATTTTAAAGAATTAGAATTAGACACAGATTTGCTCTTTTTCCCCCCCTCAAGAAGAGGTTTCCCTTCCTGCTAATAAAATTGCTTTATGTTATGAAATTTTGGTTCAGTTCGGCTCTGCCTCCTTCTTGCCCAGCTAAATAGATGGCTGATGGAAAACAAAAGTTTAGGGCCTGATTTTTCCCATTTGGCAACTTTCATTTCCTGATAATATTAGATAATTAACAAATTGTGTGTTCTAATGCTTTGTCACTTCAAGTGCATTTGGGGAAAATACTTCTTGTGCCTACTGAGTAATGGCTCAAATGAAAGAACACGATCAAAAAAATGCTTTATCACCATGCGTAGAACACACTGAATATTTATGATTTTAATTGTTACACACCATGTGCATAGTCGTTTGGGCAATTATATACACCTTTAAAGGTCAAGGGAAGAGGATGATTTGATGACTATGACTTTATAATTCATGATGAGCAAGTCCTTTAAAATTTCTATTAACTCAAAATGAAAATTTATAAAAATTCTTTGAAAAACAACCCCACCTCAGTATTCTCTATATGGTAACTGGTATTTTTGTGTATTTGTGAAATAACTAGATGCTTTTGGATTAAAAAAAAAAGGAATATTGACTACTTCTTAGACTTCCTGCCTCTTTACTAAAAGGATAATTTGGAACTGGGAAATGCAGTTCTATTCCTAAATTTATTGTTTACAAAAACACATGCTAATGTAACAGCGTATGAGTATTTAAAGGAAAAATGCCAAACACGCCGTGACAGGCAAAATGTATTTAGCTGTTTGCTTCAACTATGCTACTCTCATTCTGCAGCCTGCCCTCTCCAAGACCAAGTATTTTTGAGAGTGAGGCTAAAAATAGCCAGCCAAGCCTAACAACTAGCTTCTGATTGGCTCGGTGCAAAGACCATTCAGCCAATGAGAGCTTCTGGGAACAAAAGCAATTCTTTTGTGTGTGAGATGCTCAACCCACGTCAAAACAGCTTCAGGCTGTAGAAATGATTTTGGTTGAGATTTAACAAGGTAATAATGCATTTCAGCCCTCTGAAAGGTTTGAAGCAGAACAAAGGGGGTAGTGAAATCTACAAAACAAATGGAGCGCTCAGGCTTTCAGGGGATGAATCATCCGGGCTCTTGAGCTACATAACATTTGCAAACCCAGAAAAGTAAGAGCGCTAGGATTCTTTTTTTCTTTCTCCCTGATACTTTAAATTATTTTCCAAGCGTTTTCTCTGACCAAGGAAAAAGCAAATCAAAGGCGTAGTGTCCCGACTATGCACAAATGTGTTATTACGCTGATTTGCTGATGAACAGAAAGCAACTCACCCACGATTCCCTTAAACCGCACAAAGAGAAGACAAAAATTTATGTGCCGTGGAGGGTAGGTAGTAAAGCTCCCCGAAACTTTGGACTTGGGTTTCTGGGCATCAAAAATATCTCTTGTTCTCAAAATAAAGGCAGTTCTGGATTAACGATGTGATAGCTCTCCCGATAAACACAGTACAGCAGGACCTAATATGAGGCAGAAGCATTGAGCTTTGGGAGGTTTTGGCCATCGTCAAGGCATTTCGCCTCTAGGGGTCGCTGTTGCACAGCTGACGAACCTCTTCAGTCTGCTTCCCTCTTTAATCTTACATGAAAGGAGAAAATGGGCTTGGTAGGTGCCTTCCAGGTAGGACAAAAGGAAGTGGGGGAGTCAGCGTTTGAAACCCTTAAGCATGGTCTGCGGTGATCACCATGGGACAAAGCATCCCATAACAATACAGATTACTTCACATGGAACTGAAATGTTGTACAGGACAAAATGTTGCTATAGTAACCATTAGAAATGTTACATAACACATAGGCGCTCATAAGCCATTTCATGGTTTTAAACTGGCTTTATTGAGCAGGTGATAACTGAAAGACAGTGTGACGCTTTGTAGGCTCCAAGCTGTAGGAAATACACAAGGACGCACACTTTAATCTCTTGTGTAGAAAACCTGTACAGGTTACTGCTGACAAGGAAATACAGATTGCAAATACATTATTTACATGTTCTCTTCCCAGAAAACTACAGGTTCAATGCATTTTGTCTTCAATATAGCTTTTCTGATAAATGACTATCAAATGAAGCCTTAATTAACTTTTATTCTTGGTGTGACATAAAAGACCTAAGTAAATCAAACATCTCAGTAAAATGGAATTATAATTTTATTATGTGACTAGGTGTAAGCAAAGAGCAATATTTCTTTAAAAGTTACCTGTTTAAGGAAATGCATAGTCAAAAAATATTGCATTTGCTAATTATTGGTCCCAACTGCATTTATGAGCCCTAATAGACCTTTTGCCATAAAACATGGATGGGAGAAAGGGTGTTTGCTGAGAGGAGTATCCTATTCTCCTAACAAGTCATACAAAAACTAGAGAGGTGATATACCTTTTTTTTGCATTCACTTTAAAATAGTTTCCTGTGAGGAAAAATCAACCTAGGAATTATATTCCTAAACAACTAAATCCTCAGAGGATTGTATATATGTAGTTTTTAACATTCCGTGTCTAGAAAGAATGTGGGTACTGTTCTCTTGAAGTACTTTTGTGAGTTTTATAGTTTTGGTTTTATCATGTTGGCCCAGAGCCAGTTAAAGGAATTCTCACCAACTGTGTAGTTACACTACCCATGAGGTAGTAACCAGCGCTTAGTTTAGGATGGGTGGTTTCAGTGGAAGAGGCTGCGAGAGCTATCCGTTCCTTATCTCCTGGTGCCTTCAGCTGCTGAGTTGCTCAAGGCCCAGCCCTGACAGCTGTCCCTTCATCAGGGTGCTCTGTAAGAGGAGAATAGAGAAGAAGGAACTCAAAAATCTTCTCCTATCTGCCAGTGCAACTCTGAAGCTGGAGTCAAAAGCACAGAGTAACCTCCTTTCCTCCTCTTCTTAGAGGCCAAAAGTATTCCTCACAGGAAATAAAGGTGCTTTCTTTTCTCAACTGGTCATCAGTATGAAGCCTTATATGAACGTCTGCTTAAAATGTATGTTTTAAAAATATTATTTTCCCGATTTCCCCCTTGTTTCCTTTCTGTTTTGCACCCATGCTTTCCATTCTAAGGGGTAATAGATTCTGTGGCTCAGGTTCATCCCTTCAGAGACAAATGTGGTAAAGCAAAAAGCAGAAGACTGAAAGCCTTCCTGGCTTTGGTTTCCAGGCCTACACCAATAATTAAGGAGAGAGTCTTATTGACAGTGGGCCCCAGAGCAGTGGAACCAGAGCCCTGGTCCCCAGACAAATGCTGGAGAGGCAGGATGACTCCAGAGTTGAACACTAGACCTTGGAAGCCCAAAAGAGTGAGGTGGATACAGGGAAGGATGACTACACCCAGGCTCCCACCTCTCCAAAGAGCCCCACCTGAGAATGTCAGACAAGCATGTGAGAGCTACCAGACCTCAAGGGGATCTCTTGGATAGTGAAAAAATCAGAAGTGACCATGTTAGCTGGGACATGATGGTCCTTGTGTTCCTTGTGTTCAGGAAGATTTAAGTCTCCCAGTTTCTGATACTATTTTGGGAAGGCTACAGGAATTCTTGTCACTATGGTGGAATTGGGTCTTGGAGTTAAAAGTAGGTTAAGAAAAATAATACAAAAGCCATTTCTTGCATACCTGAGATTTAAATCATACAAAAACCATACTTTATACTTTCTAACAACTATGTTATTCATTACTTCCTCTAATCTTCAGTATGATCCTATAAAGGAGTTAGGTGTTTATCATTTAGCATCAATAAAGCAAGCCATTTTCATTTAAACGTTATTCTTCAAAACACTCACTAGAATTTGTCATTATTATAATCTCCATCTAATAAACATTTGAGGGATTTGGCAAAGACCATTCAGGCTTTGTCTTCTGTGCCAAAACAAAATTGATAATGGGGTACTCTCCTGGGTAATTTTTATTTTCAAGTTCTCTTTTTTTTCAAAATTACCTGTATCACTCATGTTTTATTGTTCATTTTGGAAACAGAACCACAGTCTCTGGAAAGAGCACTGACTTGGACGTTAGATTTTGAGATTAACTGCTACATAAGTACTTAGGATTTAGTCAGTTATAGGTGCCAGGGAGAAACTGGTCATAGCTGGGAAGCTAGGAGTTGAAGGCGAAAGGATACAAAAGACAAGAAACCATAGCTATGCACTGCATGGAGAGGTCTGGTCAAAGACCAAAAGCCTAGTAATTCTACAATCAGTAGAGTTACTTCTCTACAATTAGTAGAATTGCTGTTACAAAATTGTAGAAGTAACTCTACAAAGAAGTCCACAATGTTGACATTATGGATAGACAAAGAATCTAGATCCTGAGAAACACAGCTAGAACTAGAAGCAGTAGGCAACAAATCTGAAGTCCAGAGAATCACAGGTAGGGCTACAGGGTTAGCAGGACATCTTGGTTAACAGTGGATCAGAGCATCCTTTTCTGTGAAGCCCAGAAGCAGCCCGAGAAGCCATCTCAATAGTGCCTTAAGAAACCATAGATAATCCATTGGAAATTACAATTTAAGTCTATATAAAGCAAATACATCAATATATCATATTGGAGAATGAGAATAATGGTTCTACAGGGTAGGGTAACTATACATCCCAGATTTCCCAGAATGGTCCTGGTTTACATCCCCTGTTGCTGCATAATTATTAATATTTGTTGCTGCATAATTATGAATATCACCCCATTCATTCTCAAAAGTGTTCCAGTATGAACTACAAATTATATGGTTCCTCTACTGGGCAAATATCGAAGCATCTAAGCCCTATTTCTGACTGGTCATGTCATCTTCAGGTTGTGTAAAATCTGTTAGTCAAGTCAGTGAAGAAAGCAGACTCCCTGAGTATTTGATACTACGGACATAGCATTTGTCTTATGAAAATCTATCATGTCTGTATGGACTCTGCGCCTCAGATTCCCTTCTAAGGGAAATTAATACCTATATCCAAACTTACACAAAAGTAAGTAATGACATAAGATGTACTCAATGTGTTATGTATCCTTTAAATCAGAGGCTCTGAGAGTTGGTAAAGCATATTTTATCTAAAACTGCTGGATAAATTCCAGGTGCTGTTACTGTTTGTTTTACTTATGTATTCATTCTCTGAACAGTTACAGAATGCCTAGGTAAAGAAGCAAATGTGAGGCACATGTACTGCCACTTCCAGTTTCCAGCTCCCGTGGCAGACATCACCAATTGATTATGGAATTCTTTCCTCTTAGAACAGGCTCAACATCAGAATCCTCCTTCATAAGTGCTCCTGGCACCCACACCAGTAAAACAGAATTGATACTAGAGCTGAAACTAACCTTCTGTCTATCCCTGGCCTCCTGTATGTTGGACACCGTATTAGGAAGCGTAAGAATTTGTCATTGCTTTGAGGTTCCTCATCTATCGGTGGAAGGAAACAAATAGACCATTCGTTGCAGTGACAGAAGAACTCAGCGATGCTTGTACAACAGATACCAATCACATCACTGTCTACTGATAATGGACCTATATACAAAATCTAGAAGTATTATAGATGAAAACCTGGGACAGTTCAAGGAAAGCTTTGCAGTTAGAAGTTACATAAATTGAAACTTGAAGGTTACTTAGAAATAATCAGACTAAGAAGAGGGAAGGGAGTTCAAAGCAGAAGGAGCAGCATGTGCAAAGTCATTGTAAACAGGATGAGTGGGAATAGAATGAGGTGGGACATGGAGGTGGTGACAGAGAGGTTGGCATGCTGATACAGAAGTGTTTGGTTTTAAGGAGTTAGTGCAAAATAGAAGTTAGAGCTATGTCCACATTGAAAACAACTCATGAGGAATTTTAAAAACTCACCAATTGATAGTTCTGAAACTATTTTGATAGAATCTATTTTTTAAAATTCTTTATTGGAGTATAATTGCTTTACAATGGTGTGTTAGTTTCTGCTTTATAACAAAGTGAATCAGTTATACATGTACGTATGTTCCCATATCTCCTCCCTCTTGTGTCTCCCTCCCTCCCACCCTCCCTATCCCACCCCTCTCGGTGGTCAAAAAGCACCAAGCTGATCTCCCTGTGCTATGCGGCTGCTTCTCACTATCTATCTATTTTACGTTTGGTAGTGTATATATGTCCATGCCACTCTCTCACTTTGTCACAGCTTACCCTTCCCCCTCCCCATATCCTCAAGTCCATTCTCTAGTAGGTCTGTGTCTTTATTCCTGTCCTGCCCCTAGGTTCTTCATGACCTATTTTTTTTTCTTAGATTCCATATATATGTGTTAGCATGCGGTATTTGTTTTTCTCTTTCTGACTTACTTCACTCTGTATGACAGATTCTAGGTCCATCCACCTCACTACAAATAACTCAATTTCGTTTCTTTTTATGGCTGAATAATATTCCATTGTATATATGTGCCACATCTTCTTTATCCATAGAATCTTTTTAAAATTAATTAGACAATAAAGAATTTATTAAATCAACTGCTCCCTCCCATCATCACCACCACTTTGGCTTAACGTAGCCACAGATGCAGATTCCATCATTTCTCGTTTGGTCTTTTGCTTCTTTCTCATCAAACTCCCATCTTAAATAAAGAACAGACAGCACTGTCTTCCCTAATACATTAGTCAGAGTCATAATGTTTGTTTGTTGTTTATGGTTTTCAACCTAAGTTCAGGCCAACTTTAGCTATGATATCTGCATTTAAATCTAAAACATGTATTTGCTGAAGACAAAGTAAAAAATCATGGTGGTATTTTATTTTAGTATGTGGAAGGTTCAGTTAATGGACCTTCAAATATTATTAGAGATGTAACTTGTAAATTTTCTTACCCATAAGCCCACAGGCCCGCCAGACCAATCTTCAGAGTATTTAATCAAGCTCCATTCTTTGGACTCTCTTTCTAGTTGTGCCTGCCTTACTCAGTAAAATTTATTTAGCTTTGTGCACTGGACCTCCACTAGTTTTAAGCCATATTTGTCATTATGTGTATCTATCTTATACAGCTAGCTTTGGGTTCTAAGCTACCCACTGCTCTAGTCTACCATTAGAATTATTCAGAATTATCTTGTAGAGCACCTGGAAAGCCTCTCTTTATTTCCAATATCCCCAGTTCCATCCCAAGTACCCTGGGGTTTCCTCTGTTACTTAAAAATTGTGTCCTCTTCAGAAATTTTTAAAATTTTGTAGATTATAAATGTCCTGAAATAATTGAATGAATCCCTTTAAGGGGACTATTCATTATTCTGCCCAAGTTTCACTGAAGCAAAATAATTTTTGAATCTATCCATACATGTGATATAGTTTGTAAATTTAGAGGTAGTTTTTCTGAAGATAAATATTAAAAGTAAATTATAGTTGGGTTTTTTGGTAGAAGGTTTTTTTCTTTTTTATAGTTCTCTGATGGTTATGACTGATATGAAAACCTCAAAATATTTTGGGTTTGGTTCAGATAAGCATCTGTGACTTTGAATGTTATTCCAAACTCTTGAGTCCATAAATTAAAAATGCATGAGCAAATGGCTTATGCCAGATTTTTACTCTCAGATAAACTCAGCTTCAGCAACAAAGCATGAGAATGACAAGTGCAATATAAATTGTACCTGATCTACAGGCAATCTCATGCTTATGAGCAGGTTCTTTCCCAAGAGTTTATGTGTAAGTTGCTTAGAACCCAGAATCAGTTCCTCACTGAAACACTGCTACATGGTGGTGAGGTACGTAGGCCCACCCATCAGAGGCTGGCATGGAGTGCTAAAGCTTCTGACTACCTTTTGTCTTGATCTCTGAGTTGGAGAAGAGTAATATCAATAATATAGTGAATTACTCAGCTGTACATGTATTAACTTCTTTAGCAACAACTCAGAGATAGGCATTACTTTCATCCAGAGTTTATGAGGACGAAGAGATCAAGTGACCTGCACACAGCACTCATCTGGTAGAGGCATAATTTGGACCCAGGCATTCGGGCTTCAAGGCTAATGTCCTCAACCACCTCTTCCAGAAAGGGCTGGAAGAGGGGTGGGGTTGGATGGGGAGGGGTGGGCAGAAGAAGCTCTTAGATCAAATGTATAAGTGAGGGGAGAAGATAATGGGAATGTGGAGTTGAGAACAGCTAGCTGTTCTGGAAAGGTACTCATCTTTAACAGGGTGGAATTCTTCCTTCATTCCTTCCTCCTATTCCTAATTCCTTTTTAATCTTCTCCATTATTTTAATTCTCATATCCTCGCTTATTTTTTCCTTCTTTTCCTTCTTACACCACCGCAGATTTACTATTAAAGGTCAATTGGGTAAGAGGAAAAACAGGATTGGAGTTGGACTGGATAAGGGTGACCCACTGTTTTGATGTGCCCATGCCACAGAGGTTTCTGAAGATACCGGATTTTTGGATTTTTTCATTCTAAAACTAGGAAAGTCCCTGGCAAACTAGGACTAATTTGGTGACTTACTGTGTGTACGACAGGAAGAAGACTCTATAGAGAGACAAGGAGAAGGAAAATAAGGACCAAAAAGAATTCCTCAGGAGCACTGACCATGGGAAATCTCTATGAGCTGAATTTCAAGTAGCTGGGGTGGACTTTAAGCTTTAAACTCAAAGTACATTGGGAACATTAAGCAAAAGGTTTTGCTTGATAGTTTCTCCCCAGTTCTTAAATAGTATTTACACATGTTAAATTTGGCCTCAATTTAGGTCAAAAGATTTTGAAAGAGTATAGGGCAGAGTGGGAAGAAGCTTTAATCTGATGAAAGCAACTGGAAAAACAACTCTGTTAAAAGTTTCCTTGTCCCTAGAGGAAAGAAATATTCAGATTACTCAATGGTATTTTATGTTGTTTTTCTTATTTAGTGATTGAAGGAATAAGTAACATTGCTATTCACTTAAATTTCATACATAATGAATAGTTTCTGTGATGATTATTAAATTATATCTTATTAAGAAGTAGGTTGAAATACTCTATAAAACTATGCTATCTACTATATTTTGGTTTGCTCTAAAGTACAGATTTATTAGCTATCACTTGAATGACTGTCTTTATCTTCTTAAAATTATAATTGGTTGAGTTTATTTTTTTAGTATTTTAAAATATTAAATGAATAAAAATTTGTTTACCATTATTGACTTTAAATGAGTATTTTCTTTCATGAAAATGAATTTTGAAGAGGATTACAATGAAAACCAAATTCCCAAGTCTGCAAAAATAACCTCTGAAATGCTTTATTGATTGTTCAAAGGTCCTTATATATTTTAAATTTGTTTTTAGAGACGGCATGTTTTAAATAGATAAACTTCCTAGAATACTCTTTATGAAATACTTTTCAAGTTAGAAATATCATGGAATACGAATGCAGTCTTTCTAGGTAAACGTATAAAAAGCAGCTAAATAGAAATTTTAAATGCCCATTATTCATGATTTTTATAATGAAAATTCTATACCATTTTGAATATCAAAGGTGAACCTTCTATTATTTTCTTCCTTCTGGTACTAAAAAGAAAAAACAGAAAAAGATTTAAAAAAATCTATACAACACCCTCAACTCAAACCTTGGTTAATATATCAGTCAATTCTGGGTGAAATAACAAACAACTCTAAAATATCAGTGGCTTATGACATAAATATTTAGTTTTTGTTTATATTACATGAGGACTAGGGCTCAACTGGATCTCGCTCCTCGTGTCTTCTCATTCTAGACCTAGACTAAAGAAGCAGCTGCTCTCCACTGGGACTTGCTATTTTCATGGCAGAGAGGAGGAACTCAAATGCGAACTGAGTTTGATGCAAACACCTGGTATCACATAGTATATCACCTGAACCCATGTAAAGAAAACCTGCACAAGTCCCATGTCTCGCCTTTATTCTCACATTATTACCAAACTCACAACACTTTTGACACCAGATGGGTGGGTTTTTTTTACCCACCAAGCAATTCCGGGACACCAGTTGGGTGTTCTACAATTTAACTCAGTTCTGACAGTATCTACCTGTAGATAGTGTCAGATCCTACAGGTTAAGAGCTCAGTGTCACGAGACTGCCCCCGCCCCTTCAGATGCCAATTGCAAGTCCAGGTTGTCCCCTGTGCTTCTGACTCATAGGCACTAAATCAGAGGCTCACACCACCCCCTTCTCAGATTCAATTAATTTGCTAAAGCTGTTCACAGAACTCAGGAAAACAGTCTACTTTCTGTTTGCCAGTTTATTATATAAAGACCTGGCAAAGCATGCATATGAAAACCCAGATGGAAGGGATGCATAAGGCAAGGTATGGGGGGAGGGAGACTGAGTTCTCACAGCACCTTCCTGAAACTCTCCAAACCCTGTACAGTACTTTTGGGATTTTTATGGAGGCTTCATCACATAGGCATGATTGATCACTAACTCCAGTTCTAACCCCTCTCCCTTCTGTGGAAAATGAGGAATGGGCTGAAAATTTCAAGTTTCTAATCATGGTTTGGACTTTCTGCTGACCAGCCCCCATTCAGGAGCCCCCAGTAGTCCTCTCATTAGAACAAAGGATACTCCTATCACTCAGGAAATTCCAACGGATTTAGGAGCTCTATATTAGGAACGAGGGTCAAAGGCCAAATATTAAAACAAAAGACGCTCCTGTGTACGTTCTCATTACTTAGGAAATTAAAAGAATTTTAAGAGTTCTGTGCCAGGAACTGGGGGCAGAGACCAATAGGTATATTTTTTCTATTATCTCAAAGCCCACCTTTGGCTCTGGCAGTTTTGAGGATGCTGACAGCATCACAACTCAAGCACTAGACATGCAACCCTCAGACTTTCTGCCTCTGGGCTTTCTCTGTCACCTCGGTAGTCAGTTCAGCCTGTACACAGTCTTTGCACAGCACTGCCTCAAAGCTGGTGCTTCAGCTTCAGCCTTCAGCAGGTCATTCCAGTGCTCTATCTTTCAGGCTGGCAGCATCTAGATGGTGTGGTATGCAATACAACCAGGGACCCCATTTTCATGGCTCACCTCTGTAGCCCTTTCACTGTGAAGTGGACTTTCACTGCAGAGATTTGTGCATAATTCCAACTCAGTAGATAAGATACTCCTTAAGTCTCCTGATAGTAGTGCTAGCCAATGATCTGCAGCCGGGAGAGGCAAATCCACCTAGAATGGGTATCTCTTCCTAGAGTAACAAACCACTGTCTCTTATAGGAAGGAAGGGTCCCAACCTAGTCAACTTTCAGCCAAGTGGCCAGTTGATCTTCTCAAGGAATAATGCTATGCAAGGGCTCATTGTTGGTCTCTATTGTTGATATGTTGGCTATTTAGAGGTGGCAGTAGTCAGAATGGCTTTATTAAACAGGAATTCGTACTGTGGAGCCCAGGCTTCGCATCCATGTTGGCCAATGTGGCAACTCTGTTGATGTGCCCATTGTGCCTGTTTTGGAGTGACCAGTGATGGACACTGGCTAATATCAACTAACATAGCCATTTTTTTTTAAACTTGGTTGTTCACTGCCTCTTCTGTATTGAATGCTTTCTAACAGAAATTAATATGGGATAAAATAAAGCTTATACTTTTGCCTGCTGCCATATATCCATCAACATCTTTCTACCTCACCTTTCCACATCTGTTATCATTTAACCTAATCTTTTGATCCTTTTCTATCTGGATCTCTCACCAGTTGGCCAGGCTACTGGCCCCTTTCCATGAATCCATATATCTTTTTACCTCAAGCTACTTCTCATCCCGCACAAAGTATATGACCAAATGTACCATTTTAAGTTGACCTTAGCTGCATGGTGAGGGAAGAACACTAGTTCAACCAGACGGGATCACTTGGGAGCCTGGATTTCCTGTACATGAAGCTTATTCACACTTTCTAGTTGGCTAGATTCAAGATGTGTCATTTCTATTTTATGATGGACTGCTACTGGGTTCACTTGAATTGGGAAGCTAAGGGTTCACGGTCACTTGTTTGACTTGATAGTCAAATATTGCATCTCTACAAGTACCCCAGAGCACTCCAGGAGATGTTTCTTAAAAGATTTATAATTCTCCATTATAGATAGTATGATCTTGATCCAGAAATCCCATAAGTCAATGTTGTGATTCTCTCACTGGCTCTTGGTATATACATCAAACTGCCCCTTTCTTCATAACTGACACCTCCAATAGTACAGGGTCTTCCAGATAGTATGGTCCAAGCAGCAGGGCTGCTTGCACTGCAGCCTAGACCAGCTACAGAGCCTTTTCCTACTCCAAACTGCACTCAAGCCTGGCAGCCTTTTGTGTTACACCATATACGGGCCAGACACTATTCTTAGGTGTGGAATGCGTTGTCCACAGAGCTCAAAGAGGACTATCAACTTTTGTGCCTCCTTCTTTGTGGCGGGGATACAAAACAAAAATACATCAATTTGTCTTTTACTTTGACAGGGATAACCCAGTACATTATAGACACAGGACACCTAAAATCTGACTACAAGTGGCAAGTCCTGACACTTTGTAGATTTTATCCCATTTTGGAGCCTGTATGTCTTACCAAGGCTTTGAGCTCATTAGCCACTGCTTTCTTAGTCTGTCTTGATCAACTTGAGTATAATGGAACAATGTCATGTTCTGTGAAATTTCCTGATGTTTCTGATATCTTTGGACTATATTATGACAGAGGGCAGGAGAGTTAACACAGTCAAAATTTAGAAAAAAATGTTCATTATATTGCTGAGGGTTCCTTGTGAATGCAGACTGTTTCTAATCTTCTTTTCTGATGGCATATAAACTCTCTGCAGATGAAGGCTTTTTGGTTGCCCCTCCGACCTTGCTAGTTGTTATGGTCATTGCAGCCTCCTGATTACAGCAGTTAAGCATGGCCATCTGGACCCAGAGACTTCAGGCCTCCCATCATCTCCATCGCTATTAACACACTAACCTATGTAACAGTTTCGCCACTGTCAGCCCTGATCCTCAGAAAAGAGCCATGATGGAGCAAATTAATGATTCTGGTGTCTCACCAGCACATTCCCCATGGCTTTGGTGAATTATGTGCCCTATGGGTTCTTCCATGGAAAAAATTACTCTGACAGGTCTCTTGGCATGACATGATATATCCATTCCAACATACCCCCTTCCCAGAGTCTTTTACCCATTTTACGTCTCCACCGTCTTATGTGGCAATTCAGGAATTTCAATATTATTAAGACTTTCTCCAGATTTCTAAGACCCATTCTTCTGGCAAATTTTTTCCATGCCCTGGGATCCTTACCAGAACATTAAATCCCATGTTTCAAGAAAATGCCCCCACATCAATAAATTCTTACTTTTCTAGTCATAACTTCCAGGCCTGTTGACCACATACTCTGAAAATCCAATCCCACAGATACTTTCCTGACTCCTGATAATACATGCTGGTTAACTCTTGAGGATTCATGGGGTGATTATCTCTTTTCTTGTTTATCAATACCAGTATGTTTTCATTCCACAGCTGGGTTATGTTGGAATTTAACAACACTTTTCAGCCTAGAAGCCAGGAGAGAAGATAGAGGCAACTCCTGAAGGATGTCTCTTTTACATAGTGTGGGATCAGCCTCTAAACTATCTTCCTGCAAGGGAAAATGTCTAGCTCTTCAGAGAGGTGTTTGGGCCAACTCTGCAGGTACTCAGGTTATAGCTTTGTGGGGGAATTCACCCAGATGTGCCCATCCTATGTTTCTATGCCCCAACTTTTACTAAGCAGAGCTCTGACCTTATCATAAGAACACTCCTCAACTGAACATTTAATCATCTTTGCAGTTCAGTGGCCCTAAATACCAGATTCTGAATTTTCTCTCCAACTATGTACACTCTCCTTTTGCAAAAGATAAGAAACTGTTTAAAAGCTACCCAAGAAGCCTTCCTGCTTTCATACTTACATTTAAGCTACTTCTTAACCGTGTTCAGTTTCTCATTAACTCTCTTTAGGTCTACAGTATAACTTACTAATAATCAGGTAATTCCACTGTTTTTCTGTTGGTTCTTTGCTCCATATTTTGCAAACACCTGAATATTGTCCTAGCTAGGGAATTCACATTCAACAAGACATTCTCCAAAGTCACCACTGATGAAATGTTTACCAGCTGGACTGCTGTTTTGTGCCAGAAACTATCCATGATCCATACACCACTTGGGAAGGGATCCTCATTTTCTGGTAGGTGGCAAATGATCCAGTGGCCAAACTCTATCTTATTCACTGATATACTAAAGCACTTACAGTGTCAATCATGTCAACTGGTTCTTTGGGGAAGCAGAAGCCATTGAGTTAAAAGTGAAAAAAAAAAAAAAAAAAAACAAACTAAAACAAGACAAAACCCCAAAAAATGTATTGGAAAAAAAATATCTGTGAAACATAAAAAGGTAAAGGGGGCAAGAACATCCAAGGAAAGCCTTCCAACTGTGATAAAGTTCTGGCTCCTGTGAAAGAGGGAAGGAAGGCCAGAGGATTGGGTAGGGTAAGCCTCACACAGCAGTGCAGCTCAGAAAATCTCAGCTGACCTCATGGGAAGCTTCATTGGAAAGACTGCTTTTTGAGGAGTCCTGTTCTGCCTCAGAACTGAGGCTCTTTTGCCACTGCCACGCTCTCTGGCTGAGCACTGTGCAAGAAACATGAGGCCCTGGCTCATGTTCACGTTTGCCATAGTTTGAAGGCACCTGGATCTGGAGGCTGTGACTTAACTGTACTTCTTTTGACAGGTTTTCTTTTGAAAGGAAGTCTGTGCATCATACCTCCATGGCCGCCCTAAACACTTCTGACTAACGTAAAGTCCTTTCAACAATTGATTCAAACAGCTAAAACTTTCATCACAACACAAAATAACTCCAAACATTACGATATTAAAGAAAACCACCAACACCTGTTTTACAATAAACTCCTTTGCACAGTTTGCTACCTTTTTCACTCTTCTTCTACTCATTATCTCTTAATATCCTCCTCATTTTATCCCGTTATGACAAAAATGTGCCTTCCATCTTTATATTTCCTTGAAATAAAACTTGTCATTCATTATATTTCCTTTTTTCTCATAGCTGTGATACTGTTTTTATGTAAAATCTATGTTTTTGTTCATCTTTTTAGGGAGCAAAACCTAATGGCCAATATGAAAGAAGGTTTAATACACACACACACACAACACACATATACCTCTACCTTCTGCAAGGCATTGAATTATAGGAAATAAAAGAAACTCATTATTTGTTGTCTTACTTCAAGAAGCTCATAGTTAGTTAATCAAAGGGCAGAATTAGGTTGTCTTTTCTCACCCTTGCTTCCTTCCATCTCTCATATCACAAAAATAACACTGCCCTTTGTGGAAGATAAAGACAGTATCCTCTTTCCAGTTCCTGCTAAGAGAGATTAATTTGCCAGGATGTGAAGATGTTGGTCTTCATGAAAGCTAGTCTCTTGCCTAATTAGGAAAAGTTTTCTTATCCATATTACTAGCTGGGTTCCTGCTTCTCTTTAATGATACATACTTTTTTTTCTGGGTGAAATAAATTGCTCATTCAATTGTTACCAGGGTAAGCATTCCAGTCAGAAAATATAGAACATGATAAAGAATTTATCTTTTCTAAAGCCTTAACTCTATAGCCCATCTCAAAGTACAAAACTCAAATGACCACATCATAACATTTTAAAACACATTTAATCAGAAGTTATTAAACATTTTCAAGAAAGTGATTCCAAGTGTGTGTGTTTTAAAAATTTTTAAATAAACACTCAAAAACTTTTTCTAGGTGGATGATGCTATTTTAGGGGCCCCAACTTGCTTCCTAACAAAATGATGTTCTTATTCAAACATGCAATGGCTCCAAATCATGAAATACATTTATTTTTGTAATTATATGTTTGTTTAGTTATTTATGCCAAACATGAGGCTAAATACTCTGAAATTTATACATCAAAAATATAAACTGGATCTATGTCCCCATACTAGGCACTAGATGCCACTCATTCATCCTTTCTAAGAGGAAAACCACACAACTAAACTAAAAACTGCTGATATTTTAGAATAAAAATGAACAATTAATTTTGTACTATGTAGGTGGCTATTATATATGGCTGGTCACGAAAAATGCAAAAACCAAAGGACATGTTCTTCAGATGAAAACACATTCATTCACCTTGTTTCCACTTTGCACCTTTGCTTTATGTATATCACACAGAACAAATTGGTGGTTCAATCACTCCACTTGTTTTTCTCGCCTACCCCAAACCTGGCTCTTCTTCTAAAATAGAACATGACTAATGTGCTTTAGTTGGGAACATGTGTAATTACATTGGTCCTCCTAGTTTGACTGCTGTCTAGAATGCTGCTTAATAAAAGACTATTCACAGTGAACTTGTCTTCCCTTTGAAATATGAAATAAACTTCTTCCATTAAAGTCCTGAAATGATCAATAGTCAGTAGAAGTTTCATCAGAATCTCTTCCTTTTATGGGTATTAATTCTTTGGCCAATTTTGCATGTAACCAAAGCAAGAGATGACCCAGTGTGATGAATTGGGTGATTGGGATTGACATGTATACACTGATGTGTATAAAATTGATGACTAATAAGGACCTGCTGTATAAAAAAATAAATTAAATTAAATTAAAAAAAAAAGAGATGACCCAAAATTTAGGTGAAACCATGAGTGAAAATTGCAAGAAAAAGTAACATTAACATCTGTTTGGAATGTTAGCTTCTTGAGAACAAAGGAATTTTAAATGTGGTGAGGTGATATAGAACAGAAGTTAAGAGGAAGGACCTTTGGGGTCATATTGACAGTGGGGCTTTGTATAGTTTACTTAACTCTCCTGAACTTCAACTTCCCAATCTGTTTAAAGTGTCAATAATACCTTCAGTATGGAGTTGTTTTAAAGATCAAATTAAATTATGTCAGCACTTGACACACTGCTTTGCACACAGTAAGTGCTCAGTAAATTGTTATTAATTATTAATAGTATAACATACAGCTCCAGAATATTACATTTATTAACACAAAAATATCTGGCACAAAGGGAACCCTTGCTTTTAATATCCTACCAAAATATATCAAATTCTATAAAAGATATTAAAAATAGATCACACTACAAATATGCTCAAATATATATATATATGTTAGAATCCTAGGGTCTATTTGGTAACTTAAATAAAATGATAATTAAATAACATTAAGATCAGCCAAACGGAATAAAGGCATTTCTACATTATTGTATGGAGTGAAAGGAAATGAGAAGAAAACTCCCCAAAGTCCTGGAAGCATGTGAATATATTTTTATCTATTTTTCTATGTGAAGATGTACACGAGAAGCTTTACAAGTTTGAAATTCATGGCACGCATACTTTGTTTAAAATGTTTTGGAGCAGAGGCCAGTTAAAAGACACATATAGGGTTTGTGGGTGGGCTAGTCTGCTCACCCGAAACAGTCAATTCTTACTTGATAACATGGTTATTTACTTGGTACCAAGGGATCTTGTCTTTGGCCTAGAGAAGAACTTTGGGAGAGAATTAGGCCTTATTATCTAGATACAAAGTGTCTGTCCCTGGAGATCAGGATGATCCCTCAATGTATCTGGGTCACTTGTGGGATCAGTTTCAATTTTTATGACATGGCCTAAAGTTAATACTGGCTTATATGAACTTAATATCCAGCAATCTGACCTGATTTGGAGTAAAAAAAAAAAAAGTATAAGTATAGAAGCCTTATCCTTACACCCCCAAATGCTGACGACAGATTGTAAACTCAGAGTTCACAGACTATGTCTGTTCTGTAAAGGACTGTACGTACTCCCCTGTCTGCTGATGCCAAGGACAGAGTAGGTATTAAGACCAACTCAGTTGGCCAGTGGGCCCCTTTGCTTCTATTGATGGGGTTTTCAGAACACTGTAGAAACAAATTCACAGGTTTCTCTCTGGATCTAATCCTTGGCCCTTTCCCTTTAAGTCCTGGGCTGCATGATATTTCCAAGATAAATGGTTCCAATGTATAATTAGACCATTTCTTTTTGAGGTTAACAGCTCAACATAATTTCTTGACTCTCCCTCTAATTTGTTATTCAGGAAGCACTCCTCTCCATCCCATCCCCTCTATCTCTACCATGGGAATGGCCTTTGTAGTTTTACAACTAAGAAACATTATAAACAAACTGCAAAAGCAGCGGAGAAAATTTATATCTTCCCAGAGCAAATACTGAATCAATCTTTATGCTTAGCTAAACCAAATAATTCCTGACTTTGCATGTTGCTACCACCAACATAAGACCATGAATAAAGACAAGCAAAGATGGTAGCAGAAAGGGCTCACCTATAATTTCACATATGCCCACAGTTTAATTAATTCTGGTTCCAACTTGGAAGAGCCAATTCAAATTGTTAAATTAAATAATCCTTACTCAGTAACAACTTCCTTACAGGCTTTACTTTCTAAATTTATTATTATTTCGTCACTATCATAATTATTATTTTCCTCTTCTGCTTATTTGTCTACCATGTATCTTCTTTGGAGAAGAGTCTGTTCAAACCTTCTGCTGTTAAAAAAAATCATATTGTTTGCTTCCTAATCATTGAATTTTGAAAGTTCTTTATATATTATGGATATAAGTACTTTCACATGTATGTGATTCACAAGTACTTTCTTCCAGTCTATGGCTTGTCTTTTCATTCTCTTAAGAGACTGGACCTCAACACCTTTGGTATCCTCTCCACAGAGGAAAGTCACCTCTGTGACTTTCATAGAGTAAAAGTTGTTTACTTATATTTTTTTAATTTTGGTAAAGTCCAATTTATGGTTTGTTTAAATTGATCATGCATTTTGCATTGTACCTAAGAAATATTTACCTAAAAGAACTTTTATGGTTTTAGATTTTATACTTAGGTCTATGATTCATTTGGTGTTAATTTTTGTGTAAGTGGCAAGGTATGGACAGTGCTTTCTTTTGCATATGGATATCCATCGTTTCAGCACCATTTGTTGAAAAGATTATCCTTTCTCCACTGAACTGCTTTTGAACTTTGGTTCAAAATCAATTGAGAATATATGTGTGGATCCATTTCTAGACTCCATCCTATTATATTGATCTATGTGTCTACCTTTATGTACATCTCACACTGTCTTGTTGACTACAGATTTATAAGTCTTGAAGTCATGTACTATACATTTTTCTAGCTTTTTACTATTTTATAAGTTTTTTAAACTATTTTTTATTTTTTTCATTTTTCTATGGATTTTAGAATTATTTCATCATGGGTATGTGTCATTAAGTATTCCTTCCTCTTCAATTGTCTGGAAGATTTTATGTTGAATTAGTATTTTTCATTTCTTCCCTAAATATTTGGTAGAAATCGTAAGTGAAACCATCTGGGCTTAGAGTTAACTTTTCATTTTGAGGGTGTTTGACCAAGGAGGGCAAGAATTCATTGACTTGGAGACACTCTCTGAGGACAAAGGGCATAAAACCTTGCCAATGACCCCTGAGGTAGGAAGCATGGAAAATGATGGCCAATCCACAGAGCAAAGTGGATTTCTTGATGCCTTGGCAGAGAGTAGAGGAAGGAATAAAGAGAGTGAGGAAAGTGGGCCTGCTGGAATGGATATGTGTGGTCATAAGGCTCATCAGAAGATTATATTTTATGGGTGGCCCCAGAGAACACCATGTGCCATGAATATAAGAAATGTACTGGTGATTATAGCACCATCATGACTTATGAGGTCAATATAGGTCCTTCTCTGCAAACTAGCTCTGAGCATGTAATGTCACTGGGGACAATGGGACTGCAAAGAAATAGAAGCCAGGTGGTAGCTCTTAACCACCAGAAGCTTGGGGACCACGATGATCATTAATACCAGCAAGGTCAGAAGGGACGTGAAGGGGGTATGACCTCCAGGGAGTTATGGAGACAGTTGAGCATGGTATCCCTAAGAGCAGAATACACAGGCAACAAAAAAGATGGCTGATTAATATCTACAACAAGAAATAGTCAAGAATGGAGGAATAGGAAGTTGAGGACAGTCTTCCAGATAAAAAGTCACAATTCCCTGTTTAGTTGCTGAAATCATTTTCAAATCTGGAACCCATTGACTGAAAATATAACTAGGTCTCTCGTATGAAGGACTCTGTAACACTGAAGCAAGTAAATAATGTAATGGTTCTCTCAGTCCTCTCCTAAAGGGACTTACGGCCACCTACACACTGGGAAAGATAATTCAAGAAGTACTGGACACAGGGTCTGAGCTGATGCTGATAGCCAGAGATTCGAAGCATTCTCATGGCCCTTCTGTTAGAGTGGGGGCTTGTGGAAACCAGGTAATAAGTGAAGTCCTGACTAAATCCCAGCTCACAGTGCACCACTGGGTCTGTGGACCAACATAGTCATCATTTCCTCAGATTCTGAGTATACAATTGGAACTGATACAGTGGGTATTGGAGTAACTAACCCCCATACTGGGTTCTTGGCTGGTATGGTAAGAGCTATTATTGTGGGAGAAGGTAATTGGAAACCTCTGAATTTGACTCCACTGGCCCAGATGGCAAATTAGAAACCATATCACATTGTGCAGTAGGAATAAGGTAGCAAAGATTAGTGACATAAATAAAAAACTAGAATGATGATCATTATCATATTTCAATTTCATTCACAGTCTGGCCCCAGCAGAAACAAGATGGATCCTAGAGATACCACAAGCTCAACCAATTACTAGGACTATCACAGCTGGTGTGTGGAATGTGGAAACATTGCTAGAGCAAATTAATAAGGCCTCAGGTCTATGGCACAGAGCCACTGATTTGGCAAATGCATTCTTTTGTATTCCCATTGGAAAAGAAGATGACGAACAGTTTGTTTTCACATGCAACAGTATTCATTTACAGTTTTGCAGCAGGGTTATATTAATCACACTCCCTCCCATGACATAATATAATGTGAAGAGCTCTGGACCATTGGGACATCCCACAGAACATCACATGGATGCATTGTACTGACAGCATCATGCTGATTGGACAGGAAGAGTGAGATGTGGCTAGCATACTGGAAATCTTGGCAAGACAATGTGGGCTTCAGAGAGTAGGAGATAAACCCTACAAAGAATCTCAGAGCTGTCACTTCAGTATAGTTTTAGGGGTTTAGTTGTCATGGCTGTACTGGGATATTACCTCAAATTTGAAAGACAGATTGCTGCATTTTGTGTCTCCTACAACAAAGAAAATAGCACAGTGTCTAATAGGCCTGTTAGGGTTATAGTGCCAACACTATATTGAGAGAGAGAGAGAGAGAGAGAGATTCGTGCAGTGACCAATTACTTAGCCATCTGGTTAAGGGTCTGGAAGGAAAGGGGTTAGAAGATTGAAGTCAAGGAAGTCTGGCACAGAAGCAGGTGGCTGGACATTACTGGAGTGGAAATAAAATGTGAAGAGTTTTGTATCATACAGTAATGGCTATGAGAAAACATCCAACATGGAAAAGGCACTGAATTAACCATGTAAACAAAGTGACTCAGCCAGTTGACATTAGATGGCCTTCGTCACTGGCTTCCCTGGAACTGGCACAATGGGCAAATGAATGGAACAGACATGGTGGGAGAGATGAAGATTATATATGGTCCCAAGGGCATGGACTTCAACTTACCAAGGCCATTCTACCTACTGTTACCTTTGTGTAGCCAGCAGAGACCAACACTGAGCACATGATCTGGCACTGTTCCTTGAAGAAACCAACCAGGGACTTAGTTGTAAGTTGACTACATCATACCTTTTCTATGGTTCATCCTGATAGGGATAGATACCTATTACAAGTATTGGTTTACCTTTTGAGTTTCAGTCAGCTCAACTGTCCAGGGTTTATGGAATGCCTGATCCACAAACATTAAATCCCAAACAAAAAAAAAATCTAACCAATGGGCCCACTTCACAGCAGAGAAGGTGCAGCATCATATATCACAATATCCAAAAGTAACTGCACTCAGAGAGCTGGAACATGCTTCTAAAGACCCAGCTGAAGCACCAGCTCAGCATAAACAGTCTGAAAGAATGGCACGCCATCCTTCATAATGTGATATTGACATTAAATCAGAGGTCTCTATACTGCTTTGTGTCCCAAATAGGAAGAATATATGGGATCTGAAATCCAAGGGATGGAAACAAGGGTGGCCCCACTTACCATCACTATTGGGTAGGGAAATACTGGCATCTACTGTGTAGAAGCCAGTGATGATGCTAAAATATTCTACAACATGCAGGACAACCCTCCTGCCAAATGTCAATAGTGTTAAAGTTGAGAAACCATGCCTTAAAGGATGCACATTTACCAGGGGAACAGCAAGGGTAGTATTGAACTACACACTGCTGCTGTTACCAGGGCACTTAGGATTGCAAGAGAAAGAGTTGCCGTCATACCAGAGGAATTGACCCTCAACAGTAGAAGGAGGAGTATGTGTGGAACGTGGTCACTTCCTCATACTCCCTTGTCCCACTCTAATTATGAATTGACAGGAGCAACAACTCCTGCTAAGAATGGTTGCCAAGGGCTCAGATCCATCAGCAATGAAGATTTAGGTCAAACCATCAGGTAAGATAACTAGAACTGCTAGAATCTGGAATGGATAGCGGAGGAGAGACTGGATGAGCATCAGTTGCTGCCCCAAGACCAACTGTGGCGATGGCGATTGCAGTTTACCCCATTAACCTCCTTCTAGCTTTTCTCTCAGGAAGAGAGTCCCATGGAGAACACTGAGGAGCTGCTCCCCAGCATACAGGAGACGTGGCACAAGGTGAGGCTGTGATAGCTATGAACGTGCTCCTGTGAGACTTGCCTTCAAGAAAGAGCTTGCCACAAGGGTGCAGTTAACTGACTGCCACTGGCTGCCATGTTGGAAGGATCTGCCTCAGCTGCTGGTTGCTGGCTTTGCTTTCTCTGTACTTAATATAAAGTGTACTTAATATAAAGTGCTATGAATACATGTAAAGTTGAAAAAAACAGAATTATATTAACATGAATTATAATTCATTATATATATAATATATATATATAATTCATTAACATGAATTATAATACATAATTGGTAGTGGCTTGTCAGATGTCTATGGTTCCTGTACCATACAGCTTCCTTGTTAACGTTTATTTTCCCCTCCAAGAAAGGGTAATTCATTTGCATTTCATTTTATAGTTCTTTTTGTACACTCCGTAATGGATCGGAAATGCGTATTTAATTGTAACTTTCACCTGTAGAACTTCATTGGTTAACCAAGGGAGATGAAATTTATAAAAATAATAATTTAGAGAGAGATATTTCTGCATTTTGCTTATAGTCCTCATAGGCCTGATATACTCTGTCCCTTTGCATACTGGTTTTATTAGACTTCTATTTAATGTTGATCATTGACCATTTCCTAGTTGTTTCTTATTTTTAAATTACTATGGCATCTTAGCAAACTTGATTTGTGATACACAGTTTATGCACTTGGATATCTATATTTAAAATCTGGAATATCTCCTTTCCAAATGATTTATTCCTTTTATTTAAAAACTTTTTGTTATTTTTGTTGATCATGTTTCAACACATCTGTTTAAAGAATGATTTTCTTTTTTAATAGTTTTAAACATTTTACTTATCTCCCTCCTTTCCTCCCTTCCTTCCTCCTTCCCTAACGATATTTATTTAGCTTCTGCCTAGAATGCTTACATTCTTTTTTACTTGATATGTAGTTAGGTGGATCCTTACGGCTACTCATCTTAGGGCTTTATCTGCTTGCTCAGGTACAATTGTAAAATTGTTTTTCTTTTCTTTATTTAGTGAGTAAAAGTGAAACCCTAAGAAGTAGATCAGCAGCAGCATGAAAAAAACGGAATTATCTCCCAACTAATTTACCGTGAAAAGGTAGAAAATTGAAAAAACTAATTAATAAATAAAAGGCATAGATATATCCAAACTGAAAAAGACTAGGGGGCATTTAGCTTTGGCAAGTGACTTAGCCCAGCTGACACAACATTACAAGATAGTAAAATTCTAGTGCATAGGTGAATAAACAAACACTTGCACTTTATAAGATAGAGTTGTTAACAAAGTTGCCACAAATTAAAAATGCTATACAAAGGCTGCAGATAAAGTTAATCAATGATAAGTTAAGTTGGTGGCCTGAGTAACATTGTTTAACCTAATAAATTTTTGAATTTTTCAATCTGCATACAACTCACCTGATTAGAGGATTAACATACGAAAGGGGGTTTTTAGAAAAGAAATAGTCTTGGGAATGAGAATAAGCACAAGTATAATCCATCACTGTCTGATTTCAGAATTGAACCCACCTACATCCATGTAGCTTAATTAATAGGAATGAGAACTAAGCCCACCTGTGTCAACATGGCTTAAGTGTTTGTTTCAGAAAAGTTCTCACCCAGGAAGATAAGAATATAACCAATAAATAATTTCACTCGGCTTTAGGAAATTTGTGCAAACCAGTTTGGGCAAATAGTTTGCTCAACTAGGCAAACAGCTCTCCTATTAGGACAATAGATTGCTCACCTGGCCAACAGTTCACTTATCCAACAATATTTTACTTAACTAGAGCTGCTTCAAAACTCTTGCCTCACTGCGTCCACCAGTTTTATGCCACTAACTGTGTCTAATCTCAATCAGTTTTCTGTCTTGAAAAAGCCACTTTAAACCAGTTGTGACCAGATCTCAACACTCCTCTCTGACTTTCCCTTCAGAGACCTAACTAAAACTGTCCAGGTAATGTTCCCTCTTACTGCAATAGGTCTGATGAACAGCTTTGCCTAACTGACATATATTTTGTGTTTTGAGGGGGAGTTGTTGAGGATATTCATAGTACCCCGTCCCTCTCCTCTGCTGCTACCAACACCATTCACATACCACCATCAGCTCCATCAAACTTAACTGATTCCTGCTGAACTAATACAAACAAAACAAAACTGAAAGCCCACACACTAAAATTAAGAAAAATTCTCCTATAAGAGAATGAGGCTTATTTGAGCAAGGAGATGCTTAAAGTACAGACCTTGTTAATTCTACACTTACATGAATGCATTTGGATATGAACAAAACGTGGGCAATAATGATAACTGGACTGTGTGGCCGTGGGAAAATTATCTAACCTAAGTCTCATCTATAAAATAATGATAATTTTAAAAACTAATGAAAATTGGTAATACATATTTAGCCCTTACAACATCTGATGTGAAACTGAAATCAACACACTTTCCTGTTGTGCTAAACAGTTCTGGGACTGGGTAAAAAATTAACAGCTACGTGGACCAGGAAATTGTTCCTAGAAGACACACTAAAACAACTCATTTAGCAAGACTAACTGCTTCTGCATCAATACTCGAACCAAACCCCTTGCCTCACTGTGCCCACCAATCCATAACTCTCACATCAAAAATGGCCTAATCAGTCACCTGCTCTGCAAGACTCCTCCCAAAATCATCAGTCCAAATTCTAATACCATACACAACACACATATAAACATATATATACACACATAAAAATACATATATGTGGTATTACATATACATATTTTTATATATTTTATATATATATATATTTCTTTTTTCCTCTTGACTTCCCTCTTCTGAGACTCTCCTAAGACTATGGATTGGTACTCCCCTTTACCACAGTAGGTTTAATAAATTGAGTTCTGCTGGCTCAACTGGCTTTTGGGGGCTCCTTATGGGGGCTGACAGATAACTTAGGCCTTCTCCTAAATATCATACATGTATTAAATTCTTTATTCTTCCAAATAGCTTTGTGAGGTAGGTAATATTATTATCTATATTTTACAAAAGAAGAAGAGTTTAAACAACTTAGGAAAGTGTTTTTGTGAGGATTAATAATGCAGGAAAAATGCATAGCATAGTTGTTAGCACAAAGTAAGGTTTATGAAATATGACTATTATTTTTCTGTTATATTAATGACAGAAAGAAAAAAAATTAATCACCTCACCAAACAGATCTCTACCATGAATACTTTAGTGCTGGGAGAACTGTATACATTTTTCAAATCCCCAGAATGTTTGGCCATAGAGAAGCTAGAAGTTGGGAAATTTTCAGCAAATGTTCATTTCTGTCATATGAAAAATAACTTATATTCATAACATATGTTTGTTTTCTAATAATACCTTCTTTTTTAAAAAAATATCCTCCTAATCCTTGATCTAGAGAGAATATGACACTGAGAGAATTTCTGTATTATGGCCAGAGCTGAGAGGCTAAGGGTTATTAGCCATGTATCACCTAGATCAGGATTCAGCAATATTTTTCTGTAAAAATCCAGGTAGTAAATATTTTAGACTTTACCCTTCATATGGTCTCTGTCACAACTACTCAACTTTGCCATCATAGCACAAAAGCAACCATAGATCATATACGGAGGAATGGGTGTGTTCTAATAAAATTTTATTTACAAAAACGGCGGGCTCTTTTTAGTCTATGGACTATAGCTTGTCTACAGCTCTTCTAGGTGCAACTTTAAACGCATGTATGGAGTCCTGTGCTTTTTGATTTCCTTGATTTCCTATTCAGGTCTGACAATCCTGAAAGGCACTTATTCACAGATGCAGCATTGCTTATCCATTCACATACCCTATCACTAACTTTTCTGGGTTGTCATGACATTTAATATCGTACTTTGGTGGCTTCTGTGACAAAATAAAGATATCATAAGTAAACCCTGGCTGGGAAACAACTCAGTTGGCTGCTGTTCCGTGTGAGAGCTGAAAGTCTGAATAGTACAATGCTGGCGTCACCTGGGCTGTGCTTTACAGAAGGCAGTTTCTGTATGAGCTTAGACAAAACTTCACTAGGGATAAACGAACTATTTTGTTAAATTCAGCACCCAATCTGGTTTCATTATTTTAGAATATAAAACTGTTTGGTGATTAGCTTTGTTTACACTTGGCAAAGTATTGCTTCCTTTTCTGAGGGAGGGAAAAAAGGCAAAAAAGCTCATAAAAATTTCAAAATGCTTTTCACTTCAAATAGTTCTTGCAAAACTGCATTTGGATGAGTTAAGTGTAAAGGAATCAAAACCATATGGATTGTATTTCTTTTAAAATAAACACTGATTTAAAAATTGAGGGAAAATTCTTGGAAATGTAGGCTTTAGTCTTCATAGACCCCAAATAGTCAAAAACAACGTTGAGAAATTTGATAAACCCAAAGCACATCTGGGTTTACCCATTCCTAATTACAATGTTTTCACTGTATATCATGTAAAAATAAACAGCCTCCTTCAGTTATTTTAGAAGAGAATGGGGATTTTCATATATCTCTGGAGTAACCTTTGCCTAAATCCTGAATTTTAGGTAAATCACATTATAGCATTTGAAATGTTAAAATGTTAAGCACTTGTGACTCATCATATTTTATTTTCAAATGTCTTTGCTTTAAATCAGAATTAACAAAATGTTGAGAAAGACCTATACACAATTCTCATAAGGTGACTTACTCTGATTAAATCTATACACCTAGATATGTAGTCATCAAAAAATGAGAACATGGTGCTCTTAACTAAACGACATTTCTGGATGGGAACTAATGCTCATCACAAATAATCAAAACCAAGTTTTCTCAACCACAGTCTTAATTCAAATGAAATCAATTTCAACTAACCATTAATTCATTCCCTACCATGTGGCAGGAACTTTGCTATGCACTGAAGGCTCAAAAATAAGAAGATGTGGTATCTTAGAGGAACAAAAGGTGAAATGCAGTTAGGCAAATTATTACAATACAATGTAATGTTCTTTGTAACACATGTAAATATAAATCATTATGACTCCAGAGGAGAGCTGACCAGTTTACCGGAGGAAAAAGTAAAGACGTCTTAGGTGAAGGGACATTTAAATGAGCCCATAACAGGTCAATAGGAGTTTGCCTGATGAAAAAAGGAAGTAAAGCATTCTGTGTAAAGGAAACAGCACATACAAAAAATAGGATACTTTGGGAGAACTTGGAGCATCTCTGCATGGCTGGAGTACAGGCATACCTTGGAGATATTGTGGATTTGGTTCCAAACCACCACAATAAAGTGTGTATCCCAATAAAGTGAGTCACACAAATTGTTTTGGTTTCCCAGTGCATATAAAAGTTATGTTAACACTATATTGTAGTCTATCAAGTGTGTGATAACATTATGTCTAAAAAAAAGTATATACCTGAATTAAAAATACTTTATTGCTAGAAATGCTAACCATCATCTGAGCCTTCAGCAAATTGTAATCTTTTTGCAAACGTTACAGCAAAGATCACTAATCACAGGTCACCATAACAAATATAATAATGATGAAAAAGTTTGAAAGATTGTAAGAATTACCAAAATGTGACACAGAGACACAAAGTGAGCAAATATTGTTGGGAAAATGGTAGAAATAGACTTGCTTAATTCAGGGTTGGAACAAACCACCAATTTGTAAGAAACACAGTATCTGTGAAGCACAATTAAGCAAACTGCTATAAAACAAGGTATACCTATATAAGGTAGATTGGGAATAAAGAGAGATAAAGCTGGAATGTCAGGCTGAGCCACATAGAAAAACACTGTGTGTCATACTATGAAGTTTGGAGTTAATGGACAGCTATGGATGGTTTTTAAGGTCAGATACATTGAGAAAGACAATTCTGATAGCTGGAGGATAATTTTGAGGGTGTGTGTATGTGTAAGTGTAGGGAGGGATGGGAGACTCTATTCAATAATAGGGAAGCTTGTTAGGAGTCTCCAAACATGCATACTGGTTACTGCAACATAGCTAGTTTTGGCAAGTGCAACTGCTACCCTGTCACTTAATTAAAAGTAGGTTCTGTGAAGGTAGGGACTACATCTGGCCTACTTACTGCAAAATTCCTAGCTGCTAGCACAGTACCTTCCACATAGGAAATGAGCAGTAAGAACTTGACAATGAGTAAGTGACAAATGGAAAGGCAGGGTGGTCACTTTCAGCACCCTGCTCATTTAGCAAGGAGAGGAAGAAGACCTGAGAAACTTTTGTGAAGTTCACAGTTCAGAAGCATAGACTCACTAAAAGACTGGGACTTAATCATAGGACTATAGAATTTTCCCCCATCCCCACACATCACTACCACATTACTAAAGACCTGTTTACATCATGTCCACCAACAAGAAAAAAATTACAAGTCACACCAAAAGTAAAATCAACAACAACAAAAAACAAACAATTCCCCCCCAAAAGTTTGAAGAGACAGATCAAGCATAGAATCAGGCATAGCAGGGATGTTGGAATTATCACACTAGGAATTTAAAACAATTATGGTTAATATGCTAAGGGCTCTAATGGATAAACAACATGCAAGAATGGATGGGGAATGTAAGCAGAGATGGAAATCCTAAGAAGGAGGCAAAAAAGAAGTGCTAGAGATAAAAGGAACACTGTAAGAGAAGCAAAGAATTCCTTTGATGGACTTATTAGTAGGTTGAACACACCTGGGGAAAGAATCTCTGAGGACACATCAATAGAATCCTCAAAAGCTGAAAAACAAAGAGAACACACAGAACGAAAAAAAAACCAGAACAGAATATTCAAGAACTGGGACAACTACAAAAGGTGTAACATGTATAATGCTAGTACCAGAAGGAGAAGAAAGATAGAAAGGAACAGAAGAAATATTTGAAAAAAGATATCACTGAGAATTTCCTCAAATTTCTTCAAACAACAGATCCAGAGAGCTCAGAGAACACCATGCAGATAAATATTTTTAAAAAGAAGAAAAAGAACTGTACCTAGGCATTCATTGTCAAATTACAAAAATCAAAGATAAAGAAAAAATTCTGAAAGAAGCCAGGGGTGAGGTGAGGAAGGAAACACCTTATCTATAGAGAAACAAAGATAAGGATTACATCTGACTTATCCTCAGAAATCATCCAAGCAAGAAGAGAGTGAAGTGAAATATGTAACGTGTTCAGTGGAAAAAAACACCAACCTAGAATTCTGTACCCTGCAAAATTACACTTCAAAGTGAGGAAGAGATAAAGACATTTTCAAGCTAATAAAAACTGAGAGAACTTTTTGTCAGTAGACTTGCACTGCAAGAAATGTTGAAAGAAATTTTTTGGCAAGATGGAAAATAATATAGGTCAGAACTCAGACCTACAAAGTAAGAAAGAGTAACAAAAAAAGAGTAAGTGAAAGTAAAGTGAAACTTTTCTTTTTCTTAATTGATCTAACAGATACCAGTTTGTTAAAAATCAAAATACCAACAATATGTATTTGACTATGAATGTTTATGTATATATCTTATATATAAATACATGCTTATATATGCTTATATATAAGTGAAATGAATAATGGCAATGATAAAGGAACAGGAGGAAGAAATTAGAATAATTTTGTAATTATAAGGTACTCACACTATCCATAAAGTGCTATGGTGTTATTTTAAAGTGAACTTAGATTAGCTGTAAATGTCTAGTGCAAACTCTAGAGCAACCTCTAAAAACAATAAAATAACAGTAATAATGAGAAGAAGAAGTATAAGTATAATTAATACACTAAGAAAGGACAAAATGGAATCATATAAAATGCTCATTTAAAACCACAAAAGTGGTTAGCATGCTTGGGGAACAGAGAGGGCTTTCTTTTACTATCCACCACATCTTTTTATGGTTTTGTGCTGAAAAGGCAAGCACTCACACCCAAACCTATTTAAAGACAGAGAGAAAAGCCACCCTGCAAGCAGGCATCTAAAAGCAATCACTGAGACAGTTATAACTGGCAACAATTCCCTGGCCCTCTTGCCCATCCACTCATCCCTGCCTTAAAAAAAATGAAAAAATAAAAAAATAAACCCACAAAAGCAGAGAAAGTAGAAATAAGAACAAAAAATGAGGGCAACAAATAGAAAACAGCAACAAATATGGTGGACAGTAATCTATGTCAACAATCACTTTGAATGCCAATGGTCTAAATGCACCAATTAAATGACAGAAATTGTTAGAGTGGATTAAAAAAACAACACAAAACTAAATGTTGTCTATGAGAAACCCACTTCAAATAGAAATACAAGTATAGATTAAAAATAAATGGATAGAAGAAAATATACCAGGTTAACACTAATCAAAAGAAAGCAGAAATTACTATATTAATTTCAGACAGAACATCTGTAAATAGGTGTTCACTATAAAATAATTTTGACTTTGCTGTATGAAAAGTTTTATAATAAAATGTTGGAGAAAAGATTCAATAAGTAATGTATTTAATAATATGAGAATATCAAAGAAATGAGAATGCAGACTGGATATTTGATGATATTAAGGAACTGTTATATTTATTTTGGTGGGTGATAATGGTATTGTGGTTATAGTCTTTAAAGAGATCTTATCTTTTAGAGATAACATTCCAAAATATGAAAACCAGATTTTTGAGACCCTTGCCAAGTGTTTCTTCATTTGTTCCCCAAAATCATATTTTTAATTCATGTAATTGACCTTATGGGCTTCCAAGTTCTCTTCTTTTTTCCTCTGGTTGTGACATATTGACCCTGAAAACAACATCTTTATTAAATCGTGGGGCAAAAATAGAGCAAAGGAGTGATTGTTAGTGTAGGAATTTAAAAGTTAAAGCATATGAGCTCAAAGGATGTCCCCTCTTAACACTCCTTTTCAACACTGTATGGAAATTCAAGTTTATGCAATAAGACAAGAAAAGGAAATATAAGGTATACACATTGGGAAAAAAGAAATAAAACTGTCTTTGTTTGCAGATGACATAATCATCTATGTAAAAGATATAAAATAATCAATTCTCAAAACTCAACAATAAGAGAACAAACTATCTGATTTTAAAAATGGTCGGGCTTCCCTGGTGGCGCAGTGGTTGAGAGTCCGCCTGCCGATGCAGGGGACACGGGTTCGTGCCCTGGTCCGGGAAGATCCCACATGCCGCGGAGCAGCTGGGCCCGTGAACCATGGCCGCTGAGCCTGCACGTCTGGAGCCTGTGCTCCGCAACGGGAGAGGCCACAACAGTGAGAGGTCCGCGTACCGCCAAAAAAATTTTTAAATGGGTCAAAGATGTTAACAGACATCTCACCAAAGAAGATATACAGATGTCAAATAAACATATGAAAACATGTTCCACATCATGCATCATCAGGGAACTTCAAGTTAAAGCAATGACATAGCACTACAGGCCTGTTAGAATGGCCAAAATCCAGAACACTGACAACACCAAATGCTGACAAAGATGTGGAGCAACAGGAACTCTCATTCATTACTGATAGGATTGCAAAATGGTATAGCTACTTTGGAAGACAGTTTGTCAATTTCTTACAAAACGATATGATCCAGCTTTCACTTCTTGGTATTTACTCAAAGGAATGAAAAGTTATGTCCACACAAAATCTAGTACACAGATGTTTACTGAAGCTTTATTCATAATTGCCAAAACTTGGAAGCAACCAAGATGTCATTCAGTAGCTGAATGGATAAACACTAGTATATCCAAACAACCAAATATTATTCAGCATGAAAAAGAAATGAGCTATCAGGTTATGAAAATACATGGAGAAAACTTAAATTCATATTAATAAGTGAAAGAAGCCAATCTGAAAAGGCTACACACTGTATACTTTTAACTATACAACATTCTGGGAAAGGCAAAACAAAGGAGACAGTTAAATTGTCAGTGGCTGCTATGGGTATGGAAGGGCGATGAAAATGTTAAGGCCTGTGAAAATTCTCTCTATAATACCATAATGATAGAGACAAGTCATTATGTATTTATCCAAACGCATAGAATGTACAACACCAAGAGTGAACATTAATCTGAACGATGGACTTGGGGGGGATTATCAATGTGTCAGTGTAGGTTCATCAGTTGTAACAAGGGTACCACTCTGGTGGGGGATGTTGATTATGGAGGAGGCTATGCGTGTGTGGGGTCAGGGGCTATACGGGGAATCTCTGTACCTTCCTCCTCTCAATTTTGCTGTGAACCTAAAACTGCTCTAAAAAATAAAGTTTTAAAAAAGAAAAAAGCATCATGGAACAGAGAAATGGATACAACCTTTATTGACTTTGTAGTTGTGTGAGGTTCACTAAGCCTCAGTTTCTACAGTGGGAAAATGGATATAAAATTAATGGCTAATATAAAAATATTTATTTTCATATATATGAAATAATATGTTAGTTCTCTTCTATACATTTTTCCTTTCCCATCCCATAGCCTGCTATTTGCCAGCTCATGTCTTCCTTTTAAAATAGAAGCGATGTATCTTCAGTTACAGGCATTTAAGTGGAAACCTAACCTCAGTGGTTCACATTTAGAGGACTTTGTGTCTAATTGTGAAATAATTTTTTTTTATTTTTGTTGAAAAATAATTGTACCAAACATCACCCATCTCTCCCTAAAGTAAATAATACTTTTCAGGGAGACTATAGTCTAAAGTCCTAATTAGGACAAAAAGAAATTTTTAATTCTGTAGGGCACAGGCTAGCTGAAGTATGTAACTAAAGACTGACTCACAGACTCCAGCTATAGGCAGCACCACTGATCAAGGGTTCAGAAGCTGTGCCACACCTCCCACAGGCCACACCCAGTCAATTACTGAGCATAATGGGGAGAACAAAGTCAGGTCATTCCTGGAGACAAGGAACTCCTGAGATAGTTTACTTCACTCAAAAACTCCTGATGGCCTTGCTGAACATTCCTGATATTGTTGGACAGTTAGGGATGCTTCTGCTGAATCTCCCCTCTCTCTCTCCTTCACTAGGGATCCAGTCAGCATCATCTTCAGACAGCTCTTCTAGTCTCTTCTAGCTCCCTCTCCATTTTATTTCACACAGTTGTGGTCCCTAATAAAATCTTTGCAAATTTAATTATATCTTGTTATTTGTTTCTTAGGGGACAGGAATAACACCCTAAAAGGGCCCAGTGAAAGATTCCTTCTAGTCCATGGTTATTAATGTCTCCACGATCAAAACTCAAACTTGCTAACAATCTTTAAATCACAGTTTACATTTTCAAAACGAAACAAACACACAAAGCATGACCTAGCATGGTTGTTACAACTACATACAGGATTAAGTCCAGCCTTCAAGTCCATTTCACACGTGGTCTCCTATCTGTTCCTGACACCCACATACCTCCTACTCTAAAGTGACTTGAATTGTCACCACTCCTCATTCAACCTTCACCTGCTTGTGTCTTTGCCAATTTTGCCTCTTGTGTTTAAACTGATCTTCACAGTTCCAATCCCGCCACTCAAGGCCCATCTGAATGGCTTCCTTAGCTCTGAGGCCTCTTCCCAATCTCAAGCAGAAGTACCACAACAGTTGCTTCATCTGCAGGTATGCACGTGGCTAAGTAATAGAGCGAATTGTATATCTGATCACACTGTGTGTAATTCCTTCTTGTGTTCTCCACAGTGCTTAACTGACAGCCTGATATACTGTAGCTGCTAAGTTTAATAAAAAGCCAAATCAGTCAATGTTACACAAAGGAAATAATATAGATTTGGAAATAGAAAAATGTGGGTTTATATCTCAGATTCCTCACTTACTAGTTGTGTGACTTGAGGTAAATCACTTAATTTCTCTGAGGTTTGTAAAATGGGCATAATAGACCTCACATTACAGAGACTTTATGAGGATTAAATGAGATAATTCATTTATTTTCATTCATCCAACAAAATGAGCACCTACTATGAGCCAGGCACTGTGTTGAGTCTAAAGGACACATTATTGGAAGAAAGAGGGTGCCTTACCTCAGAAAATTTTATTTTAGTGTAGAAAGGCAGTAAAAAAAATAAAACAATTAAAAAATTTGCAGATCATTATAACTTTTATGAGGAAAATAGGCATGATGCTGTGCTAAATAATGACGGGAAAGGGAGGGTACGAAACTTTGGATGACCAGGATATGTCTCTCTGGGGAACAGCTGGACAGTGCATAGCATGTGCTCTGTATCAATCAGGGTTCCACCAGAGGAACAGAACTAGTGGAACATACATACTCACACACGCACGCGCACACACACACGTACAATTATATTGTGCAATTAGTCCTCAACAAAAAAGAAATACATGTAATTTACAATTAGACACAAAATCCTCTAACCGAAAACACACTTACATAGTGTGTGAGTGTGTGTATGTATGCTTATATGAATATATATATCTATATTCATATATAATCTATATGATTTATTGCAAGGATCTGGCTTATGGGATAGGCTAGCTTGGCAAGTCTAAAACCCATGTGGCAGGCTGGAAACTCTAGAGCAGAAGCTGAAGTTGCAGTCACAGGTGGAATTTCTTCTTTTTCAGTGAAATCTCAGGGGTTTTGGGGGGGGTATATTTTCAACTGATTGGATCAGGCCCACCCAAATTATCAAAGATAATCTCCTTTACTTAAAGGCGATGGATTGTGGAGTTAATCACATTTACCAAAAACCTTCACACCAACACCAAGATTAATATTTAATTGAATAGTTGGGGACTTTAGGCTATCTAAGTTGACATAACATTGACTATCACACAATCTAAGATGTTAATTTTGCCACAAATTGCTTAACTTAAAGTACACTTTGGAGAACCTGGATATGCAATCACCTTTCCAATGAAAATCATTCTCCCAAGGCTTTTAGAACATCTCTCATATCAAACCACAGTAAATAAGGATTTTAAGAAAAAAGATGTTTCATTTTCTGAAATGAGACAACACATTAGTCAATCTTCCCTGTTGTAAGGTTCTATACTATGACAGCGAACAGGATGAATTCTAATCTGTTCATTATTCTTAAATATGAAAAAAATAGAAGAAAAGATTTCATTGCTCCAAAAGACTCAGCAGGCAGCACAACTATCAAATATCTTTAAATGATTAACGGCAAAAACTATACTTCCTTCCTTGTGGTACTTCATATTTTTGATTCTAGATAAATATGTTTTTAATATTCATTTAATATTGATCAAATACCCATGACTTCATATTAAAACAAAATTGAAAGCACATTTATTTTGCAAGTTAATATAACGTGAGTTGGAAAATCCAAGTTAAAAATCAGTAGAGAAAGTCTGTTAAAATAAATCACATGTAAAATGAACTCAAAAATATATATCCTTATCCCTCTTCATTTATCAAGCATGAATGTTCTTGTGCTTTTTTTTCTTTACATGAAATAAATAATTTTAAATTAATGGATGCTTGTTTACCTTTTTTCCCCCTCCTTGGTTCTTAAATTCCAAAGAATATAGTCTAAGCTCTTGGTTTCATAAACGTGGACAGACCTTGGTACTTCTTGCCAACTTTTACCCTGGAAGTCAGGGAACATCACTTTTTGCAGAGCTCCAGAAAGATGGCAGATACCATATTAACCAAAGAAGGTAAAATAGCCCCTAAACTCATTGCAGTTTATTACTGATTAGGCCATTCTGTCACATTGACTGGAAACTTATGCTTTTACTAGAGTTTGAAATCATTCTTCTTTTGGGCGTGAGGGAGCTTGGTTTAGTCCAACTGTTGAAACTTTTTTAAGTGCATATCTTCCTCCTAGTCTGACCACAGTGTTCTGTATTCTGATGCAGAGTACTTCTAGTCATCTTGAACATACTAGCTATAACCCATAATTGGTACTTTGAGATCCAGTTTTTCCCTCTGACCACAGAATGGAAGATTGGAATATTTTTATAATTCAGAGCTATGCTCTCCTCCAAGATGATTTTGTTTTTTCAACACCATTTCCACCCCTGTTTTCTCCCTCAAAATTATTTTTAAAATACCTGTTAAACTAAAAGTAATTCTACTCGCTGCTAGGAGAAAGCTATCTCTCAAGTTAAGGAATATTGTGCTGAAATTTTAGGATCATTATAACTGTTATAATGATGAAAAGTTAAAGAAAAAATCAAGAATTGATATTTTGAGTAATAAAATCTATGCTTTGTCACAAGAGTGTGGCATGGACATATATACACTACCAAATGTAAAATAGATAGCTAGTGGGAAGCAGCCGCATAGCACAGGGAGACCAGCTCGGTGCAGAGGGGTGGGATAGGGAGGGTGGGAGGGAGGGAGACGCAAGAGGGAAGAGATATGGGAACATATGTATATGTATAACTGATTCACTTTGTTATAAAGCAGAAACTAACACAGCATTGTAAAGCAATTATACTCCAGTAAAGATGTAAATAAATAAATAAATAAATAAATAAAATAAAATTTAAAAAATCTATGCTAAATTTCGAAGATGAGACTGGAAAATTGTACATGAATAAAACAGAGGAAACTGAGGAATGGGAAGATACCTGAATTACTCAGGTTCCCCTGCTAGGCATGGCAATTTTTAACGCCCTATTACTTGCTCAGAGCTTACATCACAAGGCTTGCAGGTTTGGTAAATGCCATATGTTGTATCATCTTCCATGTGATACATGATGTGCATTAGCATATTAAAGGCTTCAAACTGAAGAACTCTAAGCTTGTGTTGCCTAAACTTACAGTTGTCCCTTGGTATCCGTGGGGGACTGGTTCCACCCTGCTGATGCCAAAATCCGGAAATGCTCAAGTCCCTTGTATAAAATGACGTAGTATTTGCATATAACCTATGAATACTCCCCCATACACTTTAAATAACTTCTAGATTACTTATAATACATAATACAAGGTAAATGCTATGTAAATAGTTGCCTGCAAGTGGCAAGTTCAAGTTTTATTTTTTGGAAATTTCTGGAATTTTAAAAAAATATTTTCTACCTGTGGTTGTCTGAATCCACAGATGTGGAAACTGTGTATATGGAGGGCTGACTATATTTAATATTTCTTTTTGTTTCTTTTCTTTTTGCTGATCAATATCCTGAGGAGCTGGTGCTTTCTGGAATATGTTTTAGAAAATATTACACTAGATCTAATAGCTCGTGTAAAGTATAGTCAAAGATTTGGGGATCAGAACCAGAAATATACAGTCCCTAGGATTCAATGAGGAAAGGGAGGTTTACAGAGAGAAAAGGCAGTGGTGAAATACACCAAAAGATCAGGAAGAAAAGGACTAAGAAAAGGAATATTAGTGTTTGATCAGGATGGGAACACTAGTGACTTAGTGGTGTAAAGTTGTAGGCCAAACTAGATCTCAGAAATGTTAGTAATGAAAATGTATTAACAGCAATTTGACTCCATTGATCTAGTTGTGAAAGAAAATAGAGAACTGGTGAGAAAAGATAACTGTGTTAAGTGAATTGAGTATTGTTTATTTTAGCAACAGTTGAAACTTTCTATGTTAGAAGTTAGAAGGGGAAGACTGATTGTGGAAAAAAAAAGAAAGATCATAAACAAACCTTCCAGTAAAGAGATTAGATAAAAGCACGAGTTTATCTTTTCTCTTACAAAATCCAGTATTATTAAGATTGGGATTGTAAGATTCATTATTGTTAAGATGTCAGTTCTTCTCATATTGATCTATAGATTCAATGCAATCCCCATCAAAATCTGAGCAGACATTTTTGTAAAAACTGGCAAGCTGATTTTAAAATTCATATGGAAATGCAGAGGACCTAGAATAGTCAAGAAAATTCTGAAAAAGGACGAAGTTGGAGGAATAACACTACGGGATTTCTGGAGTTATTATAAAAGTACAGTAATCAAGACAGTACCATGTTAGTATCATAAAAGGCAAATAAGTCAATATTCCAGAGATGGTAAAGAATTTGAATCTTTATATTGAGAAATATCCCTGAATATCCAGCATAATCCACATTTATGTAAAAATTACAAAATTTTAGAATATTTCAACCCAAATTCCTAATACCTGAGTACAACATCCAGACACTAATTCCTATTTGACAATAATATCTGGGGGTTCTAAAATTTCCTGTATTTTTTCTATAAATCCTTTTAGGAAGTAGGATTATTTAAAATAAGAACACCCGTGCAAAAATAATAAAAACTCTTTTTCTTTCAGGGCTGCAGAAAAAAATATAGGATTAATGACGTGTAGAGAAATGGGGATAAGCTAAGTGCTTCCTCTTTCCCCGCATAAAAGGGGAAGATTCAATAGAGGATTTCATGCTGGGTGATATCAATTTCAGTAGGAGTATAAGATCCCTAGGTTCAAGTAGGAATGTTAAAATGGAAATTCAGAGAAAAGATGCCATCATGGGAAGAGAGTCAAATCAGTTACTCCAAATACAAATAATCTTGGATTAGCCATAATGTGTTTCATTTGTGACACCCTATTTTGCTCAGCTGTTGTAGTATCTAAGTTAGATGAACACTGCATATCACCCTGTGAGGAAATGCAACCAAATAAATGGTTCGTTTTCAGGTCCTGGTTCCCTTGGGCTTTGCTTGGTGATATTGGCAGAGAGCAGTGAAACTGGGCAGGGAAGGATGGCAGTTCAGGGAAGTCCTGCATTTTGTTCTCTTGACAGCAAAAAATAGCCTAGAGAAAGGTCCTGGGCTCCAGGAAGAATGTGCCATAAAGAAATCAGGCTCAGCCCTGCATGAAAACAGGGCCTGGGTGGCTTCTTTGTCACTGGTTTTTAAGACATCATATGTTCTAAAAATTGTGTGCAATATTGAAGAAAGTCAATTTAGCACACGTGTTTGGTATTCTCATAATCCTTCATCGTTGACATTTACTACAACTTGGATTACTCTTCATCTCCACTCTTTATCACATATCAGAGGATTTTTAGGAACTTGATTGTTGAGAAAGATCTGCAAATCTCATGAACACTGACGATGTTATTTTCACAGACATTGCATGATGTTTTGCCTCATCATAGCATAAGTTGGGTTCAAAATGAAAAATATTTATTTCTTCAGTTAAAAAATCCATGGATTTCTGTATTATTGGAGTGGAGTTTTCTTATTATGTCATGAACTGACCCCTCCTCAAAAGAAATTTGTTAACGAATCCATGAAACATTCATCCATTTTTATTTAATCAAGGTACATTTACAGGGCACCAAAAATATGCTTGGCAATATGAGATGTTCTGGAAAGACACAGAAAGATTAAGAAGAGATAGAAATATCACAGAATACTTAAAATGACATTGACAAAGTGCTATAATAGAAGGATGTAAAAAGTGTTATAAAAGCGCAAAGGGAGATCGTTAGGAAATTTCCCTCAGATGACATTTAAACTGCTTCCTGGGGGACAAATATGAGTTTGCTTGAGAAGGAGTGGAGTGTATCACAAACAAAAAGACAAGAATGTACAATGGTATAATACAAGATCAAGGTTTTGGTATTTTTAGAACAGCATGGAGTTTGCTGAAGTTGAAGCACAAGTATACTTGGGGCAGGTGAGGAAGGAAGACACTTGAAGCCAGAGAAGTAAATTCAGAATAAGAGTAACAAACATACAAAATAATTTTTCTTACACTAAAGGTAAAAGGGAACCAAAGGCGGTTTCTAAGAAGAGGACCAACATGATTAAACAGATGAATGGCTTAGACACATTACTATGATAGGGTGAGAGATTGCCTGGAAGGAGTGGTAAACAGTAGGGGGCAAACAAAAAATGTAAATCTCTGAATTAACATTTCCCCTCCTAAATATTTATAATTTCTAAAATATAAGAGCTTTGATGTTCAGAGGAAATTCATGAAGCATTCTCTAGATCCAGAGCTGATGATAAATGCATTTCTGGAATATTCACTTTCTAAAAGAATATGCCTGGCAGCTATGGGGTTTGGAGAGTGCTGGTAGCCCAGAACCAAGGAGAGGGGCATCTCTGCAGAGTCAGTCAAAACACAGGGCAAGATAATTGTTTTCACAAGTAAATGGTGAATATTCTAGATGCCTAATCTGTTTTGTGTTAAACCAAGAAAGACTTACTCTTTGAGATTCATTCCAAGGATTACTTTTTCTTGGTGGAATTGCATTACATAGTATGATAACTTTTGGTATATTTCAGATCTGATACTGTTTGGACAAATACCCTCAAATGCTAATTAGAAAGGACTGCTGTGGTTTAATGACGATATGAGATAGGAAAAACACCATAGTATTCTTAAGGAAAAATAATAATAATTAGATTTCAGCTGATGAGGTTTATATTTATAGTGAAACTTTGCCAACCTCTGTGCTAGAAGAATCCTGTATCCTGAACTGTCAATAAGCTCCTAGCATGCTCACTGTAAAGGTATGAGAAACACTTCTAACACATTTTATATTTGGCCGTTTAAACTCCTAAACTGGACTAACTCTGTGTTTGATCTGTAACTGACTGCATACAGCTTGGTCATTTAAATACTTGGGGGTCCTAATGCCTTGGGAAATGCAGATCTTGTTTAGTTTAGCCTTACTCAAACCAAAACCAAATTACAGCATCTGAGAAAACCCCATATTTTTGTTATTCAATTTATTTCCAAGTGACTGCTCACTGAACATTCCCCAGAGGGTGTTATTTTGGTTATTCTTCTTGATGGTAATATTTTCTTAAATAATTCAATTAAAAAATTAATACTCACTATGAGCTAGACACCATGCTGGATACTAATTCAAGGATGATAAAGACCTGCCAAGAAATCATCTATAAATGCTGGTGGGAGTGTGAACTGGTGTGCCATCTTGGAGAGCTGTTAGGCAATAGAGGTGCATAATCCCTTAACTACATCTGAAATGCAGAAATCACCAAAAACAGTTTTTTTGGCAAGACTTGCCCTGAAATGATGGAAATGAGATTATTTATGTTCTTTATTCTATTTAATGGGAATATTCATACATTTTGCTGTGTAGATACTAACATGTTTAATTACTGGGCATTACCTCAGACAGACACTCCTAGTGATGTTACATGATATATGTCATATATCTTGTTATTACCTCATTAAATTATGAAAAATTCTGAAACACATCTGACTTTGAAAATTTTATATAAGGGATTATGGATCTATATTTCTCTCTTCCAATGTTATTAAACACTTTGACATGTGAAATCAACTGTGTAAATAAAACTATTAGCATTTATCCCAAATTTTTGTTTTATAGACTATATTTAAACAGTAAAGACTCCTCAGACCTCCTACACAGTTTACTTCATAATGCTAAAAAATAAAAAAAAGATAGAAAAAAGAAAGCCTCACTATGCTGTTTTAAAATGTTTCTTTATTTTTTAATGTTGCTTTTTCTATAGCCCGAGTCCTGTTTTTCACCTGTCTTTTTACCTTTGTTATTTGTATTTGGTACTGTTATGCAGATGGCTGTGGAGGACTTTCATGGAACTCCAGCGAGCCAGAAGACCCACGTTGAAAACCACCATTTGAAAGGACTATTTTAGATGGTATATTAAATAGTACAAAAGCAACACAGAATGCTGCCCCTCACTTTTGTATATGGCACAGAACCAAGACCTTCCTTCATTCTTAACTGGGACCCAAGTTAAATTAGTTCCTTATGTGCCTGGTGTTTTTCAGTTCATCTTGTGCCGTCATAGAAATGAATAATAAAAGCTGCACCAAGTCTAACAAGAAAAAAACACAACAGGATTCAAAAGAAGATAATTAAATCCCTCAACTGCTGTAAGGCCAACATTAAAAAATAGGAAGAAATTGGTCTTCCTTTTATATTTTAGCATGCCTCTTCTACCATCTGCACAAATGTAGCTTCTTAGCCAGAACAGGTACTTAATCAAATGGCAAAACGACTTAGAGGCTTGGTTCAAGGGCTTAGTCATAGTTTTGAATTCAAGCCACATGAGGAATAAAACAAACAAACAAACTTACAGGAAAATCTGCTTGCCACTGAAACTAAGTTTATGATTTTCAAGACTGGACCTCTCTTAAAATAACTAATTTGTATATGGATGAGTGTTGAAGATAATATCCCTAATTGAGCATTCTCTTCCCCTAAGAAAACATATTCATGGAAAAATTAAAAGATTGACATCCTTGAGTACCATAACCAAGGATTAAAATAAACACCAATCTTAACCTCAGCATAGGTTTTATGTGTTGTTTTACTTTTAACTTTAACCATATTCTTTGTTTTATACAAATTGTCTGTTCCAAATGATATTCTAACCTTTGGTACGGCCCATTATGAGCCATTGGCTTAGGACTTTCCGTTATTTCTCTACAACCCCAGGATCAAAACATATTTGATATGTGTCAAACAGATATCTTTAGGGTAGGTATTGGCTACAGATTGTTTAGAGAAGTGTGTGTGTGTGCGTGCGCTCACACGTGTACATGAGTGAGTGTGAGAGTGTGTTTTTGTGTATTTATCTTCCCTGATGCTTGCCAACTATCTGATGTGAAGATCTACAGCTTAGGCAGAGTTTAGAAAGGATTACAGTGCTCAAAAAAAGGGGGTTAGTTGTGGACGTGCTGTCTTGAGAGGTGATTTTCATACTGTTTTCTATGGAACCTTAGTTCTTAAAGGTGTCTTGAAAGGTTTATTGGTATTTGATTCCAATTTAATATTTTAACTGTAATATATTGTTAAGACACACATTCAAATGTGTTATATATACATTTTAACACACTGTAGTCCACTAGCATACTGATTTCTGCTGCCAGGTGAATTCATTTTTGTGCAGGCCCTAACTTAAAATCTTTCTTACCATCTCTGGGACTATATTTGAACTTTCAGACATGTGTCCTTGATTAAGATGGTTATAGCTGTACTGGTTTTTTTTGTAATTCATATCTGTGCATGCTTGTGTGTGCGCGCGCACACACACACACACACACACACATATATACACACACAAATACAAGGTCATACCCTCTTGCTGGTCTGTAAGAGTCAAGATGTTCTATTTCCTAAACAACCCAGTAAATTAGAAAAATAAATTGAATGCCAAGGCTGATGGGACTTCAGCAGTCACCTAAATTACTATCTGAAAGTTTTGTGTTTGTCAAACAGAATTTTCACTTCTTTTCATGCTGTGCATTTCCATGCTGTTTGAATGTTTACAATGTATACACATTATTGTTGTCAAAAAGAAAAATAAATATTACATGACAAAATGCAGTCAATCTCTTTTGCATTAGATTTTTTTAGGAAAAGAATATTTCACTGTTAAAGTATTTGAAAACACTACTTTAGATGAACTGATTTTAAAACTGTACTTACAGTCATGCTAATTTGTAACTGATAAGTACTCAGGCAATTGATTTATATTGTTGTTCTATCTCTTTTATTAGCTTTGTGTACCTGGGTAAGAAAAAAGGTTATTTCTAAGCTACTTCCTCAATAGTAAAATGTAGTTAATAATAGTTACCTCTGTGGTTGTTGTAGGGTTAAATTAGAATATTTAATACTGTTCTAGCTCATAGTAAGTCTTCAATGTATGGTGCCTTTATTATAAAATATTTTTAAAGAATTAAATGTGTTAAAATTATTTTTAAACTATGCAATTTAAAATGCATAAAGTTTGGTCACTTGATACTGTAATGTGAAAAAAAAACAAACAAGCAGACAAAAAACTGTATTATTTGGGTTTTCCACAGCATTTATTCTAACAGATATAAAATGGTTAAGTGCTGGGTCCTACTGGAAATATGCTAAGATCAATTATATTTCACATTTTCTCAACTTCTCTAAATTGAATTTCCCACTTTGCAGATGGCATTAAGCTTTCTCTGAGTAGTGAAATGCCAGAGCGGGGGTGGTGGGGGGGATGCCCAAAGTTACTGTGAGTGGGTGGAAAAGGGCTTGGATGAATTCCAGGGGAAAAGGTAACCAGTTGAAAGGGGAAAAAAAAATGTACCATAGGATGTCCATGAAATGATTCTTCTAAGCAATCCCTCACAAAACAGTAGTGGAGAGGTTGCCGTTATGGGAGTGTCCCCTGTGAAATGAGCTCTCAATGCTGCTGACAATTAAATGATAGGCGTCAAGTTTCCTGGAAACCAACCAAAGAATTTACTCTTACCTGTATTCAAAACCATGGTGTATCTACATCTAGGGCAGCATTTGCAAAACTGACCACTTCAATAACGAAAAAACAAGCAAGCAAATAAATCCAAGGAAATGATGACTAAAATAATCACGTGCTTAAGGAGATATTTATTTGACTGTAAAATTGAAATTCTCTCCCATTTAAAATGGTGTATATATACTTACAATCATCACAAGAGCTATCTAGAGGCAAAATCATGATATAAACAGAATTTGTTTCAGGTTGATTTTCAGAGAAAAATCTAGCAATGACCTACCATGAAGCAAAACAAGTGACATATGCCTAGCACGTGACTATTCACTATGCAATTGTTTATCTCTTACCTCATTTAGTTGTCAAAAGAGTTGCAAGGAGCTCCTGGTGGGATGAAAGACAGGCAGGGTTCTGTGTGTTCTCAGCCATTTATAGTATGGAGCATCTTCAATAATGACAGCATTCTGAGGAGAAACAGAGGCCTCTAAGACAAGAAAATATTTTTTATAGCTAGATCTTTGAGTTCTTTGAGTCATTTTACAGGATTGTTTTAAAAAATATTTTTCTCCTAAGTCCATGTCATTGGGGGGCTTCCTGTAGATATTTTAATTACTTTTAGTTTGTTAAATACAAACCTAAATTAATTTCTTATTGTCTATGATTACTTATTCTTTCAGCTATTTTTTGGGAGGGGACTGAAATTTGTATTTGGGAAACGAACATTGTCATCTCCCTCTCCCATTCCAGTTTTTTTTTTTTTTTTTTTTGCGGTACGCTGGCCTCTCACTGTTGTGGCCCCTCCCGTTGCGGAGCACAGGCTCCGAACGCGCAGGCTCAGCAGCCATGGCTCATGGGCCTAGCTGCTCCGCGGCATGTGGGATCCTCTCGGACCGGGGCACGAACCTGTGTCCCCTGCATCGGTAGGTGGACTCTCAACCACTGCGCCACCAGGGAAGCCCCCATTCCAGTTTTAAGCTAAACAAATAAAATGCCATATATCTAAGGTCTTCCATTTCTTTATATTGTCAAAGATCATTCAGAATGGCCAGTAATAAAATTTTCCATTATATCCATTCATTTTGATATTTTGTTTCTGGTGATTCTGAGCGATGAGATCCAAACTGAGATTAAAACCAATTAACCCTGAGTGCACTGTAATGCAAAACAGAACTTTCCAAGACTGGGCAGGTGGCCTGAACTTCTTGTTTACTTGGTTTTAAATGATCTCTGAACATTCTTTTTTGTATCAGATTGGTATAGTACAGGTGGAACTAAATGGTCTGATTAAAAACATTTGATTTTTATTCAAAACTGTCATACTATGAGGACAAAAAAATGGATATTCCTTGGCATAAAATAACTCCAGGAATGTTTTTATCAGGAGACAGGAATGCCTGGAGTATTAACCTATGTAAAGACGGGACTTAAACATACCCCTCTCTCTGGGGACTGCCTTTCAAAGTCCTCCTCTCAATTGTCAGAATTTTACCAAAATTGGACCAGAAATGCTTTGCTTTCCACTGGCTGATGCAGCAATTGCAACAAAACAATGCTTAATGGTGGTTAAAAAGTGCCAGTAAGCACACAAACATACAAACATACCAAGAATGGCGACAACAAAATCCAGTTTAAGAATGTCAGATGCAACGTTTTTAAATCCAAAAAATTTACTTCCTTCTTTTGTTTGTTTTGCCTCAATTTTCCTTCATTTTTATGTGTGATTATCATGCCTATTTTCAAAAATTGTGACCCAATTTTTCTGATTAGAAGCTCAACATATTTTATTCAGTGTTCAAAGCATTTCAGATCACCAGCAAGCCATGAGAAATAGATTTCAAACAGAAGAATAAAAAATTTATTATAAAGGTCAGAAGAAAAGGAGAACTCTGAGAACAGGCAACTGATATATTCTATACTGGGGATTTTGGAAGCACTGAATTTGGTACTTTGATGATGAAGTGGCCTGTGGAATTAGGTAGCTCCCTAATGCTTTCAGCTCATGTTAAGCATATAAGGACGGAACCTGGTAAAGGAAAACCAAAACTAGTTCTGTGGTACTGAGAATATTTAATTCTTTTCATTCTTGAAATCAGGCCCAGCAATAAATAATGCACACACACTTTTGAACAAAGCACAATTTAATTAGGATAAAAGTGAATTTTGTGCCATTCTCTAAATGAGGAATATTCTATGTAATGTACATAATATACATTATTAATTGCTCATTTTGGGATAAAATTAATTCCATTTGGAAAGTTTCCTTTTCCCCTCAAGTCAGCAGAAAGTATAATTACGCACATTTTAAATAAAGGTATATATTTTTTATTCATGCCAGAGTACGTTAGGAATTATGAAATATTCACATAAAAGTAAGATGGATAACAGCATGAAAGTATGGATAAAAGTATTGAAAATGCCCTGCTTGAATAAGCAACCATTTATGAAAAGTGTGAATATAGAGATAGGAAATACCACTGAGGAGGAGGCTGGAGCTGAACCTGATCACACATGTAAAAACCTGGCTGAAATAGGCAAAAGGACTGTTTTAGGTTTGGAGATGGAAATAGAGATGAAATATGGAGGGAGTTGTGAATAAGAACTTTTATATAACTAACCTGCCTATTTCCCATTTTCTGAGCACTCCTCGTGTATCCCGCCTCTGCACCTTTGCTGGATACAAGCCAGTGAGCCTTAGATGCTTACCTATTATCTTCTAGAGATTTCCCATGTGGAAATTCTATGTAGATGTTAAAATCAAGCTTAAATGCCACATTCCCCGCAAAGATTTTCTAATCCCTCAAGCTATGATCTCTACCATCTCTAAACTCTTCTAGCACTTTATAAAACACCCCACATCAGTTAGTCATTACCCTACACTAGGCAAGACCTTTACACGTGTACATTACCTCACTGAATTTTTGCCCAAAGCCTTATACATCTATTATTCTCTTTTTAAAGATAGGGGAATATGCCTAGAGAATTTAATAACTTGTTGCGAATTCCATAGTTAGGAAGTAGAGGATTTAGATTCAAACTAAGGTCAATTAAAAAAAATTTATTGAACTCTCTTTTATGTAACAATTTGTTGTGAATCCTGTAATTTTTTTTTTTTTTTTTTACTAAGTAAAACATTTTGAGTTGCAAGTAACGGAAATCCCTTCCAAATTAAATCAAACTTAAGGTTGTTATGACAGTACCATATAGGGGGTTATATCACAGAATTTAAGGGCAGGGAGGGCAATGGAACTTCATGAGGGAGTGACATGAAAGCTGACCAATCATGAGATGGATTGGGACCTGGAGTCCCAGGTCCCAGATCTGGGGTTGGCTCCTTGTATTTCTTCTGGCCCTGCCACAGTATGGTTTGGGTGGCATCAACATCAATCTCTGATTCAGGGTGCAGCATGTTAGTCTAAGTCACCCAGAGTTCATTGCAACTGTAGGTCTCAGACAATCAATGTTTGGCCTTTCCTGGCCACAGTGATGATTTCTGGCTTGAGCATGTGACTCAAGTGGTCCCAATGAAAATGAAACCCAAATCTTTTTTATAATGGTTGGAAGAAGAGAGTTCTCTTCTTTTGATGGACGATTTCTGGATATGAGACCGAGAATGATTATCAGTTTACTACTATGAAGAACAATGATCTGAAGTCAAACCAGTAAATGAAGGAGGGTAGTCACTCAGGGAAATGGAGCTGAGCCCTGACCAAACTGCATCTGATCTGCATTCTCAGTGGCAGGTTACATAATTATTTCAGAATATTCATTGCCTATCCCTCTAAGAATTATATTTATCCACCCCATTGACATCAGCCTTTGCCATGCAACCTGCTTTGTGAGTTGGCAAAAGCATGTGATTTTTGAGAAGAAGCTTTAGAAGCCAATATATAATCCCACCATTTCTTTGTATTATTCCATGAGATATACTAGGTAGGGGCTGCCCTTCAGCCCTGCTTACAAGGATAAAAGTAGACCTTTGTATATCAGTAGCCTGCTTCAAAGAAACATTTAGTATAAGCTACTGCAATTTTGGAATCCTTTCTATAGCATAACCTTGTGAAAAATGATTACTACTATCTATCATCTCTGATCTTTGCCATTGAAAAAGCCAGTGCATGTCCTCCATTGCTGAAGCCGGTATGAGTTTTTTGTTATTTTGTATTGAAAATATCTTAACTGACAAACCCATTTTAGTCAATTGAATAATGTTAACCCTCAGTGGTAGCAGGAAAGCCTTTTAACCTGCAAACTTCCCAAAGGTACACTGCTATATAGTCTTGCATCTATAATGCCCAATACTTAGTTTGGGGTGGTTGTGGCTACCAGGAGGGAGGATACCATCTCTGTGGACACCCACATGAAACAGAAGGGGACTTTCCAGTGTCTTTAATGATCTTAATGAAATCATGTAGCTCGAACTTAATATAATTCATAGAATTTTACCATTTGTATTACCAAGATTTTTTTTTCTCCCATGCAAAATATGTTCTTCCTCACTAACAAATAAAATCAAAGCTGAAGCACATAAGTGAATCTCTTTGATGCTTATTTCAAAGCATTTCAGAAGAATTAATTAAAGCAATACACTGAGAAATATTTAAGTGTTATTATTTCTCTTCCATACATGAAAAGGTGGAACCCCTGAAAGTTTAAATATCTTTCCTGGAGACCACACAGGAAGTCACTGGCAGAACTCAGTGTTCCTAACCTCATTGACCTCCACAATCTCAGTGTGGTCTGTAACATTTTTACATCAGAACATTCACAGGAAGAGGAGACTTTTTACCAAAACATTCTACCAACAGTAACCACAGCACTTGTTTTAGTGCTTATTGCCATTTATAGCCTTTTTTGAGTCCACCCTTAGGATCAGCAAGATATTTGAATTAAGTTACTGCAAATTCTGCAAACCAGCCAATGCCTGTTCTACACGCCTTTTGGGCATCAACATAAACAGGAAAATGCATTATTCAAGTCTCCTTTGGATACATTCTCTCCCCTTCCTCTAATTCAATTGAATTGTCAGGGTAGAGTTTGGAGAATGAGAGAGAAAAAAAAAGACCCACTGAGAAAAAAAAAAAAAAAAAAATTTTTCCCAAAAGAATGCATTACCTCTACCAAAATAATAATAATGTTAATAATAAATTATTGCCATACCTGGTCAACATTACCTGAATTTTAGCAATTTTAATGACTATATCAGATATATTACTTAATTGTTCAAATACACTATGGAATAGTAGAGATTTAGTTATCAAAAAAAAAATGGATTCAATAGAACATGATGATTCACCAGCCATTTACAGAGATGCATCCTAAGCCTCAGGGTTGTAACTAAAGCTTGCAAACTTTCACAGTGAGCTTTGAGCTCATCTTGCAAACTATATCATTTCTTTTAGACTATACAGCAAAACACAATGTAAATCTAAAAATACATACTATTTTGCTTTGGCAACTTTTCCCAAGACTATGGATACTCTACATAAGCATAATATATTTAATGCTTAGTTGTCATAATTGTACATGTATTTACGCCAAAAGACTATTAGCTACAGTATTTTAAAATTTGAGATTTTAATCTTAACAGAGAAAATATGTTTATTGTTGTTTTAGTTTAATGTTTTAACCATCTAAAACATTCCAAAATTGTACTACTGAGTCTACTTTTAGACATGCTTCCCTCCTCCCACCCCACCCCCCAAAAAAAGGTAAAATTTTACTTAATTAATCAAGGAAAATAGAACAGTTCTTAGGTCCTTAGATCTACTGAGGGAAACTAACACTCTGCCTCAACTCTCATTAATTCCATGGAATATTTCATGCAACTTATTTGTGTCTTACTTTATTTTTCCCACTGTGCTAATTTTACAATAGCCTAACTAAATTTTGTCAACATCATTATAGGAGCCACAGAGGTCTGCTAGAGATGCAAAATCAGAGAACCTACATATATGTATATAAAAATGGAAGCCCAAACTTTCAAAAAACAGTATAAATATCAATCTGAAGATAAACATCTTGAATATCATTAATCTTTTTTGATGCCAACATCTGGTAAGCAAAACAGGAATAGTGGACACAAATAATTACATTCTGCTGTGTTATTAAATGTCAATTTTTATGATCTATATTTTAAAAATCAATCCATTCACATGTACAAACATTTTATACCATGAAAAATTCTGTCTGAATATAAGCTCTTGCCTTTAAAATGTCACTTTTGTGAGAGCTAGATATTACATACTACCTTGTTCACTTCAACTAACTTATCCATTATTTATCTTCTTTTAAATAAAATTCCAAGCAAAGAGCTCTAGCCTTGTGGAAGTGAGGACTAAGTAACAATGGTGAATTTTAGAAGAGATAGGAGGCCTGCTTGCTGTCCCACAGCATTGTCAATAGATGCTTATCTTTGATTTTTGAGAATTTAGTGTTATGAACTTAGACTTTTGTTTACACGTTCTGTGAATTGTATGAAACTGAGTAAATTACGAAATGGGTTTATGGTAAGAAGACAATGCCCTGACAGCAGAAGCCAGGAGAAAACACTGGCCTTTAAGTTGGAAAAAAAAATAATCTTGTGATATTTGTAAAAGACACTGCCAAAATTCCATGTGTATTTTGTCAAAATATAATAGTGGCTATAGCAATCGTGGATGCAGCTGGGGATAGGGTTCTTTCAGTTCATTTGAAATATTTACCACTGCAAAGAATGAAATTTTCTAACATTTACCTTTCACCACAGCTCTGACATCCTACTATTTATATTTGAAAACAAAGATCATAACATATTCTCTTGGAAAAAAATTCATGATGTGTAATGCAATTTCAAAATAACATCCTGTGAACACTGAGGAATTTAAAGAGAGCGGGGAGGGAGAGGGAGCAAGATTTTATATGCACGCACACACACACACACACACACACACACACACACACTCATGACTTTATTGAAGTTACTGATTCTTCCAAAGCCTAAACTGGAAATTATTTAACATTTTAAAGACCTTTTCCATAATGCTCTAGGAAAGATGAAGGGATGATAATGATATACATTGTTCATTCATGCATTCATTCATTCATTCATCAAACCTTAATTTAGCTCATGCTATGTGCTACGTTCTGAAGATACAAAATCAAGCACACATGGTCCTTGCCTTTGGGGAATTCATAATCCATTTGAGAGAGAGACAGATAACTCATTATAAAGATTACAGCATGAAAAGTGCTAACTCAGGGCTTTCGAAAGATTAGTGAAAGAGACTAGAACAGGGACACTTTTAATCAAATCTGAGTATTTGGGAAATATTCAAAGAAAGGTAATTTTTATGCTGGTTTTTCAAGGATTACCCATATGCATTAAAGAGGCCCAGGAGGATTAGCAGGAGGGCATTTCAGCCAGAGGGAATGGCATGTGGGAAGTGTGGAGTGCCATAATATGGTTGGGGAGGTACAGTGTAACATTAGCTGGAGTGGCTAGAGAGTAGACTGAAAGACAGGCTGAAACCAGATGAAGGAAGCCATTGCATGCAAAGCTAAGGGGACTGAAGTCTGTGGAGAGCACTGACAGACTGTCAGCCCTGTGTTTCAGGTAAGATTTGCCTTTTAGAAAGGTTATCCTGGGAGAAGAATAAGAGATATACCATGAGAGGATCAGTCAGCAGGCACTTCTGTTATTCTGATTCTTCTCCTGTCACATTAAGTAGCACACTCAGTTAATGACCTACTCTGCAAAGGAGATTTTTATTTACTCAGATTCTGCCTTCTGTGGTATAAAAAACTACCTGTGTACACAAAATAGCCAAGTCCCTCCTTTCTTAAATCCCCTTCATTAATGCCAATGGAGAAGGTTAATTTTCAGAACCTGAGTTAAGCTATCATGATACCTGGAAGAGCTATAAATGAATTATGAGCACATTTCTGGCCTTGCCAGATCTCAGAGATCTGAACGTGTAAGGAACAGAATTTGTAGTTCAGTTTTTAGCCCACTGGAGTTGCCAAGTGCTGAAGAGGGAGAGGTAGAAGAGAACAGGAGGGAAAGAAGAGAGTTAGGTATCATGAAGTCTCCCAACTGATGGAGAAAGATAGAGGGCAGGGTAGAGAAACTCCAATGTGTGGGCCCTAAGTGAAGAGTTGAGGCAGGCTCCAAAGGAATACTCAAGTGGTATGGTGGGAAAAGCTGAGAAACTTGAATTTGCATTCCAATTTGAGAGTTAATTTTCTTTTCTACAGGTAAAGCACTTAATTCTCCTGACCTATTTGTTTTGAAAGAAAAATAACATAAGAGTAGAGAATCTCTGAAATCTCTTCAAGTTTAATATTCTAATGTTCAACTACAGACAGTCCCTGACTTACAATGGTTCAACTTAGATTTTTTGATTTTATGGTGGTTTGAAAGCAATATGCATTCAGTAGCAATTGTAATTTTTGAATTTTGATCTTTTCCCAGGCTAGCCATATGTGGTACAATATTCTTTCATGTTGCTGGGCAGTGGCAGCGAGCTGCAGCTCCCAGTCAGTCATCCAATCACGAAGGTAAACAACCTATACACTTACAACCATTTTGTTTTTCACTTTCAGTACCATAAATTAGTATTCCATAAATTACATGAGATATTGAATATTTTAATTGTAAAACAGACCGTGTTAGATGACTTTGCCAACTGTAGGATAATGTAAGTGTTCTGAGCACATTTAAGGCAGGTTAGGCTAAGCTCTGATGTTCAGTGGTGAGGTGTATTAAATACATTTCCTACTTAACAATATTTTCAATTCACAATAGTTTTATCAGGACATAACCCCATCGTAAGTGGAGGAAGATCTATATTTCACAATTTCACCGAAGCCTACTCCTAACACATATATTCTATTCTTGGTTCTTCCCCCCCCAAAAACTTCTTTTACGCTCTTCCTGAAAAGTACAGTAATAGATAAAAAGCACCACACTCATTTAGTGAGTATCTCAGTGATGTATAAATTGAGTTTAATTTAAAGGGAGGATTGTTGTATACTAAAGAACTTGTCTGGTCTTTGTCCCAGATTCCTGGGAGAAAGCTTCTAAGTCCTTGGAATTTACTGAGTGATGGGAGATCTTTGTTTTTCACGGTGGGCCCCTGGGGCCACACCTGAGTTTTTGCAAATAAGATGACTCATGGTAGGTACCCAGGTAGTTTCAAAATGGGAGCTTGCCACATCAGAAAGACCAATCAGGTGATTAAAAGGTTTGAGGTTTGAGCCGAATGATATAAGCCTGATTTCTTATCTCCAGGGAGTGGGTAGGAGCTTGAGATTGAGTTCAATGATTCAACAATCAATCATGCCTATGTAATAAAACCCCAATAAAAACTCTGGAATCTGGTGCTCAGGTGAGCATCCCTGGTTGATAATCATCCATCCAAGGGCCAGGAGAGTGATATGTCCTGAGGACAAGGAAGCTTCACATTTGGGACCCTCACAGGCTTCACCCTATGTGTCTCTCTCTTTGGCTGGTTCAGATTTGTACCCATTTGCTAAAATAAAAGTATAATCATATACAAAAATATTTCACATTTTCCTAAGTTCTGTGAGTTGCTTCAGTGAATTATTGAATATGAGGGGATAGTGGAAGCCCCCAAATTTGGTAGCCAGTTCATCAGAAGTTTAGGGGTGGCCTGGGCACCCCTAAACTTGGAGCTGATGTCTGATGTAAGGGGAGTTCTAATGGGGACTGTTTATTTAACCTGAGAATTCTGTGCTAGATTTGGGTAGTTAGCATCAAAATTGCACTGTAAGGGCTTATTGAATATTTTAGCAGATTTTTAAAATTAGATTTTTAAGAAAAATTTACTGACATATTATTACAATTAAAGTTTCTGGAGTGCCACTGGTTCAGTACAATATCCATGAAAGAATTAAATGTGGATGCAACAGAAGTAGCCTCTTGAAAAGAAAGAAGTAACATTATTCAACTTCTACTAGATGAAAAGATTACATGAAGAGAGGATCTTCTGCAACTATCAAACAAGAAAAAAGGACAGAGAATAAAGTTTTTAAGCAAGGGATCAAACTTCTTACAATTTTTTTTTAAAAAAACAGACTCAGTGGTGTACAGTAAGAAAATAAATAAATAAGAAAAGTTGATACCAGGATTCATCAGCATATTATATAAGGTCAAATGTGAGAGAAGTTTAGAGTACAGCTCACTGGAAAAACTCGATTATATTTGAAAAATCTGGTAAAAGGTAAGCATGGTAAGGTTTCGTGAGAAATTTCACAGATTTAGTATAAAGAATGTTGGAATTCATTTATAGTGAGATGTAATCGTGACCCACTTTCAAAATGTGATATGGCTTTTTCCCATATGACAGAATAAAAATTTCTAGGAAAAAAATGATGCTAGGACAACTCAATTGCTTTTTCAGATAGTTAATTTTTTCATTAATGCAAATAAGCTGACATCATGCATATTGATTTTCATGAGACAGTCTGAGTTCAGTTTAACTTAAGAAAATTGATTTGAATCATCATGTCATTTTTCATAAGTATATTATCAAATGTGAGTTTGTTTCCTGGATGGCAGTGTTTTAGAGTGCAGCATTTAATTCAGAGGAGAGGGCAATCCATGTGATATACAATCACAGTCACTGGAAAACAGAGGAAGAAAACTTAGATGAATCATTAAAAGCACCATCATATTCTGTTAAAGGTTGTTTCAGAGACTCTTGATGCAGACAAGAAAAGAAAACCTAGAGCTCTTTTAATCAAAACACACAGAGTTCACATGAGTCAGCTGTGCTAAAGCACCTGTCACTTCTAGAAGTCCGGTGATTTTTTTTTTAACATCTTTATTGGAGTATAATTGCTTTACAATGGTGTGTTAATTTCTGCTTTATAACAAAGCAAATCAGTTATACATGTACATATGTCCCCATATCTCTTCCCTGTTGTATCTCCCTCCCTACAACCTTCCCTATCCCACCCCTCTAGGTGGTCACAAAGCACCAAGCTGATCTCCCTGTGTTATGCTGCTACTTCCTACTAGCTATCTATTTTACGTTTGGTAGTGTATATATGCCCATACCACTCTCTCACTTTGTCCCAGCTTACCCTTCCCCCTCACCGTATCCTCAAGTCCATTCTCTAGTAGGTCTGCATCTTTATTCCCGTCTTGCCCCTAGGTTCTTCTGACCATTTTATTTCTTTTTTTTTTTGATTCCATATATATGTGTTAGCATATGGTATTTGTTTTTCTCTTTCTGACTTACTTCACTCTGTATGACAGTCTCTAGGTCCTTCCACCTCACTACAAATAACTCAATTTCATTTCTCTTTATGCCTGAGGAATATTCCATTGTATATATGTGCCATGTCTTCTTTATCCATTCATCTGTCGATGGCTTTCATGTCCTGGCTATTGTAAACAGAGCTGCAATGAACACTGGGGTACATGACTCTTTTTGAATTATGGTTTTCTCAGGGTATATGCCCAGTAGTGGGATTGCTGGGTCATATGGTAGTTCTATTTGTAGTTTTTTAAGGAACCTCCATACTGTTGTCCACAGTGGCTGTATCAATTTACATTCCCACCAACAGTGCAAGAGCATTCCCTTTTCTCCACACTCTCTCCAGCATTTATTGTTTCTAGATTTTTTGATGATGGCCATTCTGACTGGTGTGTGGTGATACCTCATTGTAGTTTTGATTTGCATTTCTCTAATGAATAATGATGTTGAGCATTCTTACATGTGTTTGTTGGCAGTCCGTATATCTTCTTTGGAGAAATGTCTATTTAGATCTTCTGCCCATTTTTGGATTGGGTTGTTTTTTTGTTATTGAGCTGCATGAGCTGCTTATAAATTTTGGAGATTAATCCTTTGTCAGTTGCTTCATTTGCAAATATTTTCTCCCATTCTGAGGGTTGTCTTTTGGTTTTGTTTATGGTTTCCTTTGCTGTGCAAAAGCTTTGAAGTTTCATTAGGTCCCATTTGTTTATTTTTGTTTTTATTTCCATTTCTCTAGGAGGTGGGTCAAAAAAGATCTTGCTGTGATTTATGTCATAGAGTGTTCTGCCTATGTGTTCCTCTAAGAGTTTTATACTGTCTGGCCTTGCATTTAGGTCTTTAATCCATTTTGAGCTTATTTTTGTGTATGGTGTTAGGGAGTGATCTAATCTCATACTTTTACATGTACCTGTCCAGTTTTCTCAGCACCACTTACTGAAGAGGCTGTCCTTTCTGCACTGTACATTCCTGCCTCCTTTATCAAAGGTAAGGTGACCATATGTGCGTGGGTTTATCTCTGGGCTTTCTAACCTGTTCCATTGATCTATATTTCTGTTTTTGTGCCAGTACCATACTGTCTTGATTACTGTAGCTTTGTAGTATAGTCTGAAGTCAGGGAGCCTGATTCCTCCAGCTCCGTTTTTCATTCTCAAGATTGCTTTGGCTATTCAGGGTCTTTTGTGTTTCCATACAAATTGTGAAATTTTTTGTTCTAGTTCTATAAAAAATACCAGTGGTAGTTTGATAGGGATTGCATTGAATCTGTAGATTGCTTTGGGTAGTAGAGTCATTTCACAATGTTGATTCTTCCAATCCAAGAACATGGTTTATTTCTCCATCTATTTGTATCATCTTTAATTTCTTTCATCGGTGTCTTATAATTTTCTGCATACAGGTCTTTTGTCTCCTTAGGTAGGTTTATTCCTAGATATTTTATTCTTTTTGTTGCAATGGTTAATGGGAGTGTTTTCTTGATTTCACTTTCAGATTTATCACCATTAGTGTATAGGAATGCCAGAGATTTTTGTGCATTAATTTTGTATCCTGCTACTTTACCAAATTCATTGATTAGCTCTAGTAGTTTTCTGGTAGCATCTTTAGGATTCTCTATGTATAGTATCATGTCATCTGCAAACAGTGACAGCTTTACTTCTTCTTTTCCAATTTGGATTCCTTTTATTTCCTTTTCTTCTCTGATTGCTGTGGGTAAAACTTCCAAAACTATGTTGAATAATGGTGGTGAGAGTGGGCAACCTTGTCTTGTTCCTGATGGTAGTGGAAATGGTTTCAGTTATTCACCACTGAGAACAATGTTGGCTGTGGTTTTGTCATATATGGCTTTTATTATGTTGAGGAAAGTTCCCTCTATGCCTACTTTCTGGAGAGTTTTTATCATAAATGGGTATTGAATTTTGTTGAAAGCTTTCTCTGCATCTATTGAGATGATCATATGGTTTTTCTCCTTCAATTTGTTAATATGGTGTATCACAGTGATTGATTTGCCTATATTGAAGAATCCTTGCATTCCTGGGATAAACCGCACTCAACCATAGTGTATGATCCTTTTAATGTGCTATTGGATTCTGTTTGCTAGTATTTTGTTGAGGATTTTTGTATCTACGTTTATCAGTGATATTGACCTGTAGTTTTCTTTCTTTCTGACATCTTTCTCTGGTTTTGGTATCAGAGCGATGGTGGCCTCGTAGAATGAGTTTGGGAGTGTTGCTACCTGTGCTATATTTTGAAAAAGTTTGAGAAGGATAGGTGTTAGCTCTTCTCTAAATTTTTGATAGAATTCGCCTGTGAAGCCATTGGGTCCTGGGCTTTTGTTTGTTGGAAGATTTTTAATCACAGTTTCAATTTCAGTGCTTGTGATTGGTATGTTCATATTTTCTATTTCTTCCTGGTTCAGTCTCGGAAGGTTCTGCATTTCTAAGAATTTGTCCATTTCTTCCAGGTTGTCCATTTTTATTGGTATAGAGTTGCTTGTAGTAATCTCTCATGAACCTTTGTATTTCTGCAGTGTCAGTTGTTACTTCTCCTTTTTCATTTCTAATTCTATTGATTTGAATCTTCCCCCTTTTTTCTTGATGAGTCTGGCTAATGGTTTATCAATTTTGTTTATCTTCTCAAAGAACCAGCTTTTAGTTTTATTGATCTTTGCTATTGTTTCCTTCATTTCTTTTTCATTTATTTCTGATCTGATATTTATGATTTCTTTCCTTCTGCTAACTTTGAGTTTTTTGGTTCTTCTTTCTCTAATTGCTTTAGGTGTAAGGTTAGGTTGTTTATTTCAGATGTTTCTTGTTTCTTAAGGTAGTCTTGTATTGCTATAAACTTCCCTCTTAGAACTGTCTTTGCTGCATCCCACAGGTTTTGGGTCGTTGTGTTTTCATTGTCATTTGTTTCTAGGTATTTTTTGATTTCCTCTTTGATTTCTTCAGTAATCTCTTGGTTATTAAGTAGTGTGTCGTTTAGCCTCCATGTGTTTGTATTTCTTACAGATTTTTTCCTGTAATTGATATCTAGTCTCATAGCATTGTGATGAGAAAAGATACTTGATACAATTACAATTTTCTTAAATTTACCAAGGCTTGATTTGTGACCCAAGACATGATCTGTCTTGTAGAATATTCCATAAATACTTGAGAAGAATGTGTATTCTCTTGTTTTTGGATGGAATGTCCTATAAATATCAATTAAGTCCACCTCGTTTAATGTATCATTTAAAGCTTGTGTTTCCTTATTTATTTTCATTTTGGATGATCTATCCATTGGTGAAAGTAGGGTGTTAAAGTCCCCTACTATGATTGTGTTACTGTTGATTTCCCCTTTTATGGCTGTTAGCGTTTGCCTTATGTATTGAGGTGCTCCTATGTTGGGTGCATAAATATTTACAATTGTTATATCTTCTTCTTGGGTTGATTCCTTGATCACTATGTAGCGTCCTTCTTTGTGTCTTGTAATAGTCTTTGTTTTAAAGTTTATTTTGTCTGATATGAGGATTGCTACTCCAGCTTTCTTTTGATTTCCATTTGCATGGAATATCTTTTTCCATCCCCTCACTATCAGTCTGTATGTGTCCCTAGGTCTGAAGTGGGTCTCTTGTAGACAGCATATATACAGGTCTTGTTTTTGTATCCATTCAGCCAGTCTATTTCTTTTGGTTGGAGCATTTAATCCATTTACATTTAAGGTAATTATCAATATGTATGTTCCTATCACATTTTTCTTAATTGTTTTGGGTTTATTATTGTAGGTCTTTTCCTTCCGTTGTGTTTCCTGCCTAGAGAAGTTCCTTTAGCATTTGTTGTAAAGCTGGTTTGGTGGTGCTGAATTCTCTTTTGCTTGTCTGTAAAGGTTTTAATTTTGCCGTCGAATCTGAATGAGATCCTTGCTGGGTAGAGTAATCTTGGTTGTAGCTTTTTCTCTTTCATCACTTTAAATATGTCCTGCCACTCCCTTATGGCTTGCAGAGTTTCTGCAATATTTGAAACAAAAGAACAATATTTGTTCTTTGTATTTATTTTTTGATAGTTTGATTAATATGTGTCTTGGCGTGTTTCTCCTTGAATTTATCCTGTATGGGACTTCTGTGCTTCCTGGACTTGATTAACTATTTCCTTTCCCATATTAGTGAAGTTTTCAACTATAATCTCTCCAAGTATTTTCTCAGTTTCTTTCTTTTTCTCTTCTTCTTCTGGGACCCCTATAATTCGAATGTGTGTGTGTTTAATGTTTTCCCAGAGGTCTCTGAGACTGTTCTCAATTCTTTTCATTCTTTTTTCTTTATTCTGCTCTGCAGTAGTTATTTCCACTATTTTATCTTCCAGGTCACTTATCTGTTCTTCTGCCTTAGTTATTCTGCTATTGCTCCCTTCTAGAGTATTTTTAATTTCATTTATTGTGTTGTTCATCTGTGCTTGTTTGCTCTTTAGTTCTTCTAGGTCCTTATTAAACGTTTCTTGTATTTTCTCCATTCTATTTCCAAGATTTTGGATCATCTTTACTATCATTATACTGAATTCTTTTTCATGTAGACTGCCTATTTCCTCTTCATTTGTTAGGTCTGGTGGGTTTTTATCTTGCTCCTTCATCTGCGGTGTATTTCTCTGTCTTCTCATTTTGCTTAACGTACTGTGTTTGGGGTCTCCTTTTCGCAGGCTGCACATTCGTAGTTTCCGTTGTTTTTGGTGTCTGTCCCCAGTGGCTAAGGTTGGTTCAGTGGGTTGTGTAGGCTTCCTGGTGGAGGGGACTACTGCCTGTGTTCTGGTGGATGAGGCTGGATCTTGTCTTTCTGGTGGGGAGGTCCACGTCTGTTGGTGTGTTTTGGGGTGTCTGTGGCCTTAGTATGATTTTAGGCAGCCTCTGTGCTAGTTGATGGGTTGTGTTCCTGTCTTGCTAGTTGTTTGGCATAGGGTGTCCTGCACTATGTCCTATGTCCTGCATAGGGTGTTGAGATGGAGATCTCTGGGAGATTTTCACCATTTGATATTACATGGAGCTGAGAGGTGTCTTTGGACCAGGGTCCTGAACTTGGCTGTCCCACCTCAGTGGCACAGCCCTGTCCCCTGGCTGGAGCACCAAGAGCCTGTCCTCCACACAGCTCAGAATAAAAGGGAGAAAAGAAAAGAAAAGAGAAAAGGAAAGAAAGGAAGGAAGGAAGGAATAAAATAAAGTAAAATAAAATAAAGCTATTAAAATAAAAAGTAAGTATTAAGAAAAAATAATTATTTTAAGTAATTAAAAAAATGGACAGACAGAACCCTAGGACAAATGGTAGAAGCAAAGGTATACAGACAAAATCACACACAGAAGCATACACATACACACTCACAAAAAGAGAAAAAGGGGAAAAAAAAATATATATCTTTGCTCCCAAAGTCCACCTCCTCAATTTGGGATGATTCCTTGTCTATTCAGGTGTTCCACAGATGCAGGGTACATCAAGTTGATTGTGGAGATTTAATCCGCTGCTCCTGAGGCTGCTGGGAGAAATTTCCCTTTCTCTTCTTTGTTCGCACAGCTCCTGGGGTTCAGCTTTGGATTAGGCCCTGCCTCTGTGTGTAGGTTGCCTGAGGGCGTCTGTTCTTCGTTCAGACAGGACCGGGTTAAAGGAGCAGCTGATTAGGGGGCTCTGGCTCACTCAGTCCGGAGGGGAGGAAGGTGTACGGATGTGGGGCGAGCCTGTGGAGGCAGAGGCCGGCGTGATGTTGCACCAGCCTGAGGCACGCCATGTTTTCTCCCAGGGAAGTTGTCCCTGGATCACGGGACCCTGGCAGTGACGGGCTGCACAGGCTCCCAGGAGGGGAGGTGTGGATAGTGACCTGTGCTTGCACACAGGCTTCTTGGTGGCTGCAGCAGCAGCCTTAGCATCTCACGCCTGTCTCTGGGGTCTGCGCTGTTAGCCGTGGCTCACACCCGTCTCTGGAGCTCCTTTAAGCAGCGCTGTTAATTCCCTCTCCCCGCGCACCAGGAAACAAAGAGGCAAGAAAAAGTCTCTTGTCTCTTCGGCAGGTCCAGACTTTTTCCCGGTCTCCCTCCCAGCTAGACGTGGCGCACTAACCCCAGCAGGCTGTGTTCACGCCGCCAACCCCAGTCCTCTCCCTGCGCTCTGACCAAAGCCCGAGACTCAGCTGCCAGCCCCCGCCCGCCCCGGTGGGTGAGCAGAGAAGCCTCTTGGGCTGCTGGGTGCCGGTCGGCACCGATCCTCTGTGCGGGAATCTCTCCGCTTTGCCCTCTGCACCCCTGTTGCTGTGCTCTCCTCCGAGGCTCTGAAGCTCCCCCCTCCGCCACCCACAGTCTCCGCCCGCGAAGGGGCTTCCTAGTGTGTGGAAACCTTTCCTCCTTCACAGCTCCCTCCCACTGGTGCAGGTCCCCTCCCTATTCTTTTGTCTCTGTTTATTCTTTTTTCTTTTGCCCTACCCAGGTACGTGGGGCGTTTCTTGCCTTTTGGGAGGTCTGAGGTCTTCTGCCAGCGTTCAGTAGGTGTTCTGCAGGAGCTGTTCCACGTGTAGAGGTATTTCTGATGTATCTGTGGGGAGGAAGGTGATCTCCACGTCCTAGTCCTCCGCCATCTTGAAGCTCCTCCAAGTCTGGTGATCAACCTGGTGTGAGGTAGGAGTGCAGCTAAGTGATTCGACTGAAAGAGAGCATCCATCAGTGACTTGGCTGAACCCTGCTGCTTTATGTAGAGCTACCACTCGCTCTTTCTGGATGAGAGCCTTTCAAGTTGTGAAACTAGAGAACAGTCCTTCATTGGTTCATTAATCTTTCTGACAAACTCTTATTCATCATTTAAGGCCCAGAAACCACATTGGCAGAATTAATTACTCCATTAAGGTTCCTATAAGGTAATATAAGCTTACTCCATAAGCTAAGGTTCCTATAGCTTTTTATATTTATATTCTAATATGTACATACTTATATATTCCCTCTTTATTAACTTTTTGCCTGACCAGAATGTTGCACACTGATCATACGTGTGTGTGCATGTGTATAAATATTAATGTGCATTGACTCATATATATATTCTATATCTGTTACAATTCTAACAGATAGGATCTGAGAGGCTAAGTTTCTATAGCAAAGAGACGCCAGAACACAGTGGCTTAAATAAAGAAGAAGTCTTTAAGAGTCTCCAGGTGGGTCGTTGAGGCTGATGACACTGTTCTGTTCCACAAATTCAGGGAAACTGTCACTGACCAAGTTATTCCATCCTCTTGTTTCCCTGTCCTCTAGGGCATTGCCTTTCTTGCATTGCTGAAGCTAGCTCACCTCTGTCCACGATCCAGCTCACAGTAAAATGGAAAGGAAAAGTATAAAAATTTGTCCTTTATTTTAATGCCAATGCTTAGAAGTACCACTAATCACTCCAGTAATTTAGTTACTAAGCTTAGTCACACATCCACACCAATCTGCAAAGGAAGCTGTGATACGTAGTCTCTAATGGAGTGGCCATGTGCACCCACTGCCATGGAGGAAGGAGAGAATGGTGTTCAGGGGAAGTCCATCAATTTGCCAGTTTTACTGCATATACAACATAAAATAACAAAGGCTGATATAGCAAAAATCCAGAGTAGCTGAGAAGAAAAAAAAGAACCTGAATGCTCTATGGCAGTGTTCCTCAACTAGGCACAATTTGTCCCCCCAGGGAACATCTGACAATGTCTAGGGATATTTTCAGTTGTTACAAATGGGGGTGGGTTGCTACTGGCATTTATTGCATAAGAGTCCAAGGATGCTACTAATCATCCCACAATACATAAGGGAAGAGCCTACATCACAAAAAATTATCTGGCTCAAAATGTCAACGTCAAGTTGAGAAACTCCACTTCATATAATAGTCTTCATATCTCCAAAATATTGCATGCCATTTGGAATAAATTGGCAACACAAAATTTATATGAGGATAATGTGTTAGAGATACTCATGTTTCTTCTGCTGGTTTACTTGTCTCAACCCTACTTGACTTTAAGCAATTTGAAATTAGAAATCTTGTTCTTGTTTTCATTACAGGCACCAGGGCAATCAGTTCATGCTTTTGGATGAGTGATGATGAACATGGAGCATCTTTTCTGTGCAATGCTGTGTACCAGACTCTGTGGCGATTGCTACAAAATGCATGGACCCTGTTCTCAAGGTCCTTGCCATTGACAGCCATTGCTTTTTATATTTCTCCTTTCTTATTCTCCCCTAATATCAGCGGTATCTTTACTCATTTCTAGCACATTTGCAGAGATGTCTGTGTTTGACTGTTGCTTTCAACACCATGGCCATCTCACTTGGAAAGTCCAAGTTAGTGACCCATAGCCATGCCCATCACATTAAGAAGTACCTTACCTCAAATGTTTTCTGTCAAACAGTAACCTAGGCAAAGCAGGAAATAGCTCTAAATTATTAACTTTTTAACAACTCAGCTCAGATGAAAACAGAATTAATATTTATAGGACAATAAAGGAGGTGATTGTTATTTAACTATTCAAAATGGGAAATAGAAAGAAAACCTCAGGCTTTATAAAGATGCTGTGGCATAACCAGCACACTCAAAAAGCTAAGAGGAATGAATTAGGGAAATGAGCAGAGCACTTGATGAATATCATATGAACTTCTAACCTTTTCAAGGGTTGCAAAATTGCTTTTCTATCCCATGATCCAGTCTCCCAAGCAACTTCTATTTTCTCAGTTCTTCTGTTTCTCTTTTTCTCTCTTCTTCTCCCTCTCTTTCTCTTCCAATTTTTCTCCCTCCCTCACTTTTCAAGCTGTCCCAGTCTTCATTTCTAAGGCCATCAATTCAGCCTTGCCTCCACCTAACCTAGTGCCTTATGCAAATTTTCTTAATCCAGGTCAGAGATCATAAAATATGAAGGCTCATCTCTCTTAATCTTCATATATCCTCTAACTTGCACAGAGACCAAGTTTAATTCTGCAGCATTGCCTCAGTGTTCTCCATTAAGGAAAAAAATGTATTAAGATCATGATCAACCACACCATAAGGAATCATATAAAAGGCAACACAGTGCATGGAGCTTATTGAATTGCAAACAGCTTTCGCTGAAATCAAGGCTGCCCCCTGATGCAAATCAGATGCTTACCTAATGTTACTTCCTTGGAGGGTAATGAGGGAGTGATGGGATTAAGACGCCCCTTTGTGGTGTGGCAAAGCTTTTCTGTCTTCTTGCTTAAAGCAGAACATTTTGACATATTAACTGGATAGGCAGAAAATGTATCTAAAGCTATTGAATGCACCTATTTTTCTTGATATAATTTATACCAAATCTCTTTCCAAGGGAGTTGAAGCAGCTGGAAACTATGATATTTCTGCCCTTTTTCCCCTCTTCTTGTCTGTCTCTCCATATCCCTCTCCACCCTTTCCATAATCCTTAGATATGCATGTTTGAAAAGAAAACTGGTCACAGCATGAATAAAAAAAAAGATCCATCTTGTTCCCACTAGATTTTGTAATTTAACATCATTTCATAATATCAATTGTACACACATGTGCTACAGCGCTTTTTTTTTTTTTAAAGAATGGCACACCGAATCAGGACCATTGATCCAGCAGTCGTTTTGCATAAAACTAGATTCCAGCTTGACAGGTGCTATGCATCATCACACATCCTTAAGAAAAATTCTCTGCTGTGTTTACATGTGTCTTCCCAGCAGCTGATTTCTGAATTTGGGCTCTGATGCATGGCGTGTATTAGAGATTGGAATATACCTCCTATTGTGCAATCCAAATGAAGCCAACTGCATTTCCTACAAGATTATCCTGCCTTGTTTTCTTTTCTCATTTTACCATCTCTCCACTTTCTCTTCCCTATTTTCTTCTTCCTTTCTTTTCCGCCTCATCATTCCTTCCCTTAATATTTTCTTCTTTTGACCATATTTTTTCCTTTTCTACTAGTCTAGAAACTCCTTGAAAATAGCATTATATACATTTATACATTCAGGGTCTGGCCATGAAAGGCTATCAATAAATATTTATGAAATAAACTGTTGATGCTATATTTCTAAGAGTTAAAAGCATATTTATCTAAGATGATGGCATAATGCTGATGCATGGAAATTTTATCTTTGTCATTGCTGTCACCATCACCACTTGTCATCACCTTTTTTTGTTTGTTTTTTGTTTTTTTAGATGTTGGGGGTAGGAGTTTATTAATTAATTTATTTATTTTTGCTGTGTTGGGTCTTCGTTTCTGTGCGAGGGCTTTCTCTAGTTGTGGCAAGCGGGGGCCACTCTTCATCGCAGTGCGCGGGCCTCTCACTATCGCGGCCTCTCTTGTTTCGGAGCACAGGCTCCAGACGCGCAGGCTCAGTAGTTGTGGTTCACGGGCCCAGTTGCTCCGCGGTATGTGGGATCCTCCCAGACGAGGGCTCGAACCCACGTCCCCTGCATTAGCAGGCAGATTCTCAGCCACTGCGCCACCAGGGAAGCCCCCTGTCATCTCATCTTTGACATCATCATCATTACCATACTGAGTGCCTACTCTCCACACAGAGTACTATAAGCACTATTTCATTTTATTCTATTGTGTCATTAGCATCTCATCTGTGAAATGGAGGTAATAATAGCACCTTCTCCATAGACTTCTTGTGAAGACTAAATGGAATGATATGCATAAAGTTCCTAATATATTACTTGAATAAGAAGTGTTCTGTAAATGTTAGCTATAGATATAATGATTATTTTAATCCCCATCTTACATCTGAAGAAATAGGAACAGAGAGGTTAGATGGTTCACCAAAGGTCACTCAGCTGCTAAGTAACAGAAGCTGGAAACAAACTCCCAGTTATGGCTCCATAGACACGGCCATACCAATACTGCCTTTCAGTCTCCACAGTTCTTGACAAGAGTGGCAATAAAAAGTCAAAAGAATGACTGTGACAAGTTAGACAAAGAAATACTTTTCTTAAAAAAAATGAAGATTGAACAAAATTCTAAATGAAAATAAATAATGTCAAAAGGTTTTACACTGACCATGAAAGTCTTTATCACAGTTTGGGAGCACAGTGCAATTATACTTATGTCAGAAATTTATCTATGAAGTTACTCTTTCTGCTAAAGCCACAATAATCCATTTGTATAATTTTTATATCTTGGTATCAAACAAAGTTTTGAATAGTTGATAAATATCATTTCTATGGCAATGTCTAAATAATGAAATCTGCCCTAAATGATTAAATTTTATTTTGTCGCATAGGCAAAATACCTAGATGACTATAAGTAAAACAACATATTTAAAGATTTAAGTGAATATTTACATGGGGAATGAGGGAATTAACACATTTTTAAAAAATGTAGTAAAATATTTGTTTAGAAAAAAAAGAATTCACAAAAGGTAAACAGAAATGAGTTTAAAAACTAATTGTTAAAAATTATTACATATAAACGAACATTTATCAATGATCATATTTTAGTGAATCTCATACCATTGCTTATACATTGCATCTTATTTTCTGTACAGCAAAAAAAGAAAAAAATTCAGCCAATCAAGTGACATAATGTCTTATCATTTAGACTTTTTTTTTTTTTTTCGGTACGCGGGCCTCTCACTGTTGTGGCCCCTCCCGTTGCGGAGCACAGGCTCCGGACGCATAGGCTCAGAGGCCATGGCTCATGGGCCCAGCCGCTCCGCGGCATGTGGGATCTTCCCGGACCGGGGCACAAACCCGTGTCCCCTGCATGGGCAGGCAGACTCTCCACCACTGCGCCACCACGGAAGCCCATCACTTAGACTTTTTAACTTCAAATACTAAAAGTGCTTTTTTAGACATTTAAACATTAATTTTGATATTTGTCTTATATCTACATATAATAAATCAAGAAATGATATTCATTATGGTATTCCTAAAATGTCTTTCCATTCAGAGTCTGAGTCTTCTGAAGCGTTTTTTGAGTCAGAGACATTATTGTCCATGTTTCCCCACACGATATCATCTTCTATACAAAAGAATATTGGTGATGCAGCATTTCTTAACAGAGTCTATGTAGAAAATTAAAGCTATTGGTGTTTGGTTTCTAAGCCATATTGCAATTATGTAGGATTGCTCTGCTTCTGATTTCAATTTCAGAATGCTGCTACACACTTCTGTTTTATCCCTCCCACTGCTCCCACCACATTATGTACTAAGTGTTTAAAAAATGTTCCGCTAGTATGTTGTACCCAGGTTTGGGGTTTAGTTTTTTTGTTTGTTTTTTCAAAATCACTGACATTGATTCTGAAGGTTTTCCTAATAGTAGTTTTAATGCTTGACCATGCTCAGGCAATGATAATTACATCTTTACTCAGGCAATAATAAAAAAGATTGCCTGACCAAACATGATTGAAAAAGGAGATTAGGGCTTCCCTGGTGGCGCAGTGGTTGAGAGTCCGCCTGCCAATGCAGGGGACATGGGTTCGTGCCCCGGTCCAGGAAGATCCCACATGCCGTGGAGTGGCTAGGCCCGTGAGCCATGGCCACTGAGCCTGCGCGTCTGGAGCCTGTGCTCTGCAACGGGAGAGGCCACAACAGTGAGAGGCTGCGTACCGCAAAGAAAAAAAAAAAAAGGAGATTAGTTGTAAACCACAACTTAATTTCAATGTTAAAATAAGAATAAAAAAATGGCTTAGAGTCAATGAAGTGGACACTTTTTTTTAACATATTAAGTGAAAGCAGAACATTGGTTTAACTATTATTTGCCTGTATTTTATTCCTCCTAGAAAAGTTGAATCTTTTCTATATATTTATTAACTAGTCTATTTCATTGAATCATTGACCCTTGAAAATTAATCAACACCTTTCTAAGTAACACAAGGGACAAAGACATCTTAAGAGATATTTAAAAATCAAATGAAAACAAAACAAAAAATTATCAAAATTTGTGGGATGCAGCAAAAGCAGTGTTTAAGGGAAATTTAACACATAGAATTCAGATTAGAAATGAAGAAAAATCTCAATGCAATAACCAAAGCGTCCACTCTAGTAAACTGGAAAGAGAAGAATAAATTAAGCTTAAGACAAGTAGAAGAAAGCTAATATTAAAGACAAAGACTTATTCAAACAAACAAAAGCTTACAGAACTCATTGCCAGCATATCTATACTATGAAAAACGTTAAAGCATGCACTTCAGGCAGAATAAAATTAGAATACTATATGAAAATTTGAAATTACATAAAAAATTAAGCCCAGAAATCATATAAATTAAATTAAGTGTAAGGGTTTTTTCTTATTTTATTAGATTAACAAGATAAGTATCTGTTTATGTAAAAAACAGTAACAAAATATCATGGGATGTTTAACATATATAGTAGCAAATGTAGCACAAAAATAGCAAAATGGTTGGAAGTGAGGAAATGGAAGTATCTGGACGTATACAGTCGTAAAATGAAGTGGAATAATATAATTTGCAGTGAGACATTATAATCTGAAGGTAGAATATATTGTAAACCACAGAAAAATAACAAAGGGGGAAAAGTAACAGAACAGGTGATACAAACAGAAAATAACAGCAAATTAGTAGATTTAAATTTATACATTTTAATAGTTACATTTAATATATATGGTCTAAACCCCTCAACCAAAAGGCAGAGAGTGTAAGATTGGATAAAAAATTAAGATCAAATGCCTCCCCCCAAAAAAAGCCCATTTAAATATAAAGATACTGGTAGGTTAAAAGTAAAAAAATGGAAAAATGTATGACAAGAAAATACTGATCAAAAGGAAGGGCGAGTGGCTATATAAATACACAAAATAGAATATAGAAAGAGAAAGACCTCCAGGCATAAGGAGGGATATATCTGGGAAACAATTCTCCATGTGTCTCTAACATATCCTCACATCTTGTGATTTCATTTATTATGGATAATCCTTTTAAGAATGTGTAGTGAAGAGCCTAGAAAGATATTGTATCTTCCTTCATATCTAGGGCATAGGGTATATTTGTTTGCTGTCTAGGATAATAATGTCCTCTAGGGAAAATGCTGGGCAGGCTTCCTAGCAGCTTTCTTCATAGGACTGCGGTTTACTAAGTTCAGGGTTTCTCAACTGGACATAAACCCACTGTGTGTACAGCATCTATCTGGGCTTACACTTTATTCTGCATTCACAGAGTTAGGGGAAAGGAAGAGTTGATATAAACATGAAGTTCAGCTATTTTCTGTGCTGTGAGTAATAAAAGGCTTTCTCTCTGACCCAGGGGTATTGTGTCTTCTTCCAGAATCTATGAAACTATGGCACTGTGCTGGTAAAGGAATGAATTTGTCAAGAAGATATAACAATACAAAACATATATTCACATTACAGATTATCAAAATATATGAAACAGAAAATGACAGACCTAAAAGGAGGAAAAAAGCCAACCATTATAGTTGGAGACTACAAAATTTCTTTCTCAATAATGAAAGCAACACCCAGCTCTACTCACCACCACTCCCTCCCATCAGGAAGCCTGCACAAGCCTCTTAGATAGCCTCATTCACCACAGAGCAGACAGCAGAAGCAAGAAGAACTACACTCCTGCAGCCTGTAGAATGAAAATCACATGCACAGACAAAATGAAAAGGCAGAGGACTATGTACTAGATGAAGAAATAAGATAAAACCACAGAAAAAGAAGTAAATGAAGCAGAGATAGGCAACCTTCCAGAAAAAGAATTCAGAATAATGATGGGGAAGATGACCCAGGACCTCGGAAAAAGAATGGAGGCAAAGATTGAGACAATACAAGAAATGTTTAAGAAAGACCTAGAAGAATTAAAGAACAGAGATGAACAATACAATAACTGAAATGAAAAATACACTAGAAGGAATCAATAGCAGAATAACTGAGGCAGAAGAACAGATAAGTGACCTGGAAGACAGAATGGTGGAATTCACTACCATGGAACAGAATAAAGAAAAAAGAATGAAAAGAAGTGAAGACAGCCTAAGAGACCTCTGGGACAACATTAAACACACCAACATTCGTATTACAGAGGTCCCAGAAAGAGAAGAGAGAGAGAATGGACCTGAGAAAACATTTGAAGAGATTATAGTGGAATATTTCCCTAACACGGGAAAGGGAATAGCCACCCAAGTCCAGGATGTGCAGAGAGTCCCAGACAGAATAAACCCAATGAGAAACATGCTGAGACACATAGTAATCAAATTGGCAAAAATTAAAGACAAAGAAAAATTATTAAAAGCAACAAGAGAAAAGTGACAAATACCATACAAGGGAACTCCCATAAGGGTAAGAGCTGATTTCTCATCAGAAACTCTACAAGCCAGAATGGAGTGGCATGATATATTTAAAGTGATGAAAGGGAAGAACCTACAACCAAGATTACTCTACACAGCAAGGATCTCATTCAGATTCGATGGAGAAATCAAAAGTTTTACAGACAAGCAAAAGCTAAGAGAATTCAGCACCACAAAACCGGCTCTACAACAAATGCTAAAGGAAGTTCTCTAAGTGGGAAACACAAGAGAAGAAAAGGACCTACAAAAACAAACCCAAAAGAATTAAGAAAATGGTAATAGGAATATACATATCGATGACTACTTTAAATGTGAATGGATTAAATGCTCCAACCAAAAGACACAGGCTCACTGAATGGATGCAAAACAAGACCTGTATATATGCTGTCTACAAGAGACCCACTTCAGACCTAGGGGCACATACAGACTGAAAGTGAGGGGATGGAAAAAATATTCCATGCAAATGGAAATCTAAAAGCTGGAGTAACAATACTCATCTCAGATAAAATAGAAATTCAAATAAAGAATGTCACAAGAGACAAGGAAGGACACTACATAATGATCAAAGGATCAATCCAAGAAGAGGATATAAAAATTAAAAATATATATGCACCCAACAAAGGAGCACCTCAATGCATAAGGCAAATGCTAACAGCTGTAAAAGAAGAAATCGACAGTAACACAATAATAGTGGGGGACTTTAACACCTCACTTACACCAATGGACAGATCATCCAGACAGAAAATTAATAAGGAAACACAAGCTTTAAATGACACAATAGACCAGATAGATTTAGTTGATATTTATAGGACATTCCATCCAAAAACAGCAGATTACACTTTCTTCTCAAATGCATATGGAACATTCTCCGCGATATACCACATCTTGGGTAACAAATCAAGCCTTGGTAAATTTAAGAAAATTGAAATCATATCAAGCATCTTTTCCAACCACAATGCTATGAGATTAGAAATCAATTACAGGGAAAAAAAGGTAAAAAACACAAACACATGGAGGCTAAACAGTACGTTACTAAATGACCAAGAGATCACTGAAGAAATTAAAGAGGAAATCACAAAATACCTAGAGACAAATGACAACCAAACCACGATGATCCAAAATCTATGGGATGCAGCAAAAGCAGTTCTAAGAGGGAAGATTATGGCAATACAATCCTACCTCAAGAAAGAAGAAAAATCTCAAATAAACAATCTAACCTTACACCTAAAGGAACTAGAGAAAGAAAAACAAACAAAACCAAAGTCCGTAGAAGGAAAGAAATCATAAAGATCAGAGTAGAAATAAATGAAATAGAAATAAAGAAAACAAGAGCAACAATCAATAAAACTAGAACTGGTTCTTTGAGAAGATAAACAAGATTGATAAACTTTTAGCCAGACTCATCAAGAAAAAGAGGGAGAGGACTCAAATCAATAAAATTAAAAATGAAAAAGGAGAAGTTACAGAGAACACCACAAAAATACAGAGCATCATAAGAGACGCCTAGAAGCAAATCTATGACAATAAAATGGACAACTTGGAAGATATGGACAAATTCTTAGAAAGGTATAACCTTCCAAGACTGAACCAGAAAGAAATAGAAAATATGAACAGACCAATCACGGGTAATGAAATTCAAACTGTGATAAAAAATCTTCCAACAAACAGAAGTCCAGGACCAGATGGCTTCAGAGGTGAATTCTATCAAACATTTAGAGAAGAGCTAACACCCACCCTTCTCAAACTCTTCCAAAAAATTGCAGAGGAGGGAACACTCCAAAACTCATTCTATGAGGCCACCATCACCCTGATGCGAAAACCAGACAAAGAAACTACTAAAAAAAGTAAATTACAGCACAATATCACTGTTGAATATAGATGCAAAAATCCTCAACAAAATACTAGCAAACAGAATCCAGCAACACATTAAAAAGATCATACACCATGATCAAGTGGGATTTATCCCAGGGATGCAAGGATTCTTCAATATATGCAAATCAATCAATGTGATACACCATATTAACAAATTGAAGAATAAAAACCATATGATCATCTCAATGGATGCAGAAAAAGGTTTTGACCAAATTCAACACCCATTTATGATAAAAACTGTCCAGAGAGTGGGCATAGAGGGAACCTATCTCAACATAATAAAGGCCATATACGACAAACCCACAGAAAACGTCATTCTCAATGGTGAAAAACTGAAAGCATTTCCTCTAAGATCAGGAAAAAGAAAAGGATGTCTCCTCTCACTACTATCGTTCAACATAGTTTTGGAAGTCCTAGTGATGGCAATCAGAGAAGAAAAAGAAATAAAAGGAATATAAATTGGAAAAGAAGAAGTAAAACTGTCACTGTTTGCAGATGACATGATACTATACATAAAGAATCCTAAAGATGCCACCAGAAAACTACTAGAGCTAATCAGTGAATTTGGTAAAGTTGCAGGATACAAAATTGATGCACATAAATCTCTTGCATTCCTATACACTAACAACGAAAAATCAGAAAGTGAAATTAAGGAAACAATCCCATTCACCACTGCAACAAAAAGAATAAAATACCTAGGAATAAGTCTACTTAACGGGGTAAAAGACCTGTACTGAGAAAACTATAAGACACTGATGAAAGAAATCAAAGATGACACAAACAGATGGAGAGATATACCATGTTCTTGGAAGAATAAATATTGTGAAAATGACTATACTACCCAAAGCAATCTACAGATTCAATGCAATCCTTATCAAATTACCAATGGTATATTTTACAGAACTAGAACAAAAAATCTTAAAATTTGTATGGAGACACAAAAGAACCCGAATAGCCAAAGCAGTCTTGAGGGAGAAAAAACAGAGCTGAAGGAATCAGACTCCCTGACTTCAGACTATACTACAAAGCTACAGTAATCAAGACAGTATGGTTCTGGCACAGAAACAGAAATATAGATCAATGGAACAGGATAGAAAGTCCAGGGATAAACCCACATACCTACGGTCAACTAATCTATGACAAAGAAGGAAAGGATATACAATGGAGAAAAGACAGTCTCTTCAATAAGTGGTTCTGGGAAAGCTGGACAGCTACACGGAAAAGAATGAAGTTAGAACACTCCCTAACACCAAACACAAAAATAAACTCAAAATGGATTAAAGACCTAAATGTAAGACTGGACACTATAAAACTCTTAGAAGAAAACACAGGAAGACACTCTTTGACATAAAGCACAGAAAGATCTTTTTCGACCCACCTCCCAGAGTAATGGAAACAAAACAAAACAAAAATAAAATAAAAACAAAAATATACAAATGGGACCTAATGAAACTTAAAAGCTTTTGCACAGCAAAGGACACTATAAACAAGATGAAAAGACAACCCTCAGAATGGGAGAAAATATTTGCAAACAAATCAACGGACAAAGGATTAATCTCCAAAATGTATAAACAGCTAATGCAGCTTAATATTAAAAAAACAAACAACCCAATCCAAATATTGGCAGAAGACCTAAATAGACATTTCTCCAAAGAAGACATACAGATGCCAAGAGGCACATGAAAAGCTGCTCAACATCACTAATCATGAGAGAAATACAAATCAAAACTACAATGAGGTATCACCACACACCAGTTAGAAGGCGAATCATCAGAAAATCTACAAACAACAAATGCTGGTGAGGGTGTGGAGAAAAGGGAACCGTCTTGTACTGCTGGTGGGAATGTAAATTGATACAGCCACTATAGAGAATAGTATGGAGGTTCCTTAAAAAAATAAAAATAGAATTACCATATGACCCAGCAATCCTACTACTGGGCATATTTCCAGAGAAAACCATAATTCAAAAAGACACTTGCACTCCAATGTTCATTGAAGCACTATTTACAACAACCAGGTCATGGAAGCAACCTAAATGTTCATTGACATACAAATGGATAAAGATGTGTTACATATATACAATGGAATATTACTCAGCCATAAAAAGAAATGAAGTTGGGTCATTTGTAGAGATGTGGATGGAACTAGAGACTGTCATACAGAGTGAAGTAAGTCAGAAAGAGAAAAACAAATATCATATATTAACACATATATGTGGAATCTAGCAAAATGGTACAGATGGACCAGTTTGCAAGGCAGAAATAGAGACACCGATGTAGAGAACAAACGTATGGACACCAAGGGGGCAAAGCGGTGGTGGTGGGGGGAGGTTGGGATGAATTGGGAGATTGGGATTGACATATGTACACTAATATGTATAAAACAGATAACTAATAAGAACCTACTGTATAAAAAAAATAAAAATCAAAAAAAATTTTACCAATAATAAAACAAGACAGAAAATAAGTAAGGATAGAGAGGATATAAAAGAATAACAGTATCAAACAATTTTATCTAATTGTCATTCATAGAACACTACACCACAAAACAACAGAATATACATGCTTTTAATGTACACAGAGAATAGTCACCAAGAGAGACTATATTCTGGTTCATAAAACAAACATCTACATATTAAATGAATTAAATCAAACAAAGTAATTTATCCAGCTACAGTGGAATCAAAATAGATACTGATGTAGGAAAATTTGGAAAATCCCAAAATATTTAGATTTAAGCAATATAATTCTAAATAACCCATGATTCAAAGGGAGGAATGATAAAATATTTTTTCAATAAAAATGAAAATACAATATTTTGAATTTGGGGGACATAGCTAAAGCATTACTTGGAGAAAATTATAACAAATAATTACAGTAAATGTTTCAAATCAATAAACTAAGCCATCACCTTAAGAACTATAAAAAGAAGAGAAAATTATAACCAATGCAATCAAAAGGAAGAAAATAATAAAGAGATTAATAAAAAAATTCAATGCAATCCCTATCAAAATACTGATAGCATTTTTCAGAACTAGAACAAAAAATTTTAAAATTCATATGGAAACACGTAAGACCCTGAAGAGCCAAAGCAATCTTGAGAAAGAACAAGAGAGCTGGAAGAATCATGCTCCCTGACTTCAGACTATACTACAAAGTTACAGTAATCAAAACAGTATGGTACTGACACAGAAACAGATCAATGGAACAGGATAGAAAGGCAAGAAATAAACCCATGCACTTATGGTCAATTAATATATGACAAAGGAGACAAGAATACAATGAAGAAAAGACAGTCTCTTCAATAAGTGGTGCTGGGAAAATTGGACAACTACATGTAAGAGAATGAAATTAGAACATTCTCTAACACCATATACATAAATAAACTCAAAATGAATTAAAGACCTAAATGTAAGACCAGATACTATACAACTCCTAGAGGAAAACATAGGCAGAACACTCTTTGACATAAATCGTAGCAATATTTTTTTGGATTCATCTCCCAAAGCAAAGGAAATAAAAACAAAAGTAAACAAATGAGACCTAATTAAAGTTAAGAGCTTTTGCAAAGCAAGACACCATTGACAAAGTGAAAAGACAACCTACTTAATGGGAGAAAATATTTGCAGGTGATATGAATATGATTAATATTCAACATATATAAATATCTCATACAACTCAACATCAAAAAAACAAACAACCTGATTAAAAAATGGGCAAAAGAACTGAATAGATATTTTTTGAAAGAGGAAGTGCAGATGGCCAACAGGCACATGAAAAGATGCTCAACATCACTAATCATCAGGGAAATGCAAATCAAAAGCACAATGAGACATCACCTCACATCTGTCAGAATGGCTGTAATAAAAAAGAACACAAATAACAAATATTGGTGAGGATGTGGAAAAAAGGGAACCCTTGTACACTGTTGGTGGGAATGTAAATTGGTACAGCTACTGTGGGAAACAGTATGGAGGTTTCTCAAAAAACTAAAAATAGAACTACCCTTTGACCCAGCAATTCCACTCCTGGGTATATATCCGAAAAAAAAAGAAAAAACACTAACTCAAAATGATACAAACATCCCAATGTTCATGGCAGCATTATTTACAGTTTCCAAGACATGAAAGCCACCCAACTGTCCATCAATAGATGAATGGATAAACAAGATGTAGTACATACATATGTAATGGAACACACTACTCAGCCATAAAAAAAGAATGAAATTTTGCCATTTGCAGCAACATGGGTGGACTTGGAGGGCATTATGCTGAGTGAAATGAGTCAGGCAAAGAAAGACAAATACTGTATGATATCATTTATATGTGTAATTTAAAAGATACAACAAACTTGTGAATATAACAAAAAAGAAGCAGATTCACAGATATGGAGAAACAAACTGGTGGTTACCAGTGGGGAGAGGAAGGTATAAACTATTACGTATAAATAAGGTACAAGGAAGTGTTGTACAACATGAGGAATACAGCCAATATTTTATAATAACTAAAGTGAAGTATAACCTATAAAGTTTGTGAATCACTGTGTTGTCCACTTGTAACTTATATAATATTGTACAGCAACTACATTTCAATTAAAAAAAGAAGTAAAAAATAAAATCAATGAATCTAAAAACTGGTTCTTTCAGAAGTTCAATCAAATTATTAAGTTTTACCCAGAGTGCTGAAGAAAAAAAGTATGTAGGTAAAATTACAAATATCAAGAATAAAAGAGAGTACATAACTACAGATTTTAAAAGGATAATAATAGAATATTATGAACAGCATTATGCCAATACATTTTAAAACTTAGGTAAAATGGATACATTTCTGGAAATACACAAACTACTGAAGATCACTCATGAAGAAGGAGACAACCAAAACAGCCTGGTTTCTATTAAGTAATATTAATTTAGAGCTTAAAATCTTCCCCAAAAGTAAACTCCAGGCCCAGGTGACAGCATTGTAAGTTTTATGAAACTTTTAAAGAATTATGCCAATTATACACAAACTCCTTTAGAAAACAGAAGATGAGAGAATACTTTCCAGCTCATTTTACAAGGTCTGCTGGTACCAAAACCAGAGAAAAACAAAAACAGACCAATACAAAAACAGTATTAAAAAAAAAAACCTTAGCATTATCCAATATTTTCACCTGAAAATAGATGCAAAATTCTTTAAGAAATTACTAGCATATCAAATTTAGAAACAATAACAAAAAAGAATGATACAATAAGAATCAGTGACATCTATTTAAAATAAAAAAAAGTCAACATTTATTTAAAATTAAAAATCTCTCAGCCATCTAACAACAGAAAGGAACTTCCTTAACCTGATAAAGGACATCTACAGAACCCATAACTGACAGCATATTTAACTGTAAAATAATAGTACTTTCTTCATAATATAGTGAATAATAGGATGTCCAATCTCACCACTTCTAGGCAACACTGTATAGGAGGTCACAGCCAGTGTGATAAGACAAGTAAATTAAAAGGCATTACAGACTTGAAAGGAAAAAACAGGACTATAATTACCTTCAGAGAACCATAGTCATCTATGAATACAATCCCAAAGAATCTGCAAAATACCTCACAGAAACTGTTAATGAGTTTAGAAATGTCACGGGATACATGGTCAACTTATAAAAATCAATTATATTTTTATATAGTAATACTGAAAATTTGGATATTGATATAAAATTTTAAATCTTCATTATTTATAATAGCTTAAGAAAAGAAACATGAAACATCTAGAGCTAACTATTCTAATATGTGCAATAATTTATGCTGAGAATAAAAAAACACTGATGAAAGAACCTTAAAATGATTTAATAAATTGAGAAGTATATTATGTTCGTGGATTGGAAAACTCAACATTGTTATCAATTCCTTCTAAATTGATATATAGATTCAAAAAAATACTAATTACAATCCAAGGAAGCTTAGTTTTAGAAATTGAGATGATTCTATAATTTATATGGAGAGATAATAGCCTAGATACCCCAACAAATTTTGAAGCAGAAGAACAAATTTCGAAGACACCCAAAGTCTGATTTCAAGGTTTACTATAAATTCTCAGTAGTCAAGAGAATGTGATTTTAGTGATACTGACTGATGGAACAAAATAGAGAGTCCAAAAATAGACCCACATGTCTATGTCAATTTATTTTTGACAAATGTAGTGTCCCAAGGGAATTGTAGAAAGTATACTCTTTTCAACAAATTGTGTGCTGGGGGGGGGGGGAACTTCATCTCTTCTCTTCACTCATGTCATATACAAAGAAAACAACATAAAATTGATCATAGACATACATATGAAATTCAGAAATATAAAACTACTAGAAGAAAATATAGGAGAAAATCTTTGTGATCTTGGGGCAGGCGAATATTCTTATCTAGCACACAAAAGTGCAAACCACAAAACAAACATGGATAATTTATACTCCAAAATTAAAACTTTCTGCTCTCAAAGGAGCTCTTAAACCACAATATTCATAAGACACACAATCCAATAAAAGTGGATGAAAGTTTTAAAGATAAACTTCATATACACACAAAGAAACTATAGATGTTAAACATATGAAAAGATGTTTGGTATCGTTAATCATTGGGAAAATTCTAATTTAAATCACAATGAGATATCACTACATATCTACTAGATTGGCTAAAATTTCACACCTCCCCTACCACTAAAAAAAAAAAAAAAAGAAAAGAAAAGAAAATTACTGGTAAGGATGCAAAGGGAATGGAAAATTGTATAGCCCATTCAGTAAACAATTTGGCAATGAGGTACAAAGTTAAATATATACTTACCATATGAACCAACTATCCCACTCCAAAGTATTTTTACAAGTGTTGAAAATATCTCCACACAAATACTTGTACCTGAATATTCATAATCACCAAAAATGGCAAACAATTCAAATTCTATCAACTGGTGAATGGATGCACAAATTGTGGTTAATCCTCTTATAGAACACTACTAAACAAAAAAGGAACAAACTAATGATACATCAACAACGTGATGTTCTTAGGATTAAACTAAGTAAAAGAAGCCAGTCAAAAAAGGTCACATACCCTATATTTCCATTTATATGATATACTGGAAAAAGCACAACTATAGCAACAAAAATCAAATTAGTGGTTTGTAGGGGTGAAGATAGGTGGAACCTACCTCACTACATAGATTCACAAGATAACTTCTTACGGTGACAGAAATATCTACTATATAAATTGATTGTTGTGGTTACACACAGTATACATTTGTCAAAGTTAACAAATTGTACAACTACAAAAGGTAATTTTTGCTGTATATTACTATTTCAACTAACAGTAATGAAAAAAATAAACAACAAAAAAAAGAGGAAAATCAACATGATAATGCTATTGGGTTTACAGACTTCAGCTATGACTGCCAGAAACTTTGGGGGAAATAATTTGGCAATATGTGTCAAGAGTCTTAAATATGTGCCTACATTTCACCCACACCACCCCATTCTAGCATCCAAAGAAAATAATCTAACATTAAAAAAATTATACCCATAAAGATATTTACTACAGAATTATTTATAATATTGAAAGCATAGAAGATCTAACAACCTATGACTAAGATTTAGTCAACATCTTGATTCAGACTTTAAATAAATATGAAACTTACCAAATACAATAAAAAAGGTCCTGATATAATGTAAATTAAAGGAATTGGGAAGTAATACTCATTTTTATTTAAGTTATTCTATTAAATAATGGCTGACCAAACATACATGTACTGCCCAGTCCCCAGAAGTTGGTATAGTTGAAAGTATGGAATTAGGAATAAAATCTTATTTAAATGGTCTCCCACTTTTATTGATTCTTTTTTCTGCTTCAACCTACTTCCCAATGCCTGTTCCACATTTGAGGCAACCACTCACAAACCAACATTCTATGAACCGAGTTTTAAAATCACCAGGGTAAAATATTTTCCTCAGTTGTTTTTTTTTTCTGTTGTAAATTTAAATAATGTCTAAGGTCATGGCTATACAAATGAACCATACAAAAAAAAATTAGCCAACACACAATAATGAGCCAAACAAACACAAACACAAAAATGCTCAATTGGGTTAAAAGTAATTTTATCATGAATAAAAAGATCTCTCTGATTGATTTGATTTGATATAAATTGATCAGCTATTGATAATTAAAAATGACTAAGCAATCCCACTACTGGGCATATACCCTGAGAAAACCATAATTCAAAAAGAGACATGTACCACAATATTCACTGCAGCACTATTTACAATAGCCAGGACATGGAACCAACCTAAATGTCCATCAACAGATGAATGGATAAAGAAGATGTGGCACATATATACAATGGAATATTACTCAGCCATAAAAAGAAATGCAATTGAGTTATTTGTAGTGAGGTGGATGGACCTAGAGTCTGTCATACAGAGTGAAGTAAGTCAGAAAGAGAAAAACAAATACTGTATGCTAACACATATATATGGAATATTAAAAAAAAAAGGTTCTGAAGAATCTAGGGGCAGGACAGGAATAAAGAGGTAAAGATAGAGAATGGACTTGAGGACATTGGACTTGAGGACATGGGGTGAGAGGGTGAAGTGAGAGTAGCATCAACATATATACAATGTAAAATAGTTGGCTGGTGGGAAGCAGCAGCATAGCACAGGGAGATCGGCTCAGTGCTTTACGATGACCTAGAGGGGTGGGACAGGGAGAATGGGAGGGAGGCTCAACAGGGAGGGGATATGGGGACATGTGTATGCATATGGCTGATTCACTTTGTTGTGCAACAGAGACTAACACAGCATTGTGAAGCAATTATACTCCAAAAAAGGTCTATTAAAAAAAATGACTAAAAATTGTTGATGTAGTAAGTATGTATACATGCACCTTAAATAAAATGTCATTTTGAATTTAAATTAAAGAAATGATTTTCAAGGGGAAAGTTGTCTTTTTGTTGTAAACATTGTATTTTAAGGATTAAATAACTGGAGTACCAAAAGACATTTAGAATTCCAAACCAATTCCTTTTCTTTTCAATTTTATTGAGGTATAATTGACAAATAGAATTGTAAGATATTTAAAGTTTACAATATGATCATTTTTTAACATCTTTATTGGAGTATAATTGCTTCACAATGGCGTGTTAGTTTCTGCTTTATAACAAAGTTAATCAGCTATACATATACATATATCCCCATATCTCTTCCCTCTTGCGTCTCCCTCCCTCTCACCCTCCCTATCCCACCCCTCTAGGTGGTCACAAACCACCGAGCTGATCTCCCTGTGCTATGCGGCTGCTTCCCACTAGCTATCTATTTTACATTTGGTAGTGTTTACAATATGGTCATTTGATATACCATATACATTGTGAAACAAGTCCCACGATTGAGTTAATTAACAAATTTATTACCTCTTATATTTACCTTTTTTTTTCTTTTGGTGAAAACACTTAAGTTCTACTCTCAGCAAGTTCTAATTATAATACAGTATTCTCAACTATAGTCACCTTGCTATACGTCAGAGCCTCAGACCTTATTCATCTCATAACTGAAACTTTGAACCCTTTTCCAATCTCTCCCTATTTTCCCTCAGTTCCTCGCAACCACCATTCTACTCTCTGTTTCTAGGAGTTCAATATGTTTTTTTAGATTCCACATATAAGTGATACCATGCACTATTTGTCTCTCTGTCTGGCTTATTTGACTTAGCATAGTGCTATTCAGGTTCATCCATGTTGTTGCAAATGGGAGGATTTCCTTCATTTTTAAGGCTAAAAAATATTTCATTGTGTCTACAGTTGACCCTTGAACAACAATGGAGTTAGAGGCACCAACCCCTGCGCAGTAGAAAATCTGAGTATAAATTTACTGCCAGCCCTCCATATCTGTAGCTCCACATCAGTGGATTCAACCAACCATGGATGCTGTACTACTGTAGTATTAATTGAAAAAAATCTTTGTATGAGTGAACCTGCACAGTTCAAACGCATGTTGTTCAAGGATCAACTGTGTATACATCTTCTTTATCTAGTCATCTGTCAACAGACACTAAGGTTGTCTCCATATTTTGCCTGTTGTGAATAATGCTGCAATGAGCATGGCAGTAAAGATATCTCTTCTAGATACAAGGGCATAATGTACATCCAATATTCTATAATAACTTTACATGGAGTATAATCTATAAAAATATTAAATCACGATGTTGTACACCTGAAACTAAAATAACATTGTAAGTCAATTATACTTCAATAAAAATACATTACAGAAGTCAAAAGCATAAAAACCAGAAACAAAACAAAACAAAGAACAAATGCCTCATGGCTTTTCTATCACGGTTAATAACCTTGCCCTAAAATGAGCTTTCCTTATATGATCTGAAGAGTTCTACACTTTCAACCTTAGCACTTATATGAAACACTTTATAGAGAAAGCTTCAGGATAATCTACTTTTTAGAGTTTTAATTGAGAACACGCTGTCAATGACTTGGTAGGACTACATAAAATTGTTGCAGCATATTTCCTCTGTAAAAATTATACTAGTTTAAGATAATCTTTTTTTTTCTTTTTTTTCTAACAATTACCATTTTATTCCCCTCTCCATAGCCCCTTAGAGTATAGAAGATTTCAGGATTTAACATGTGCCCTTGCCATGAACCACTTCAAAGTATAAGAAATCAAGTGAACTCAGGTGATGTTTTACAGAGTAATTGCCTTCTTTTTCATACCAATACAAGTGGTCTCTCATGCCGACTTTCCCTGGTTAGTCCATATAATATAATCAAATCTGTCAACATCTAGCAACCTTAAATTAAGCCAGACACTAACATGCACATAATAAATGTTTCTGTACTCAATAACCAACTTATAAATGGTTCTGTGTTCAATGTGCATATTAAATGTCTATTTTCTCTCCCAACAATGACGTGTTGAAAAATAGATCAATACTGAATATCTGTTATGTATGTTGGCAAATGATAAAACGTTAAATAGAATGCTTTAAATAAAATCGAATGAAAGGACCATTTCACAACAAGTTCTTTCCACCATCAGCATGCTCTAACCCTCATTCTGTAAAGATACAACCTCTGGGTATAAAAGAAAAACATCACAGTTGGAATATGGTGGGAAAAAGAATCTGTAAAGAAAGAGACTGAGGGCATTCATTTAAAAATGTATATATAAATGGTACTTTTCTCCCTTGCCATTTTAAAATTAGAGAACATGTATCAAAAGGTGATGGTAGACTCTAGTAGTAAAGGTAATTCAGTGGTATACAGAGCCATTTATTTTGGTGGGAGAGAAGGCTATCATTTCCATAATTTTAAGAGCGGTAAATGCTCTTGGCTTAAAAAAAATCAATCAGTACTGGAATGTATAAAACAGAAAGTGAACGTTTTTCCTTTCAATACCACTATTTTTGAGTCAGCTAAGTACTTTTCTAGAATTGTATATATATGAACACATATACATAGGCATATATTTGCATGTGTGTGAGTGTATGAGAGTGTGTGTGTGTGTGTGTGTGTGTGTATGTGTGTGAAAAGTATCCTATACAGAAATTCTAATGGCTTCCATAAATTTGGTAGTTCCTTTCTGGCAGTATGTAATAGAGATACTCATATCACTTGAAGGGAGAACAGAGAAGCTCCTAATTGCCTATCATATTACTTTTGGAGCTAAATGGATGTTACATTATTCAGGATTAAGAGAGATATTTCCAAAGCACCAAGCAAGATGGATGCCTCTGAATCCCTCATTTGCTCCAAAAGCTCTTCATTGTTTGCCTTTTCATTGCTTTGTCATTGCCACGGTGAGGGATACCCTTGGTGCACAATGTTGTTTGCAGAACAATTTCTGCCACAAAAAAAAAAGATTAATTTTTTTCTGCCATTCTCCATTTTCATCACCAATTTCCAACTGTCATGAAAGTGAGCTCTGTTTTTACACGACATTCCATTCTTATTACCATCTTCGTCCCAAGAATGAAAGTCTGTAATGAGAGCAAAGCCATAGCTGGCATCGGAGGGCTGTTATAATTCACTCTCATGACAAAGATGGTAATGAGAAATGACAGGGGCACAAAATGAATCCCTTCCGATCCCAGCCCCTTGGATGATAATGAAAACAGAAGATGGCACCACCTTTATTCATCTTCATGACACCAATTGTGACAGGATTGAAAGCTGCAGCAACAAACCTATCCGAAGTTACAATTTCCCAGTCTTATTCCCATCATGTTTAAAAAGCAACAACAAACAAACAAAACCAAACCAAACAAACCTCCATACCACCATTTCTCCTGAGAATCCAGTTACAGGGTAGCTTTCAGAGGCTGCAGAATTTTCTTTACTATCTACAGCTGAAAGCATTTCAGAGAGGATTAAATGATTCCATCTCCTAAAATTATGTTTCCTTTTTTTTATTATGAAATCATCCTAGCAATACCTCTGAAAGAAGTGATGGGAAAGAGGAGGAAGAATATAAAGACACTTTTTGGAGTTCTAATTCCCTGACTCTCCTGAAAAAATACAAATTTAAGGTATAAAATATTTAACTAATACAGAATCTTACTCTTCCACATCTTTCCCCTTCCTTCCCCTTCCCTCCTCTCTCCTCCCTTCCTCTCCTCTCTTCTCCTCTCTGTCTTTTTGAGCTATAATTATATTATAAAATCTAAAAGGGAATTTAGAGCTAAATTGATCCAAACTCTGCATTCTGTAAATGAGAAAAATGGCTTAGGTAAATGAAGCAACTTATCCACATCACCTAGGTAGTGCCAGAATACGTATTCACAATTTTTCAGTCTGATTTTTCTAAGATGTAAGTTGAAAATGCCAAAGAGAAAAGTATCACAGAGTATTATGCTCAATTTCTTTGCAACCTCTCTAATGAAGGAAGGTGGCATTCTCTCAAGGAATTTAAGGTTACTGGTTTTGTCACTTCCAACCTCTGTGCTTTTGGGTAAATTATCTTTCTGATTTTCAGTTTCTTCTACTGTAAAACAAATTTAGAAATGTATAAGTGGTGTACTAAACAGTCTATCTTAAATAGGGTAAATAAGATGATCACATTATTCTTTCTTCTCCCTACTGACTTCAAATAGAACTTTCTTTCACCTCCTCCTCACTCTGCTTCTAACTATTCTATGGTCAGGAGCTAGGGAGGGGTGCACAATAAAATGGCAAAGACTCTAATCCCTTGCTGGGTATCTCTGCACCACACGATTTCATGGCATTGGTAATAGACTCTTTGGATGACTTCTTAACAACTTGCCTTCAATTTCTGGCGGTGGTAAAGCAAAATGGTCCATTTTTCTCTTGGCAGACACCCGAGTCCTTTCAAAAATATTCAAGCCTGGCTACTTTTCTGGGTATCCAGGTGGTCCATGTGAAAATGCATACCACCTGGCCCTGGCATGCTCCAGGAGTGAGGCCAATTCACTGCACGCTTTATCCTTGCTCTGCAATGGGATCTGCTCTAGGCAACCTCCAGTATTTGGAATTCTTCAGGCAAGAGACAAGAACAGACTTGTGTGCACAAACTCCAGCAAACACATGCCAAGCTGGAGATGCCTGTTCCATACCAGCATGAGCAAACCTATGCATTTTTAGTGGCTAACAAGCATTTGGCAAGGATTTGGGAGTGTGTTAGTGTGTCTCTTTTGACAGACATTCCAATCTCTGAGTGGTTACTAGGAGGTACCCTTACTTGACTCGAGGGAAGAGTCAAAATCTATAAAATCTCTTCATTGATTTTGCTCTCCAGCAAATCTCTAAACTTCTCTTACACTAGCTATTGGGAATGATGATGGTTGGACCAGTCTGGCCATGTGGGGATGAGCTTGTTGCTTCTTTTTAGATAAGTAACAAAACTTGCCCTTCATTGTCTCAGCTTTCAGACTTTAGATGAAATTCTGAGACCCAGCAAAAGTCTCAATGCATTCTCTACAGATTTCTCATGTTTGTTGTAATAAGCATAACTGTTTGATATTGTGATAATTTATTTTGTATTTCTATGAAATGCTGATATAACTCCTGAGTTATGGGGCACCTGAAGTGTAGAGAGGGGGAGTGCCTTCTTCTGATGCAAAAAATTAGTGCTTTGGTTAAATCAAATATTTTAACTAATATAAAGTGAGAATGTATGTCACAACACACATTTTAAGCAATCAGAATATCTAGGAGTCCTAGAGCTTCCCATGCCTTATGATTTCTGTGACATAATAAAACTCATCTATAATCTACATTTTAGATCCTCTACACTGAGAATCCAACATGCCTTCAACCCTATCCAGAGTTGGCCAGAGCTCTTGTTCTTAGGAAATTACTTCCCTGTAAATACCTCTCTGAACAGAATGAAGCATTCATGGTTCCAGCAGCAACTGGGTCCCACCAGACCTGTGCAGCAGTGGTACTTGAATTGAATATTTTGTTGTTCCCTCAGGATAACATGCTGAGATCTCTTCCATATTTTTTGTATATTCCTTGACCTACCCATAGACTTTTTGGGGTTGATTTTCATAATGAACATTTTCCTTTTACACTTTCCTTTGAACACTTCCAGACAAATGAAGAACTTTCAGAAAAATGAAAAAAACAAACAAACCACAAAACCTTTCTATTAAACAGCAGTAATTTTGGTGGAAAAAATACTCCTGATTTTTAGGTCTGCCTCTTTCACTGACTAATATAACACCCACCGTGGTAACTTATATTTTGAGACCTAATGTGTGCAAGGCTTTGTGTTTTCTAACCTCAGACAAGTAACTTCATTTCTTTAGGCTTTTGTTGACTTGTCTGTAACATGAGAGAGATTGGAATTAGATCTGTGGTTTGCCATCTGTCCTGAGGACCTCTTGTGTTCTGCTGGGACGCTCAGCAGCTCCCACATAGAAAGAAGGGATAAGACAAGTGAATTGTAAGGGCTCCACAGCAGCTTCTCACTCAGTGGAGGAGTTCTGCTTATATCTTCTCACTCAGTGGAGGAGTTCTGCTTATATCAAACTACAATTTGTATGTATTGGGCTTCTGCACAAGATTGATATTTGAAAAAGGGGTTAAACTCTAAAGCCGCTGGATTAGAATTTCCTTCTGACTCCACATGAAATAGTTCATGATTGTAAAAACCCAGAGCAGCAAAAGTTAATTCACATTCCCTTCCACAGCATATGGTGAGGTTGGAGTCCTATGAAATTGCTCTGATACTCAGCTTGACATCACCTGCTCAATTTTGTTTACTGAAGTGTCACAAGATTTGTGACAGTGAGCAAATAATAGCATAAAACAGGAAGTTTGCTTGCCGTAGTCATGCAGGCAAGAAAAGTCTTCATTTGAAATGTATATCATGGGGTTCAAAATCAACTTGGAAATTGTTATAAACTTGCCAAAAGGGCAAACAGACCTTACCACAGGAAGACATAGAAAGAAGTCAGCCATTATGTAACCATATAGCTATCGTGTTTTAATGGGAGCTATTTCCACAGTTCCTGATCTCAGCACCTTTAAGAAAGGGATGTTATTGTGTAATTTATTTCTAAATAAATTTATTTTAGTTTAAAGATAACTGAATTGTTTTTAGTAATGCAGGTAAAAATAAAAGTTACGCTAACTTAAAGTGCTATGGATATTTTCTATAGTCATTCAAACTAAATAGAGTTAATATTAGAGGACAATATTAGGAAAAACGAAGATTAAATGCATATAAAATCTTTAATTCTATGTATACACCTATTCTGTAGTCAAGTAAGACACGTGCAAGAAAAAGTACTTAGTTTTTAATTCTCATATTTTTCCCTATTTGTAGTCTAGAAGATTTGTTAGAGAGTATGTAACATCTTCACATACTTTTGATAAATTAATCTTAATTTTGGCAGTTAAGGCATCTGGAAGGTTAAAAAGATGACTCGAAAATTCCATTCCTGATGACTTAGAGTGAAATTACAATTACCGCTTTGTCTTCTGCTTGGTTAAATGCAGTGTTCCCACTACACTTGGATTGCTATAATAAGTCAAGCTTAAGAAAAATGCATATATGAAACTTGCTTGCAATTACTTTGCCTGACAGTGATGCAAAATGTAATTAAAAGGTTTAAATTGTACAGGTGCTAAAAAGAAGTGTATTACAAAATAAGCAAACCATAATGTTAAGAACTCCACTTGGGTTATTAACATGTTATGATCTTAATTATGACATTCCAGTATTATAATCCCAGGTCTATTGCTAAAGAGAGGAGGTTGTCAAAATCTTTATCAGAGGAGTTATTTTAACATCATTTTTCAAGGAAATTTATTGTTTAATTATAAAAGTAATATAACTACAATCTAGGAAATATGTAAAACGGTAAAAAGAAAAATAATTGCCTATTACTCCTGTACTCAAACTACTATTATTATTATTTTGGTGGAGTTCCTTCCAGGCTTTCTTCACATGCTTTTATTAATTTTTTTGTTTACAATTCTAATGTGTGCACGTAACATTTTGCACGCTGTCTTTTCACTTTATTGTATATATTTAATAAAGTTTTATATTTTCAAAATGAGTCTCGTTTGTATTTTAGGGAATTACTTGGTAACAGAAAGTGATCAGCATGGCACTGAGCCTCAGGTTGGGTCCAGAGGTAATTCCGCTTTGCTGTGGGGCTTGCAATAACTAGGGCCTTTTCATTCCCTGGAACCATTTCATGAAAAACTCTTTGCTCTATGCTGAATACTAAATACAGGACAAAGTCTCCATCAATTAAGGCTTGGAATGAGGCCAGACCTAAATCACTGGGGTAGGATCTTTGCATCTCAGCTTCATAGGGATAACCGTATAAAGAGACCAGATGATACAAGACACCATAATTGCTGCCCATGGAAGCCAAGGGAGGGCATTTGAACCCACAGAGATGAAAGCACTTCTTTCAAGGACACCTGAAGGCATGTTATGAAACCAAGAACCGCAATAAAATCAAAATTACTTAGGAAAATAACTGCAATGTATAAACTATTCTATGAGTGAGTATAACTCAAATTTTTTTAAAACAACAATATGTAAGTAATGCAAACACTAAGAGCCCCTGCAGTTTTGTTATTTGAGACTGAAAAGAGTGAATATTGGAAAACTATAAAACCTATAAAACATCAAACTTATGTACATATGTGTAGGAAAAATTTGGCATAAGTATGCATGGAAACACTATCTTAGTAATATCTAAATTATAAACTGTACTTTAATCCAAAAAGACTGAAGTTCACGAATAGTTTCAGAAGGGCTGAATCTCTCCAAAACTTCCAACAACTTCATTCATCATTCAGAAACCACAACAGATAAAAGAGGTTTAAAGACTCTACTACTTAGAATGCCAAAGTCATACCAAGATTTGTGATAGTATTGTCAAGGATGTGGGGAAAAGGTGCACAATTTCTAGAGAGCAGATTGAAAGTTCACAACAAAACCTTTAAAAAAATCTCAAAAATTTTTGACTCTGTAATTGTACTTCTTTTTTTTTTTTGCTGTACGCGGGCCTCTCACTGTTGTGGCCTCTCCCGTTGAGGAGCACAGGCTCTGGGTGCGCAGGCTCAGCGGCCATGGCTCACGGGCCTAGTCGCTCCACGGCATGTGGGATCTTCCCGGACCGGGGCACGAACCCATGTCCCCTGCATCGGCAGGCGGACTCTCAACCACTGCGCCACCAGGGAAGCCCTAATTGTACTTCTTGAACTCCCCCCCCGCCCAGCAACCTTTTAAGATTTCACTCTTTGTTTTTCTGTTTTTTCTTCCACTTTTATTGAGATATAATTGATATGCAGCACTGTATAATGTATACAACATAATAATATGACACACATATATTATGAAATTATCACAATAATTTTAGTGAACATCCATCATCTCATACAGATACAAAATTTAAAAAATAGAAAAAACTTTGTGATGAGAACTCAGGATTTACTCTCAACAACTTTCCTATATAACATACAACAGTGTTAATTATATCTATCATGTTTTACATTACATCCCTAGTAATTACTGATCTTTAAACTGGAAGTTTGTACCTTTTCACTCTACAGATTTCACTTTATCTTTGGTTTTCAGTAATTAGGATGTCTCTAAGTGTAGTTTTCTTTCTGTTTATACTCTGTGGGGTTTGTAGACCTTCTTGAGTCTGTGGCTTGGTATCTAGTCATGTCTAGGAAATTCTCAGCCACTATTTCTTCAACTATTGCCCCTCTGATTAGACATGTTAAACATTTTCCCTATGTCTTAACAGTCTCATATGCTTTTTACTGTATATGTTTTTTCTCCCTGTGCATTGCTCTCAATACTCTCTACTGCCCTATGATCTGATTTACTGAATTTTTTTTTTTTTTTTGGCTATTTCTAAACTGCTAACAAACTACTCTGGTAAATTTTTCATATTAGTCATTATATTCTTCAGATGTAGAATTTCCATTTGACAGGTTTTATGTGTGTGTGCGTTCGTACTCTAGGCATTTACTGAAGTTTCCCATTCTTTCCTCTATTTTCTTGAATTATATCAATCATGTTATTTTAAAATCTCTGATAATTCCCATATCAGATTCACCCATAGATCTATTTCAATTGTTTTTTTTTTTTTTCTTCTTTCTTTCTTTATACAGTTTTGGCTGCATTGGGTCTTCATTGCTGTATGCAGGCTTTTTCTAGTTGCAGTGAGCAGGGGTTGCTCTTTGTTGCGGTGCAAAGGCTTCTCACTGCAGTGGCTTCTCTTGTTGTGGAGCACAGGCTCTAGGCGCGCAGGCTCAGTAATTGTGGCTTGCAGGCTCTAGAGCGCAGGCTCAGTAATTGTGGAGCATGGGCTTAGTTGCTCCACGGCATGTGCGATCTTCCTAGACTAGGGCTCGAACCTGTGTCCCCTGCACTGGCAGGCAGATTCTTAACCACTGTGCCACCAGGTAAGTCCCCTGTTTGGTTTTTTTCTTGGTTTTGTTCAAGTGGTTGTATTTTTTAACGTATCTTTAATTTTAATTTGATATTGGAAATGAAACATTAAAAAATTATATACTCTATGAATGATATATCTTCTTCCAAAGACAATCTCTCTCTTTTGTTGTTGTTTTTTTGTGGAACACAGATAGAGTATCAGATATAAGATGATAACTTTAATGCTTTCATGAGTTCTTAGTTGTTTTTTTTTTTTTTAAGATTATTTTGTTTCCATTTTGTCCTTGTTATTTCATCATGGCTTTCCTGGAAACTCAGTGAAAAGCCCTGGGTATTTAGTAGGTTCTTCTGATTTGGTGGAACTTGAAGTTCAATCTTGTTCCTTAGAAGTAGGCAGATACTGAAATCTGCTCTGTTTTTTTTCCCCTCCCAGCTGCTGCTTTCCTTTGGTTTTCTTGCCTGCATAATCAGGAGTCCATCAATATCCTGAAGAGAATCAGTAGGAGATTTTGGTACTCCTCTGAAGTCTCCAACCTGAGACACTTTGAGATACTGCCACTCTATTAGTACCCTCTCTCACAATCTTAAACTTTGATTTCTGTCTCCTTAGTCCTATAAGATTCTTGTTTCCTGCTTTGGCTCTATTGCCTCTCAGCAGAAAATTTCTAAGTACCTTCAGAAGAGAAGCCAGCTAAATGTGGAACTCACCTTACGTTCTTTCCTTCTTAAAATGATCGTAGTCCCTCCTGTCTCTAACTACTTTGGTTGTATTCCAGTGCCTTCAAACAGTTGTATTTTACAACTTGCTCAGCTTTAATAATTGTGACAACAGAAAAGTTAGCCAATTCAAGTCACTTATTCATAATTGGAATCAGAACTCTACTTCTAGAAAATAAATTAATTGAAGGAAATAATTATAAACGTGGCAAAGATTCAGCTACTTGGATAACCTATAACAACAACTTTTCTATCAGTAAAAAATTGGAAACAATTTATAGGTCTGACAATATGAAATTATTTAAATCAATTATAATTTATCCACTGTAAAACAGAATTGCTCCTACCATCAGGGGCACAACTGAGGTGATAAATTCAAGTGTGACCAAGCAGTGCATGTGTATGTGTGTGTGTATCTTCTTCCAGTCACGTTTACTCCACAGGTACAAGCATAAATAGGTCAAGAGTTGGACTTAACGTGACCATACTTACTCCAGAACCCTAACCAAGGCCTATTTCTGTCTAATTTAAGAGAAACAGAATGGATTAAAGTGCGTAGATGGCTCACAGAACCCAGGGGGACAGAGGGGTAGGGATGGGGGATATACTTCTAGGAAGAGTTTCAAAAATCATATGTAGAATTGCTCCCATGAAGACACCACTGCTGACATCTCTCAGCAGAGATACTACTGCTGGTTCCTTTGATATCGTTGATATTTGCCCTGGAAGTTACTGCTGGAAACATCATCAGTGGTGCTTTAGAAAACTAGAAACGGCTTTTTTTTTCATTTATTTTTTATTTTTTTATTGGAGTATAGTTGCTTTACAATGTTGTATTAGTTTCTACTGTACAGCAAAGTGCATCAGCTATATGTATACATATAGCCTCTCTTTTTTGGATTTCCTTCCCGTTTAAGTTACTACAGAACATTCCTGGTGCTATACAGTAGGTTCTCATTAGTCTTCTATTTTATACTTACTATCAATAGTGTATATGTGTCAATATATATTGACACCCCCCCTTCCCCCTTGGTATCCATACGCTTGTTCTCTACATCTGTGTAGTACATCTATACAATGAAGTATTACTCAGGCATTAAAAAGAACAAAACTGGGTCATTTGTAGAGACGTGGATGGACCTAGAGACTGTCATACAGAGTGAAGTAAGTCAGAAAGAGAAAAACAAATATCGTATACTAACACATATATGTGGAATCTAAAAAAATGGTACAGATGAACCAGTTTGCAAGGCAGAAATAGAGACACAGATGTAGAGAACAAACGTATGGACACCACAGGGGGAAAGTGGCAGGTGGTGGTGGTGGTGGGATGAATTGGGAGATTGGGATTGACATATATACACTAACATGTATAAAATAGATAATAAGAACTTGCTGTATAAAAAATAAAATTAAAAAAAGAAGAAAAGGATGAAACTGCCCTCTTTGTTATTTTTAAAACCACACAAATAGCCAGTTAGTAAGTGTTTATTGAACTGAACTAGTAGATATGTAATAACGATGCTATATGCCATCTGTAGGATAAGTCTAGGGGAAATCTCATTTATGTATCTAATCAAAAATTAATGTCATTGATTATTGAATAATCCATTTTGCTTTACTGGTACCCATCCTAAGGAGGAAAAGGAAATGAACATCCAATACTCTTAGAGAGATGCAGATCAAAACTACAATGAGGTATCACCTCACACCGGTCAGAATGGCCATCATCAAAAAATCTAGAAACAGTAAATACTGGAGAGGGTGTGGAGAAAAGGGAACCGTCTTGCACTGTTGGTAGGAATGTAAACTGATACAGCCACTATGGAGAACAGTATGGAGGTTCCTTAAAAAATTAAAAGTAGAACTACCATATGACCCAGCAATCCCACTACTGGGCATATACGCTGAGTAAAGCATATATCAAAAAGAGACATGTACCACAATGTTCATTGCAGAACTATTTACAGTAGCCAAGACATGGAAGCAACTTAAGAGTCCATCGACAGATGAATGGATAAAGAAGACATGGCACATATATACAATGGAATATTACCCAGCCGTAAAAAGAAACAAAACTGAACTATTTGTAGTGAGGTGGATAGACCTAGAGTCTGTTATGCAGAGTGAAGTAAGTCAGAAAGAGGAAAACAAATACCGTATGCTAACACATATATATGGAAACTAAAAAAAAAAAAAAAAAGGTTCTCATGAACCTAGGGGCAGGACAGGAATAAACACCCAGACGTAGAGAATGGACTTGAGGACACAGGGAGGGGGAAGGGTAAGCTGGGACAAAGTGAGAGAGTGGCCCGGACATATATACACTACCAAACGTAAAATAGATAGCTAGTAGGAAGCAGCCGCATAGCACAGGGCGATCAGCTCGGTGCTTTGTGTCCACCTAGAGCGGTGGGATAGGGAGGGTGGGAGGGAGATGCAAGAGGGAGGGGATATGGGGATATATGTATACATATAGCTGATTCACTTTGTTATACAGCAGAAACTAACACAACATTGTAAAGCAATTATACTCCAATAAAGATGTTAAAAAAAACTCTGTTGAATGTTGCTGACTAATAAGATTGTAGGGATAAGAAGGTTAAGTCAAAATCTCTCTACTCTACACAATTTGTATTTTGGGGCCATGCTTTTCATCTAAATATATAACAACAAATTGTCAGACTAAAACCATTATGGAGCAATCTGGAAACTCTGCCTCTAGTTTTGTAAAGTCTAATAGGAGCCAGAAAGAAGCAAATGAACAAAAATAATCAAATAAACCTGGAGTTGTTCATAAGATAAGACTTGTACAGAATTTAGATGAAATCACAATCATGGTTATGGAATAAATATACTGTTAACAACTTGCCCATTAAAAAAGATGCCTGTTAGAAAACTATTGAAAGATCATGGCGTAGCCATTAGACTCAAAAACAAATTGGTATTTGGAGACAGTATCATATTTGCCTTCAGCAAGAGGCAACAAAGAACAAATATCTCAAATTTATAGTCCAAGTGGCTCTACTTTCGTCAACATTTGGAATTATACTTCAAATCTAGTCTTTCTGGTGAGTTTGTAGCAATATTTCATTATGGCTTTAATTTGCACTTCCTTGATTACTGAAGAAATTGAGGTCCTTTTTATCTGCTTATTTTACTATCTTCTCTCTTAAAGTATTTGTTCTAATACAAATACTTACATATTTTTCCATTTGGTTATCTTTCTCCTATTGATATGTAGGAGTTCTTTATGATTCCCAAATACAAGATCTCTGAAAGCTAAATATTTTGCAATATCTTCTTCTGCTCTTGAGTTTACTATTTTGCTTTCTAAATAATATCTTTACTAAGCTGAAACCCTTAATTTTGATGAACAATTGAAACTATTTTATTTTGTTATTCTTTTTATATCTGTGAACACACACACACACTATTGTTTTTCTTTACACTACACACAATACTCTGAACACTGCTGTATAGTACTCCCGTCACCACATATGTGTGTGGGGGGAGGGCGGGGGGGGCTTCACATACAAGATAATTCTACAACACCAACTGGGTGTCCTAGAATTTAACTCCATTCTGATTCTATCTAATCAGAAATTAGATAATACTGTGTGGAAATAGAGTCATATTCTGCACATTAAGGATTCAGTCCTACAAGATTGCCTCTGCTCCCACTTCAGATACCAACTGCAAGTCCAGGTTGTTACCTGTGCTTCTGACCACTGGCTATAGATTTGCACAGCCCCATCCTTGAGTTCAATTAATTTGCTACAGCAGCTCAAAGAATTCATGAAAACATTTTACTTACTAATTATTGGTTTATTATAAAAGGATGTAATTCAGGAACAGCCAGATGTAAAAGGTGCGTGGGGCAAGGGACTTGGGAAGGGGTGTAGGGTTTCCATGCCGTCTTCCGGCAGAGCACACAACCAGCACCTCCACCAACTCAGAAGTTCACCACACCCTGCCCTTTGGGGTTTTTATGAAGGGTTCATTACATAGGCATGATTGAGTAAACCAATGACCATTGGTGATTAAATTCAACCCCAGCCCCTCTCCACTTTTGGGAGGTGGGGGGAGGGGCAGGTAAAACTGAAAGTTCCAACTCTCTAATTATGTTTGGTTTCCCTGGCAACCAGTCCACATCCTTAGAGGCTTTCTAAAAGTCACCTCAATAACAAACTCAGGTGTGGTGGACAGGGAACTGTTAGGAATCACAGAAGATGCTCCTTTCATCTTTATCTCTCTGAAGCCATTTCGGGAACTAAGAACAGAAACAAAATATTTTAAGGAGCGACACCACTATTGCTCTAATCACTTAGGAAATTAAGAGGGTTTGGGGATCTATGTGCCAGGAAGTGGAAGATGACCAAATATATATTTCTTATTATAAATCACAATATCACAGTATCCTGTTTAAGACTTTTTCTCTTCAAGGCCTTTAAAGAAGTGTCTTATGTCTTTTGTTCTAGACGCATTATTATTCTTTTATATTTAGAAATCTAAATATACCTGATATAAATTTTTGTGAATGCTGTAAGTGCTAATTTATAAAAATACAGATATCTAAAGGCTTCAGCAGCGTTTATTGAAAAGAGACATGTAATGTTAGCTTTGTAACATATCGTGTCTGAATATGTGTGGTTGTGTTTCTGGCTTTTTTTTCTTCCTTTGGTCAGTTGTATTTTTGGCACCAGTATCATACTGTATTGATAAACTTTATAAATCTTGTTAAAAACCATAGTCCCAAAATGGAGTTGCTTATGCTAAGTCCCCCCTCACCAAACTGAGACCTAATTACAGTTTCAGTTCTCCCAGAAATGGAACCTTAAACCAGTCAGTCAGAATCTTCTGATCAGCACTAGTGGGATCGTCTGTCTCACAGGCCCCTGCCATCCCCCGAAGGAAAGTGACTTTGCATTAACCCACCGCTTCTCTCCCTACTTTATTTTTCCTCATTCCTGCTCCCTTCTGCCAGTAAAAGACTTTTAAGTCTTTCATTTCGAACAGCTCCTCGAGCTCCTTTCTATCTACTAGACTGGATGCTGCCCAATTTGAAGCGAGTTTTGCTCAAATAAAATCTTAAACATTTTAACAAACCTCAGCTTATCTTTTAACAGTTCTGTTACTAACAGTAAGAAGCGGGGACCGAAGGAGACCCCCCACGGCCCCAGGAGCAACAAGCAACCAGACGTGGTACCTGCTGAGTCCTGAGCTCGCTGCCTCTCCCGCCTCAGGAGGTGCTGGGTCCGTCCCTCGCGGAGCCTCTGCAGCTTCCGCCTGATGCGCTTTCAGGCTTTTCCCGACCGGGTCTAGAAACAGCCGGAGTTGGACGGGTGCGACTGAGAAACCCTTCCGGGTCTAAGGTTGGACTGCGTCCGATTTAGAAGGCGGACCGGGTAGAGGGTCGGACAGCCGAGGAGTTGGAAACAGGACTGGTTCCGGCCGGACTGGCTCTGAACGATTTAAGCCGGACTGGGCCTGGCATGAGGTGTCAGGTGAATACAATTTTCTTTTAAGGCCGAACAAGCAGGTTAATCTTACCCAAGATAATCCTGAATTACTGTGGCCACAGGAGAGAACCTTTAACCTAGATTAGTTTATCCATTTAGGAGGCGCCTCAAAGAAAATAGGTCTTAGCCAAGCGCTCACTACAAAGCGTAGAGGGAAAACCATTTTCCCTCCGCTTCAGCTCCTTGTGACCAGCATGAGACCCGCTGGGACGCCCCTCGCGCTCCGGAGCCTGCAGAATCCTGGGGAAACTGGAAGAAGCCGGCAAAGGGTAAGAATTCTTATCAAAGTCAGCTCTCCTAGGCCTCTATCTGTGGTACCTGGTCGCGAGAGGGAGAGAAACCTTCACGTTGTCCGTTCCTTTCAGATTGGCAGGCAAAAAGCATGTGTAAGAGTTAAATCTTTGACTCTGGACTCCTGAATTTGCTTTTGGATACCCACTGGTTGTCGACCTTTTCTCTCCACCTATCAATAACTGTTTAGTTCTTCTAAACCTTCACAAAGATGATTTTGTTCATTTTTTTCTAGGTTTTCTCGTGTTTCCTCAATAGGAGGATTGTTTTGAATTATTCCGTAATTACTGGAAACAAACATTATTTTCAAGCACTTAAAAGATATTTTTCCAAACAAACCAAGTTTCTCCTTGAAAATAATTGTTGTTCTGAGTTCAGGTGTGAACAGATACTTCCACCTCATTAGTGAGAAAGTCCCTGATTGAGGGACACTAGTTTCTACTTCTACCTCCTGCTAGCTTCTTTCTTAGAATTATGTGAGATGGGGAATTATTATGTAAAATTTCATGATGCCTTAAGCAGGGAAAATGGACAAAATTTGACTTTGTCAGTGGAACACATAGGCGGCCTTGCAGAGAAGACAGCAGAATGTAGGTCCTAGCAATGTTTGAGGTGACGGCATAGATTACACAATTCATGGGAAGATGTTGGGGCTTCAGAACAAGAATCAGGAGCAACTGTAACAACTTACTTAATATATTAAGATATAATATATTCTGCCTTCTCAGGGGCAGAGGAGATTGCCCTTGCTGTGTCCCTGGAATGTTTTGTGGGGAGGATGGGAAGTGATGGTGAACTGTTGAGATGTACCATCAAATTCTGCCTGTATTTTAGAACTGGGTGATTAAGCTAATGGCTTTTCGCATTAGTTAGGAAACTTCGGCACTTAGGAAAGTGCAGAGTCCTAACGACTGGACCGCCAGGGAATTCCCCAGGAAACTTATGTTTAAATACAGCGATAAATACAGTAATCTTCCCAAAGGTGTTTGCGTTTAAGGCTGGTGATTCTGTTAGCAGTTCGGGGTTACCTTATGAGAGAGGATCATAGGAGGTGGGAGGGCTCAGAAACTGGAGTAACGAAGAGCATTAGTGAGCCCTGTGGTCCTCTATGGACGTCTAGAAGTAACTGGTGAGAATGGAAGGAATTATGGTGGGGAGGGGTCAGTCATACCTATTGATTTTGTTGCGGTAAAAGGGATACCCACATCTGCTCTATTATCCTTTGCTGAGTTAGTGAGCTGGGACAAAACTTTTAACAATAATGCAAATGGATACATACTATAAAAGAAGTAAATGATAAGCTCCAATGAGGGGAGAAGGGTCATGCCTGACTTTGCTCACAAAGGAACTGTGCCATGCACTGTGCCCGTTGTAGTAGGTACTAAAGAAAGAAGAAAGGAAAGAGGGAGCAAAGGAAAGTTTATTTGTGTGTTCAGGGGTTCCACTAAATTTAAAGCATCTGATCTAACATTTATTTCTGGGAAAGGACAAACGAAAAGAGAATCTGTGAATTGCAGGTCTTTGTACTTGTTAAAGTGTTCAGTTCAGTTAAATGCATTTTGCCTATTACTAATAAGATATTTTTGTTTGTTTGTTTCAAAAGTAGCTGTTCTATTACTTCAGGGTTACTCTGTGGTAGTTTTCTGGTCATGGCAATAAATTACTAATTTGTATTCTTTCAAGTTATATAATAAAAGCAGTATTTCAGAACGTAATTTTCTCTTCCATACTTTATAGCATGGAATGCTCAGATATCTGAGTGTTTTATACAAACATTTGGGCAAACTTGAAGGTCCTATTTTACTCCCCCTTTGCTGCTTCCTCCTCAAATCCCTCCACCCTGCCCACACACAGACACATACCTATCTTCCTGTGTCTCACCATTATGCTTTCTGAAAGTAATATGGCTTTCTATCTGGGCGAGAAGGCAAAACAGACTCCAAACAGTCCAGAAGATTTTATAAACTCTGCCATTTGCACATCTGGTATGTAAGATATCCATAGTGCTCTTTAATCTGCAACACAGATATCTGTGCTTCGGGCACTTGTCAGAGTTACACCACAAATTGACTGCAAATAGCCAGGTCTTGTCAAAATTTACTTGAACTTGGGCAAGCTAACCAGCCACTCTTACCTGTTCGCCAAGCTCTGACCTATGTTAAGAAATATAATCAGGACTCAACATGGCTGAATAATGTCATTCATCTTCCTGAAGTTAAAATTGGAATATGTGTAATATAAGAGAAATTCAGCTCAACAAAGATTATTTGTGGTTGTCGGTAGCTTCCCCATGTATATATAAGTTGTTTGGGGTTCAGAACAATTGAGGGTAAGGTACACAGAGTCCCCGTGTACCCCTCCCCCTCCCCCATGCACAGCCTCCTGCGTTTTCAACATCCCCCACAAGAGTGGTCCATTTGTAATAATATGAAACCTTTTCAAACTGGCTTCTTGCACTTGGGTGTTTAAGTTCCCCCATGTCCTTTTAGGGCTTTGTCATTTCTTTTTAGCACTGAATAATATCTCATTGTCTGGATGTACCAGTTGATTTATCCATTCAGCTACTGGAGAACATATTGGTTGCTTCCAAGTTTTGGCAATTAATAATAAATCTGCTATAAACATCCATGTGCAGGTTTTTGTGTGAACATAAGTTTTCAACCCTTTGGGTAAATATCATGAAGGACTGTTTTTGGATCATACAGTAAGAGTATATTTAGTTTTATAAGAAAACACCATACCGTCTTCCAAAATGTCTGTACCATTTTGCATTCCCACCAGCAATGAATGAGAGTTGCTGTTGCTCTAGCTCCTCACCAGCATTTGGTGCTATCAGCATTCTGGATTTTTGACCATTCTAATAGGTGTGTAGTGGTGTGTGTTTTGATTTGAATTTCTTTGCTGACATATGATATGGAACATCTTTATTTTTACGTATTTGCCATCTGTATATCTTCTTTGGTGAGGTGTTTGTTAAGATCTTTGGCTCATTCTTCAATCAGGTTGCTTTCTTACAGTTGACTTTTAAGAGTTCTTTATATATTTTGGATAATAGTCTTTTATCAAATGGGTCTTTTGTAAATATTTTCTCTCAGTCTGTGTTTTGTTTTCTTATTCTCTTGACACGATCTTTAGCAGAGAAGAAGATTTTAATTTTAATCAAGTCCAGCTTATCAATTATTTCTTTCATGGGTTGTGCCTTTGGTGTTGTATCTACAAAGTCATCACCATACACATGGTCATCTAGGTTTTCTCCTATGTTATCTTTTTAGAAGTTTTATAGTTTTTCATTTTACATTTAGGTGTGTGATTCATTTTAAGTTTTGTGAAGAGTATAAGGTCTGTGTCTAGATTTATTTTTTTGCTTGTGGATGTCTAGTTTTAACAAAGATTTTTTAATCTTTTGGAGAACTGTTTTCACTTATTGTCCACTTACCATGTAAATAACTTAATATCATGATCTATGAGATACATTTATCCTAGAGATCAGAATAAAATATATAGTTATTCCAAATGACTTTACTGTGCTTTATTTAATGGACAACTAAATTATTTAATTCTGTTTTTCCCCTCAGTTGTCAGGAAACTTAGAGAATAATTTTGTATTATATTTCCATTTAGTACAACTTAACTAATAGATAATGAACAACAAAAAAGGGAAGAAACTATACTGGGTGTTTCAGAGGAGACAGAGTAAATGGCCCAATCCACATTTTAGCCAGGATTACTGCCCAGCATACTTTTCAGCAGGAAAAGAGAAGCTAAGACAAGTGAACAAATAAGGTTGAGTAGGATGATATTACTGGTGGTTCTTAAAGACTGAATTAGAGGAGGCCAAGGAGGAGAAGAAAATATTTGGATCAGGGACTCTGCAGTCTGTATGGAGAAGATTAGCATTTGCCTTGGCTTTTACTGAAGGTTTGGAGAAGAGGAAAAAGTATTTCAGGTAGAAAAAAAGTAAATGAGCTATATAGGAGTTATTAAGAAGTCTTATTTGATTGGAGCAAATGATGCTTGATATTACAAAATGTGAACGAAACATGGAAAGATAGGTTTTTCTTTTTATGGAGTATGGCTATGAAAGCTACGGTGAAGAATTTCAGTTATTAATTCATATCATTCATTTTCTTATCTTTCCAGTGAGATGTATTCTGTATGTTAATTTAAATTTTTTTTCGTAATTGTGTTTCCTGTTTTTAATAATTTAAGTTGCCTCAAATTCATTTTGATGGTAGCAAAACATAAACAACACAATGTACATATGTTGGTAAGGAAAAAAAGACTCCAATAACATTAATTTTTAAAAATATAATTTAAAACATCTGATGTAGAATAGAATGGGAACAAAATAACTAAATTTGTCTAGAGCCTCTATGAGCAAGGCTCTGTGCAGAGTATTTTTCTATATTTTATTTATTCATCATGGAAATTTGGTTATTTGGCATTTTTTTCTCAGTTTTATAAGAGATATTCTAAAGCCCAAATAAATTAAGTGAGTTTCCCAGAGACCCACAACTCATAGGTGCTCAAAATCAGATTGAAAGGCTGAACTCTAACACTTATTTTCTTCCCATGACACTGTGCCATAATGAATATAACCTAGTGATTGATTCACCTAATTTTCACATTTAAGCTGAATGTCTGACATAAAGTTGATGCACTTTCATATAAATGTAACTTAATACATATTCAGATTTTACATAAATACATAAAACTAACAGAAGAATCTAGAACAGCAGTCCATTTTTGTTTTGTCCGCAAGAGTATTTAGTATAGATATAATTTGTCAACAAAGTCAGCTGGTACAAAATGGAAACTTGGATGATGGTTGTATTTACTATTTCATTTTTTGAAAATTTTTGAGACAATTCATTTTGAGAATAGAAGTTGCATAGGTACACTTTCTGTACCTATTGAGGTTGTTCTGCGATTGTTCTCTGCAGATGTTGATTGACAGTCATCCTGGAAGTAGCCAAACAGCCTGATCTTGTTGCCTAAGACATCCTAGCATTTAGCAAATTCCAGACTTCAGGGACACATGCCTAGAAAGACGTGGGAATTTGAGGTTCTCTGGACTGTAGAGAACCTCAGATTCCCTGCAGAGTCAATTCTCTGCTTGACTCTCTTTCTAAAGCTCCATTCTGTTCACCAAGACAAAGTAGGATCATTGACATTAGTTCTTCCCAGGGCACATACCTATGACTCGAAGAAAAAGGTAGTGTCTCTCAATGTAGTATATTCATAATGACTGAAATACTCAATTCCTTCTCCTGTGCATTTATTTACATTTCAATGTGGAATGAAACAAGACATATTCTCTAAGAGGTGGTAGATGGAAGGAAACCAGCCCTCCTCCATCATCTGCCAGTTCAGCACCTTCAAGAGTTAGCAATTACTGCAGAATAAAGCTCAACTCCTTACCTTGACGTTTACCATTTTCCATGTTCTGTCTCCATCTGTTCATTCTAATATTATCCCCACTGCAGTTTTCCATGTATCTAGTATACACCTAAATGGAAATATTTATTTCCCAAAACATCCCTGTATCTTCTGGGTATGTGATTATAAACAAGAATGTCTGGGACCTTGCTTTTTCGGAACTTACCTTTAATCTTCTGGGTATATAAAGCTGTTCTTACAAGGCTTCACAGCCTGTGCATATAAAAGGGACCACACCAGTAGCGGTAATAATCACATCACGCATTCCTCTAACTAGCAGACTGTTGTGATCCCTTCAGTCTTCCCTAGTTCTATCTGAGGAGTTCCAGAAGTTTCTCACTTGAACTCACAAATTGTCATTTTCACTATCATATGGCACTGACCATATATTCTGTTTTGGATCCATTGTTGACTCCTCCGAAGCTGTAAATCATTCACGTGCCAAAACAGCACTGATTTCCCCAAATCATTCATGGTCCAAACAGAAGCAGGATAACATCCTTACTGCCCAGGTCACACTTTTCCACATAGGCACGAAAGTAGGTGGCTCGCCAACATGCATCTCATAGAATCTCTCATAAAATACAGCTTCTTCCTTTCCTGCTTATAGCTCCTTGTCTCCATATAGCTGAAGTGATTACCTTTTAACAGTAAGTAATGAAGATATTTTCACAAGAAACCTACATTTCTGATTCTGTTTGAACAATATTAAATGGAGATATTTTCTTTAAAGTTATTCTGTACTTTGGTTACAAGTGGTCTGTTTATCTTTTAAATCTAGTATGTTCGTGTGTCAGGCAAATTATTTCATTTTTCTTACCTAATTTGAGAACAACTGTAGAAGAACCTAAACCAGAAAGACTTCCCTGTATTGAGAGGATTTAGTAGAATGCATATGAAATCATTTGAATATTAATAAAGTAAAATGGTCACTTATTGGATTTTGTCTTAAAGTCCATGGGGCCAGTCTAGGAGACAAATCTTTGAAATAGAGTCCAAGCTGCTCTTCCCAGCCCATCCTCCTTCATCTCCACCTAATACAATGTGAGAACCTATGTTGGTTCCTTCCTACCCCTTTGATCCCAATCCCTCAAGACAAATGGTGCAAAATAAGTTATGCTGATTCATTCTAACTGTCAAAGGAAGTCCGAAACACATCAGTGAGCAGAGGCTAGGCCATAGCTGGTACCCTTATTTTGGTTTTTTACATACATAACTTTTTATCCTTTTTAGCTTTATATTCTTTAGAAAAAAGAACTTGGTTTTATTCATCACTGTATCTCCAAGGATTCCTTGCACATAGAACACATTTGAAAAATGATTGTTGAATTGACTCCTTTTGGCCATATTATGCTCACTAAACCCAATTATCTTTAATTGTTACCATGTATATTTTATACCTAACCTCAAATTACTTAGGAAGGTATATAAACTCATACATGATTCCAAAACATAAAACTAGTCAGTTTTTGTTTTATAATAATTTTCCTACTCTTTAATCAAATGTATGATGTTGTGTAGACACTGCCTTAAAAGCAGTTACTGAAAGCACTAGTATTATATTACAAGGCCATCTGATAGAAAAACAATTATATTAGTGTAACTCACATGATATTGGACAAGGAATGATTAAGCCATCAATTCCCTGGAGCTACTTCTGAGCTACTGCTGCTATAGGGATACAAAGGAAATATTATGGTGGCTATATTTTGCACAATGGGGGGATTCGTTTTTGGAGGGAACTCTTCCAGGCAAAGTAGATTTAAAATAGCATTCTCAACAGAAGTAATAAACCTACAAGAGAATGCAGCCACCGAAGGAAACATACTCAGAATTCTCAGAGAAACAGAAAGCTGAAGCCTCACAGTCTTTGCAACATTTTGCAGAATATATTGGAAGGAAGTGAAGCTTCCAGTAGACAACAAAACATACAACTTTTGCATTTAAAGTAGGTACTTTGAGACTAGGCATAAAAAAAAATTAGACTTGGTAAGAGATACCCTGAAACAGCAAGTAGACATCCCAAGAAAAATTAAGTTGGGACAAAGTAAGCTTCATTCACAGGCAGATTCTCCCAACTTAAATGAAAATATCCAGGGCTTCCCTGGTGGCGCAGTGGTTGGGAGTCCGCCCGCCAATGCAGGGGACGGGGGTTCGTGCCCCGGACCGGGAGGATCCCACATGCCACGGAGCGGCTGGGCCCATGAGTCATGGCCGCTAAGCCTGGTTGTCCGGAGCCTGTGCTCCGCAGCGGGAGAGGCCGCAACAGTGAGAGGCCCGCGTACCGCAAAAAAAAAAAAAAAAAAAAAAGAAAATATCCATAGCCAATCTGGTCACATGTTATCCTCCTCTCTTTATTGAAGAGGAATTGGAGGATGGTCTCAGAAAACCAGGCATGTATTTTAGAGCATTCCATATTGTAAACTACATATATTCCTCATTACAGCGTACAAGTTCATTTTTCTTAATGAATCCTTTCGTTGCCTGCATAAAGCCCTAAGGCAATGAATACCTTTGGTTATTATTATAAATATATAACAGCTGACAAACACCTTTGGTTATTATTATAAATATATAACAGACTGAATAGAACTATGGAAATTTCTAGTCAATATTAGTATGGGTGGAGTTAAACAGTGCCCCTTAAAGAATTCTGTCTGAATGAGGCTTCTTTCTCTCTGAATATGTCATGTTTTAAATGAATATAGGTCAGAAAAAAACTGTTTTGCAAAGAGTCTGAAGAAGCAACAAATGTAAAATTATTCTATAAAGCCAAAAAGAAAAGTTATATAAGGTATTACACAGAGGGAGTGCGCTGTGGAGAAAGAAAATCTGCAAGGAAGACAAAAAATGAGTTCTAGTCTTGGCTTATCTCTAACTAGTTCTTTGGCTTTGGTTAAATTCCTAAACCCAGAGTGAATCCTCGTTTACCCCTTATAAGTCAGAACAGGCCACTACTGCAAGCTTATAAAGCCCTCTTTTCACCTTAAAAGCCATGCTGTAGACCGTTTTCGTCGTCATTGGCATCTGGGGACCAATTCTTCCCCATTGTGCACGGATGACCCCCACACTGCTGTCAGAGCTGAGCTAATTCAGTAAGCTGCTCTTGACTAATACCATCCTACCTCAGTCCTCCACTGAGCACCACCCCGTATGAGGGAAAACAAGGTAAGATGCACTTTTAAAAGTAAAACGTTATTCATATAGCACCTTTGAGTCTTTAGCTGGTCTCCTGATGACTGATTTGAAATTGTTAAAAAACATTTCAGGTAGAAACACACTGGTGACACTTTGAAAAGGACACTGTTGAAATGATGATTCATAATTCTAAGAATATGGAATTAGTAGTAGTTCCAAAATGGGTAAACAAGTATTATCTTAAAATATTTTTGCTTGTACATTAAAATGCATTCAGCTGTGTGTATGTAAAAACAATTTTTGTTTTTCTAAAATAAAGACTGTTTTTTCCCCCAAGTAGACCCTGGATAACAACATATTTGGATATATTTTATCTATAAAACTAAAAGTTAGATATCTGCATATTTTAAAACATCTGTTTATAAATATTTAAATTTTAGGCTGTCAATAAAAATTTAAAAGCTCTTGACATACATATATATAGACTCAATAGTGCATATCTGAGGAAGAAGGGACTAAAAGATGATCTTATAGATATTTGATCTTATAAATGAGCAAACACAGATGAGAAAAAAATATTCTGATGTCCTCCCTGAAAGTTTTTTATACTAAATACCTAAAAAGTGTTGGTCTTTTGACTTACCAAACATATTTTTTTAAGTTTAACATAATAATTGCAGTTATTTCAAAGAACATTTGTTGTGTAACCTCAACTAACTGAAACAGAACTGAGAATTGGTAATTTAAAACCTGGAGTCAAAAGGTACAAACTTCCAATTATAAAATAAGTCAGTCCTGGGCATGTAATGTAAGAATGATGACTACAGTTTATAATGCTGTATTGCATACTTGAAAGTTACTAAATGAGTAGATCTTAAAAATTCTCATCACAAGAAGAAAAATTGTAACTATGAATGGTGGCTGATGTTAATTAGACTCATTGTAATGATCATTTGGCAATATATACAAATATTGATCATTATGATTTACACCTGAAACAAATATAATGTTATATGTCAACTATACCTCAAAAAAAAGTAGAACAAAGGATCCTTAATGAAGCAAAATGAGCCATTAAATACTGACATTAAACTTCTTCACTTTATCCATAGGTGATCCCTCAGTCATTCCCTCAAGAAATATTTGCCATTGTTTCAGGCCATTACAATAATCTCACTTCTCATATTTTGCAATCATATAAAATTCAAAACAACAAATACAAAAATATTAATTGAACATATACTATAAGAAAGTCATTCAGTGAGTGTGTGGAGGTGATTTTTTATTCTTTAAAAGTTATTGCTTCTGCTTTTGTGGAGGAATTGAGAACATCTGAAAGAGAAAGGACACTAACAGGATGTAGAGTACCTGCAGAATGACAGGATGAATGAGAAAAGAAAATTGTAGAAAAGTAGATGCAAGATCCCAAGTAGCATCATTTTCTGGGCTCTTTTAGTTTAATTTAGCACTGCCTTGTACATTTCAGGAGTTCCTGAGCACATTTTCCAATACAATGTTTTGTAGTATTTGACGTTGTAAATGATGGACTTGGCCATCAAGAAAATACACAATAAACTCTGTCCTCTGAAAAGGCAGAAAAATGTGGGTATGTGGTAGACATCTCTAACAGGGATCTCATCTTGAGCCAGGTCTAAGTCTAAATATAGAGGTTCAAGGATATTTGATTATGTCTGGGGAATGCTAGAGGGATCCCACAGTGTCAACCCACTAAAAGATCTCATGTAAGGGAGCTCTAAACAAAGGAAGATGTAGCCAAGTACAATACATTGACTCAATAATAAGCCTCACATGGCCACTCAGGTACCAACTCTCATGTCACTTCTGTGCATGTTCCATTGCTCAGTGCAAGTCACATAGCTACATCTAACTTGAAGTGGTATGAAAGTACAACACTACCTTATGTCCAGAAAGAGGAGAATAAGAAATATTGGTGAACATCTGTACTTTGCCAGATAATTCCAAGTGTTAGCATAGTGTAGATGTAAAGAGAAATCCCCATGTGGTGGTGAGAATGTAGACTGGTGCTGCTATTCTGTAGGACAACCTGGAAACACATACTTAAATTCAGTGTGTATATTGTCCAGCAGTTCTTCTTCTAGGTATGTGGCTCAAACAAATCCTCACACAGGACCACAAGGGGATATGACCCCTCCTGTAAATTGTAGCATTAGTTGAGATGGTGATGAGTTGGCTACAATCTGGGTATCTATCACTGGAACTGGATAGTCAACATGCTATGGCTGCACATGCTGGGGTACCATGCAACAGTCAGAAACCACAGACTAGATGTACATATAGCAAACTTGAAAGCATAGTAACGAGAGAAAAAAAATAGTTGTAATATATGGTCCAAAATGACATTTGTTCAAAAACACAATATATATTTCAAAAGCATAGTTATAAGATCAAAAAGATGTTCATTAAATACATTAGAGTTATTGACTATGAAGAGGGAATGGAAGTGAGTAATGGAGATAAAAGAGTATATATAGACATGAATAAATTTGAAAGGGACTTTGTGATGGAAGTGATTAAATCAATGACCTGGAATTAAGATATAACAAAACAAAATAAACAAGCAAAACAAACAAATAAAACTTGCGGAAGTTATTTCAACTAAACCATGTACAAATCTCAACCCAAATATCATTGTTTTAGGGTTTCCCTCTCTGTTGTAGGATAACCTGGGGCTTTGGCACAATGAATACTCAGGCAGCTATCCACGAGCCCCTGGAAGAGCGGCATTAAAGATTTTAATACTCAAAAAAACAGAATGGAATAACCAGCGGGACCCTCAGAACCTAGTGGAGTGGGAATATCTAGCAGGGGCTGGGGCTAAGGAGAGGGGAGAAGGCAAAGTTCGTTTTGTGATGTAGGGACAATGGCATAGTGGTGTCGCCATCTGGCAAAAATGTTGGAGCCCAGTGGAGCAGGGTCAGGGGCCATGCATCCAGGGGCAGGAGAAATGGGACTTTCCAGTAGAGTTCAAGGGAGAATGCAGCGTCCACTGGAGCAGTATGAAAACTATGTTAAATGTCTCTGCAGATACCTAGAAATAATTGGCAAAAACTAAGGGAGTGGAGGTTAGAACTACAGGACATCAGCAGAAGGGGATAAAGGAGTCTGTAAAACTCAGGTATCTCATTGTCTTGGGGAAATGTGGGTCACAAATAGTTAAAACAAAAATGTTGGTGTTAAAAAGAATATACTTAAGGTAACCAGAAAACCCCCTTACGTAAAATGTCTCATTTTATGATGATGTTCTGAGGATAAATGCAATTGGTTAAATGTTTCAATTAATTCATCCTGACTTTTTCAATGAGATGCGAAAGTGTGGCCATTATAAGAGACACTCTAACAGTCAGCTTGTTGGAGATTACACTAATGGGAGAGGAAGGGATGTGTCTTTTCCTGAGAACATAAATATATGCAAGCTGGGTATCTGTCTGCAGATTAGCACTTCAGAAAGGTAAGAGGGAGAGACAGCATCAGACAACTCTGTAAAAAAAAAAAAAAAAAAAAAAGATTGGATTAATCCATTCTGTATGTCAAAGGGAATTAAGAAAGTATCTCAAAATCACACTGAGGCTGGCATCTTCAGTGACAGGAAGAATAGGTCCATTATTAATACTAAGATGGCACAAAGAAGAAAGGATGCTTGGAGAAAATATAATTTCAGCTTTTGAAAAAAAATCATGAGTATTGAGGCTTAGAACATCCATAAGTCAAGGAGATAATTGAAAACACAGGGAGGGATGTCAAAGGGAAAAGGTATTACTTTGAAATGTTGAGCTTGATTCCTTGGATACTTTTTGCTGCCACAGATCTTGATACTAGAAAGTTGGCGAAAAATGTCTCCAATTTGCCAAATACGTAATTACACATGTAGTTAAATATATAGCACACTCTTCTACAAATTCAGTATAACAGGCTCTAGTGTATATATGAAGAGTAGTGGAGTGATGGAAGGAAAATAAGAAATGGAACAGAAGACAAAGATTTCACCATAGATCAACTATCGGATGTCCTTTGGCAAAGAACTTTACCTCTGACCTTTAATACCTTGGGCTATAAAATGGAAATAATGACACTATATCTGACAAGAGTTGTTAACTACTCAAATGAAATCACATATTTAAAATTTTTTTTCTCAGTCTTAATGTGAGATAAAACATTAATTATTGATATTATTCTAAAGTGTTCTTACAGTATTTCTTTTCCTATAAACTGTATTTAGCGAAACTAGCAAATTCTAGGATTGTCCACTGCAAAGCCCAGAGAATATTCAATAAGCTTAATCTCAGATAATATACTATAACTGATGTTTCCTATAACAGTTACAAACATTGTTCCTGTTAAAGGGATTGCTAGAAAGAAGAGAAAGGTAAAGTTAGGAAAAGTGTTTACACCAGGCATCCATAGGCAAATCAAAGGTGAACTGTCTCAATTATTGAGCCAAAATATAATCATCAAAGGGGAGCTATAAATACATTTTAAAAAAATCTGAGATGTATTTAATTTTTGAGTTTTCACACAAAACTTTAAAATCATATTAACACTTAAAGTTACATTTCAACTTTTACATTTCAACAGATTTTTGTATATTTTGGATATGAAGGAAAGCATCATATTTTAAAAATGTATATGTTTGCCAAAGTTGCACTTTTTTTTTAACCAGACCATATCTTAGATAATCACTATGTCCCAAGATGAAAATCAGTAGAACAAGTGGTCTTGACAACCACAAACAATAGAATTAACTGCAAGGACCATCTGGCAGATTGTAGAGAAATTTATAATAATAATAATAGTAATAAGAACAACAATGACAGCAATTTAATTAAAGCTAGTTGAATTGGTTGGCATATTAATTACACACATTTCAAAGAAAGCAAGATGTGATTGAAACCCCTTGACCCACAGCATTAACCCACTGCATTCCACCTATGTAAAATTCTCATTATGACCCGCAAGATCCCATTGGGTCTCATCTCTGTTCTTGCCCAATTGTCATCACACATCAATGTCACCTTTTCTCTCTTAATTCCAGCCACAAGGGCCTACACTCAGCCTCTTTGTGTACTATATTCTTTTTGTTTTCCAGAGACTTTGAGCACTCTGTCTACCATGTTCTTCCTCCTATGCTTTACCTAACTCTGACTTATTCTCATTTTATTTCAAAGTCACTTCATTGAAACTATCCCTATCCCTCCAAATTTGGCTGGATTCTCCTCTTCTCTCATGCTGTTCCATATGTTTCTTGCTAGCACTTATTTTTATGCTTATTAATGCCAGTTTCTCCTACAAAATAATAAATTCCTTAAGAGTAAGTCCACATATATTTTTCTCATTATTTTATCCCTAATACCTATTGATATGCTCGCATATAATAGGCAATTTATACATACCTATTAAGTGAGGGACTAAATATTTAGTGTCTAAATGGTAGAGACCCCATTTGATTCTCAACTCACAAGTAAATTAATTCATCCATTCCTTCTGGTAAATCCAAATGCTAAAAATTATTATGTAATATTTATTTTGTTGGTTGTGTTGAACTAGTTATATGAAATCCATGGTAGAAGGGAAATGACAAGGTTTGTGTTCAAGGGAACACTTTCACTCAGTGTGTGGAGCACATAAGGACAGGCTGCTCCATTTTCTGTTTATACTTACTCCCCATTTTTGTTACCTGCGGTGGGAGAGTATTCTTGTACATAAGCTGAGGATAAAGTTGCCCAAGTGTTTCAGCTTTTATATTTTTGTTTGTGTATGGTGTATGTGCATGTACATGTATATATGTGTGTGAGAGAGACATCTGATTGATCGATCGATCGATCGATAGATAAATCATTTGTAAAAGGTCTTGCAACGATTTCCAAAAAACAATTTGTACTTTCATTTGTGTGAAACTCAGAAATTCCCATAGCGGTCAGCACATAAGAACTAATCAATACCTGGCTTCCCTCCCAAGATCTGCTCCTGAGTTTTATTATACTGTGGAGCCATTGTGCTCAGACTAAAGTAAGATGCCCATTTTAAGGGTGCGCTCTAGATTTCAGGTCACACCAGCCACGCTGGTATAAGATCTCCTTCAGAGAAAGGAGTGATAATAATACAGCTCCAGCACCATGTTTCATCATGATTAATCATTAGAAGTGTTTAGATCTATGGAGTTTTTAAAAACATGAATGAAGCAAAGTTGAGAAACTCTTCAACTGAGCCCCCTCCTTTATGGTTTGAAAATAAATAAGGGAAAGCAGCATGGTGAAGCAGGATTTACTTAAGAGATGAAATGCCTTTTTTTTATACCAGTGTTTTAACTAACACAACATCACACAGCTTATTAGTGGCAGGGTCAGTAATAAAAATTCTGCCTCCTGACACAGCCTGGTGCTCTCCTAATACACTACATGGCCCTGCATAAATCAGTTGGAGGTAGCATATTTTTTTTCTAAAATGCTTTAGCATGAGAGAGAATGTATAAAATATATTAAGAATTTATCTGACTGTTCCTTCAATTTGAGACATAAGGACAATGTCTTCAGTGAACCAATGCAGTAATCAATGTGTATTATATATCCTGAAGTTTCCTCCTGGTACTCTGCACAAAAAAGCTTTGAGATGGTATCTACATATTAATAACCCTGCCTCTTCTCTAGTGGAAAAGCCACTGCCTAGCTGAAGACTTTTGTCATTGGTCCTTTCACCATCCAGGACACATGCTGAATAACAATTGCCCAGCAGATGATCCCGTAGCAGTTCCCAAGGTTTAGGTTTTTCATAATCAAAGTATTCCAAAAATTCAAGGATCGTAACAATTTAAAGTTCTTAGTCTCTTCTGGAATGTTTTAAGTAATTAGAAAATGTTTCTGACAATAATTACATTTTAATGAGAACATTTTTTCATATATCATATTTTTAAAGTACTCAAATTCATATGAACATACACATGTCCCTTCACATTTCCTCTCCTACTCCTGTTCCAGGAGTACTTTGTTACAGCTGTCCTAGAAAACTAATACAATGACCCTGTCAAGATTTGTTTGATTAGGTGGATCCATATTAAATGCCATTTTTTAAATCAAAGGTAGTCAAATAATGACAATTTCATATGACTAGCCTATACACATTAGTTATATAGTAGACATTTCTATGGCTTGTTATCTAGAAAAGAGGTTTCACAACTCGAGGAGAGAGAGAAATTAGCAAACTTTAAATCATAATATCAATACTGTAGTCCTTCTTACATGAGGGCATGTTGAGAATGTAAAAACATGTTCTACTATCTGACTTGTTCAGCACCACAGAAATGCATCTATAACTTTGTATTACTTACAGATTTATTTCTGAGATACTTGCTTGACCAATTCCATATGAGGTAAACAGTCTTTTCACTTTTCTGGATCTGACCACATAATTCATTTTTCTGATCACTGATCTTACTCCTTTACCCACTGAACCCGAAATTCTCGTAGTCTTTTTTTTAAATCTGGAAATATCTTCATTTATGGGTGTCTAGTATACTGAGTTATTTAACTATTTAGAACTGTGTAGTATACAAAATGACATCACATAGTACACTGAGTGGTAGATATGTAATTTTCTAAGGATAAAGTGTTCAAGATGTAACTACCATAGAAAGGTTTCTATGTGAGAGTAAGATTGATAATACAAAATCGATTGTAACTTTCAAAGGTAGAATGAGCAAGGTTTATACAGACCATATTGTTATGGTTCCAAACATGTTACTGCTCCCAGTAGTGATGCAATGACAATTTGTAATAGCATTCACAGTAACTGGGTGCAAATTAAAGTGGGCTTTGAATAAACGAAAGTAATTGGGGCATTCCTTCATTAGTATTTATTATTTCCTGATGAAAATGTGGAATATCTAGGCCATTTTCCCAAGATTTGCTGGAACACTGATCAAAAAGTGACACATCCTTTAAAACCTATTACAAAGACTAACCAAACTTAACATTAAAGGATGTTTTCTTTGTCTCGTCTAATTCCCTCCAGCTATTTAAGCTTCTTTTAGTCAGCCTGTTCTTTCTCATATTTTAATTGGTTCTCACAAAGGATATTCTTAACATGGATTTTCAAGGAACCAAAGTTCCACTTAAGAAAGTTTGGAGGCCAAGTTTCGAGGCCTGAATGTTAAAGGAGAACTCGAAAGCAACAGTAAAAACAGCAAGATTGCATTTGGGTTACAAGATGATCAGAAAGAAGAACAAATAATCATAAACATCTGACGGGAGAATCATAACATTCCTTTTGAACTTTGCATAAAATGTTTTCTATTTTTCTCCATGATATCTTAGCAAAGGGAACAATTTAAAAATTTTTGTCTATGGATAAAATCTGAAAAATGCTGAGCTTCCAAATACAGTATTTTTTTATAGGCTATTTTTTTTTTTTTTTTTTTTTTTTTGCGGTACGCAGGCTTCTCCCGTTGCAGAGCACAGGATCCGGACTCACAGGCTCAGCGGCTATGGCTCACGGGCACAGCCGCTCTGCGGCATGTGAGATGTGGGATGCGGGATGCGGGATGCGGGATGCGGGATGCGGGATCCTCCCAGACTGGGGCACGAACCCGTGTCCCCAGCATCAGCAGGCGGACTCTTAACCACTTTGCCACCAGGGAAGCCCTAAAGGCTCTTTGAAAGCAGAAGTGATTGAGATTATACAGCTTGCCAGGGAAGGATTTACCTTTCTGGTGTCTTCAGCATTCTTAAGATTTGGGAGTTTTTTGTATGTCTCATTTTGTGCTTCCTAAATCTAGTTGGAACTTGGACAAGTACTGAAATCTTCAGAGACCAAGGAATTAAACAGAACAGGAATTAAGGGTTTTGATCATACAACAGGCAAAATTAACCTACTGTCTTTAAGAATGTTTCAGGAATTAGAATTTTTGAAGAACAAATGTTTCTAAATTTTTTAATCTATGAAATAATAAACATAATTTTCCTTAAAGAAGGTTTCCTCAGTGTTTTATCATGAAAAACCATGCTTTTATTACCTCATAAAAATTGTTTCATATACAAAATCACTATTGTGAATACTTATTATGTCTGAGAAATATATATATGGATTTTTTTATCTTACCCTTCAAATAGCTCTGGGAAGTAGGTATTCTCTTATTCATTTAAAGGATGAGAAATTGCAGGATAATAGAAATTAAGTAACTTGATGATGGTTATAAAGACAATGAGTGACCAAACCACAATTCAAGTTCCAATGAATTTATCTCATTCCCACTCTATGAGAGCAAGCATACTTTGAATTAGGTGTCCAGAAATAATCTTCGACATTTATAAATGTAATTAAAATAATTAGCCTGTGGGTAGGAACATATTAGTCTTGTCCCTTGAATCCTTTATTAAGGGGTTCTGTTTTACAATAAATGAGAGTATTTTCACTGTCAATGTTCCAAAACTTTAATTTAATTCACATTATACTAATTTACATAGCAATTTTATTCCAATTTCTATTTTTCTTATTTGACAAAAAAATTCTAGTAACTAGTAAAATTTACTTTAGAATTCATCTAGGAATACAACTCACCCTATTGATAGTCTTAGGCATCCACTGATATGTTGAAGCATAGCTTTAAACAAATATTAGATATAAAATCTAGGATGTATATCATAGTGAAGGACAGTAGGAGGCTTTGTTCATTTATTGATAGGAAATATCAATTGTGTTGTGGAGGCTAAATATTAGAAGGGAAAATAAGAGTGATGTAGTAACTTGAATAAATAAGCCCCAAAATTATTCTCATTAGAGCATGTGTGTATTTGCACACATGTACGTGTGCATGTAAGATGAAAATAATCATCTCTGGTAAGGGAATAGTAAGATGAATATTTTAAATACTGTCAACAAGAATAATTGTTGCTTCAGTGTCAATAAGAATGTACGTTGCTTCACTATATATACGTGCGTTTAAAAATATTTGCCAATTGTCTTAAAATATTTAAAATTTTTGACCACATAATTGAATTTCTAGAAATCTCTTAGAATAAAAATAATCAAAGGTGCAGACAAAACTATGTACAATTTTTGATTGTGGTATTATTTTATATAGCAAAATGTTGGAAACAATTTTATGTCCCACGATAAGATAATGGCTAAAAATTATGCTAGCTTCATATTATGGATAATTATAGAAAAATTGAAAATTATATTTTCAAAAATGTTTGATGGTATGATTAAGAGTAAATTATAAGAGTACCTACAGTATGAACCCATATGTACACTTGCTCATAGAGAAAATGGAAAAAAAATTCCCAAATATTAATAGTGCTCATCTCTAATAAATTTTATTTTCTTCTTTATTTGTTTTTATTTCAAAGAAATTGGATTAAGTATTGAATTTTTAACAAAAATAAATTATCTTTAAAAATAGATAAGTTTTTGGGAGGAGGTGCCCTTAGGGGTTAGAATGGAGACCTCAATAGGATGATTCCAAAAAAAAACACCCACCATAAATGCACATCGCCATGTGGATATAGCTGCTCACATCCACATTCAGCGGCATTGCTTTATGCCATTCAGGTAGTGCCTGAGCACTTTGCACATGCCTCTGTTTGGAGAACTTCTAAAGGAAGTGATGCTACAGAAGTGTGATGATTATTTTTTTTCTCATTTATCTGACAACAATTTTAGATTTAAGTATTGTATCTCAGTGGAGCTAATGCACTGGGCAGAGTGGTTCTAAGAGAACATTTCCTGAGTTTATAGTTTGAGAGAAATATCTTACATACATATTATTCTTTTAAGCAGCACAATAACTCATTTTACAGATTAGGAAGCTGAAGCTCTTGGAGACTATGTAATTTGCCTGTATAAGCATGGTGAGTGAGAGGCAGAATTAGAAGGCTGTATTGTTTCTACTAATATACGGCGGTACTGCCTTAACAGAATTTTCCATAGCATTTAAGCTGTATTTGTACTTGATATCAGAAATATAATTGTCCTGGTGTATAATTTTAGAGAGAAACTGAACTGACAGACTCACCTATAAAGTAAAATTGGGCCAACCTATGCTTTTCTAAGATACTCCTCACACTCTAGATGGAGAACATAGCATGTGTCATTAAATTTGCATATATAATAGAAAAGTTTCTGAACTAACTCATTCTTGAATGAATACAGGCAGGCTCACACTGCATTTTCTTTTGTTTCATACATGAAAATAAAAGTAAAATATATTTAGACTTAAATCAGTAATTACTCAAACCTATTGCATTTTACCTCTGTAAATCCAGATAGCCCTTAATATAAAACTATATACAGATATTGTTTATTTTTATCTATTTATGCCCACAAATTTATGATAAAAATACAGATAAATTCTATACCACTAGATTCAAAGAGAAATGAAACACAAGATTGACAGCAAAGGGGAAGATTTTATTCCATCTGTTAGAAATATGCTTTGAAGAGATCTGCCTATTTTTCAATACACAGTGGGACTCTTTCAAGGTAGCAATTCAAAGCTGTATTTATCATTTTGGAAAAATCACAGCAAAATCCCTGCTTGCTGATTTGTTGTTGTTGAAAACTCAGTTCTTTTTTTTTTTTTTTGTACTAAATACTTGAATATACAGCACATTAAAGAGCTGCTAAGTCTAAATCCACTATTTTAATTAATGCTGAATAGCAACACTGAGCTGTCAACTATTGCTATAGTTGACATCCTTTTCCAACTACTCCAGAATGTTATTTTAAAGGCCTCAGGAATTACAATGAAAACAAATGCCATAAGGCTTTTCAAAACTCTGTCCCAGAAAATTAAAGCCACGTGCCTGCTCTTCAGAGCATTACGGAGAGATGCATTGGCTGAGATGGAGAATATATCTCTTCAATGTGAGCGGCTAGAAAAACTATGGTTGAACTATGCTAAATAACCCTCCTCTGAAGATTGAAAAACAAATTTAGGGTTATTTAATCATCAAAACCTATTCTAAAACAGAAAATGACGCTTGTAGATTTAAAATCATTATGCATTACTTTAAAATATAATTTGGCACAAATAGCATTTTGAATAAGTAAAATTAAGTCTCCAGTTCTCCTTTAATACTCTTTTAATAGAACAAAACAAAGCAAAACATAACCCATCTCAACTAGCTTCTTTTTCCAAAGCTATAGTTTAGAAAGGAAAGCTGTAGAAAGATTGCTTCCCTTTGATGGAATTCTGTACATTTAGATAAGTACAAATGACGATATTTTGGTATTTAAGGAGTAACATAACTAAAATTTTAAATGCTCTATATAAATAAAAAATGAGTTACCTTAATGTTCTCATATTTTTTCCAATTTTGTATTTCAATAACATTTTTAAAAATTAGATTTAAAATATATTTATTTGAGAACTGACTGTAAAGTTTTGAATAATTGTGATAACCTTTCCCAATAAAATTATGAGTGGAAATGATTTGGACTAGGAAATCCAAAATGGATTATCCTAGTCTAACCCAGTGCTTTAGAGATGATTAAACTGATGCTCCATTATTGACAATTCTGAGAATGTGACACCAAGGTCCTACCTCTCCACCTAGTACTCTTTCCCCTCTCCCACATTGCCTCCACCTACGCAATAAATACTAAAGAAAATATTATTTATTTAACTTGACTCTCTTTTTTTTAAAGTAAATGCTCTAAAACTTCAAAAGGGTAAGCTTTTTGTTTCCTTAACACCTCCCTCCTTGCACAATAGCTATAAGCCAAAAAGAAAATTTTGTAATGCATGCTCATTAGGCATGTTATAGACCAAAAGTGAGTAAAATATGCATTGTTTCTTTTCAGGATTTCAGTTCAAGACAAAACTCAATAAGGCACCAATCTGCTTTTAACTCTTTATTCATTACAATGATGTACTGAAATAATAGAGGTCAAAATGGTAACATTTCCATAAAAGGCTCCTCAGTGGGATGCATTAAATTGATATTTCAAGGCTAGAAAATATGAAGTTGTTCTTGTTCATATAGGGAACTATAATATTTCAACAATGTTTTTAGGAAACTAGATAGGAAATAAGTCAAGGTAACTAACTCAATAGAGGACCTAGGAAATTACTTAGTGGTCATAACTATTCCATTATAATTAGTGAGACTTTTCTATTGCAATTAGACATTTGTCAGTGGTTGTCATGCCAATACAAATATTACCCTATATCCTCTGCTCTATTACCTATCTGATCAAGTAACAATGGCTTAGCTACACATAAAGCTTTCAGAGGGAGAGATATGGGATATTACTTGTTTTTATATTTCACTCTCAAAGAATAAAATGGAAAATTAACTTTGTGTTTTTGTTTGGAGAGGACTAACAGAGAATGATTGGAGCCCTTAACAGAGGAAGCTCCATTTGACTTCTTTATTTTCTTCTAATTTTTTCATGAATTGGGGATAATTGTAGGAAGTTGAAAATAGTGGCACAGAACTTCAGAGATTTCTGATTTTCAAATGCATTTTAAGCTGTTGAACTTTTTTCCCAAAGAAAATCTTAAGCAGAGCTCTGATATATAACAAAGGTAAGTGTTGAGCTTTTTTCTCTGAAGTGGATTGGGAGAGCTCATAGTCCAGGAAAAGCTAACCCCTTGTCTCTGTCCGACATTGGCATCTTTGCAGAATCCCAGGGCTCTGCAGAATGCAGCTTTAAAAGTGTGGTTTAGAATCATACAAAAGACTAAGAGAACAAGTGAAGGACTTAGTCTACAAGTGTCATTTCTTTGTGAGGCTAATAAAGGTTATTTATGGTAGAGAAACAAGTCCTCAGGAAGTCTGATGCATAGAGAGAGAAATTTGAGCTCAAGTGGCCTAGAGCTTTTGACTAAACCTAGAAATGAAAATGAACTTGCAAGAAACATTCCAAATGAAGTAGTACATATCATAGCTGGATTAAGTTTAGAAAGAATGATTAATGAGAATAGGAATCACTAGCTACTTTAATAGTTGTTCCTCTAGTAATCAAATAATATACATCCTTTTAAAAATTATTTATGTGTTTGGAAATTTCTGTGTCTGAAAATAATTGTCCAGGACAAAAAATAAAATAAAAGCCTAAGCTCTTAATATTGGCCAGTACTTTGTAGACCAATAAAAGACCAAGATATAAAACTAAAAATAATATGTGTCAATGAAGAATCAATCTTAACATCCATATTAAATCATTGATGGGAGAATGAAGTCCTTCCTAAAGTCTTTTCCACATTAGGAATGAGTTATATTTATGGAAATTATTAATATACTTAGTAGATTTGGTCAGGGTATTGGCATATTATTAGCCCATATATTTAGGTCTTAAGAAGATCTTTATTATGTTTCTTTTCTCCAAAAAAGAAAATGGTGGAAGAGAAGCTGTGTTCCATAGTATCCATTCTCCTTTTTTCTAAGTTTTTTTCTTTTTCTTTTTAATTTAATTTGGTGACCAGGACACATGGCCATTTAGCTAGAGACTGTATTTTCTATTCTCTCTTGGCAGTCAGTGACTGTGTTTGGGCCAGTGGGGAACTGCAAAAATATGTGCACCTTCTAGATTATTGCCTTGAAGATAAAGCTGCTCTCCCAATACATCCTTGTTTCTCTTATTCTTGGCCAAGAACAGCAGCTAGAGCAGATCTTAGACCTGAAGATGGAAGCCACATTTTGATGGTGATATAGCCACCTGACCAATCAGAGTTCTTATGGATCACACTCTTATCACAAGAGAGAATATTCTTCTATCTAATTCAAGACCTTGTATTTTGAGGTTTCTTTGTAATAAATTTTCAGCCTATGCCTTAGCTAATAAAGAACTTGGTGTCATAAGAGGTGTGCTGCCATAAAAAATATGTGGCATTGTTTTAGCCATTGGGTTGTAGGCTACAACTTGTACAAATACTGCAGGTTGGAAAGCTAATGACCTTTCTTATGGCATGGCAACCTATTTAGTAAAACTGTCAATTGTAAAGAAAAAAAAGGTCATACCTACAAATTTGGTTATAGTAAGTGAGACTAAGAAAAGGCTAAATATTTGTCTATGTTAGCTGCCTCTTGATACTTTTAGCCAAATACAAGAGAGAAAAGCTTGTGTAAGGATTGCCAGTGTTTGTGTAGAGATAAAAAGGAATAGACCTTGCTAAGAGAGTGTCTGACCAAAGTCTAAACATTAACTCGACCATATATCGGTATCTTTTATAAAAGGGAAATCCCTTGCTTGTATGTCCCAATTAGCAGAAGATAAGACTTTGCTATAGACTGAATGTTTGTGTCCATCAGAAATCCATATGTTGAAACCTAATCCTCAACGTGATGGTATTATGAGGGGGGAGGAGGGTCTTTGGGAAGTGATTAGATCATGAGGGTGGAGCCCTAGACAGTGAAAAGAGAGACCCCCAGAGAGCTCCCTCGCTTCTTCCATCATGTGATGACTCAGTGAGAAGATGGCTGTCTATGAACCAGTAAGCTCTCACCAGACACCGAATCTGTTGGTGCCTTGATCTTGGATTTCCCACCTTCCAGAACTGTGAGAAATAGATGTTTTTGGTTTAAGCCATCTAATCTATGACATTTTTGTTATGGTAGCCTGAGCAGTCTAAAACTTGCTCAGAGCCCTTCTCAAAAACCTCCCATTTGTATTGCACAGTCAGACAACAGCAGCTCTACCCACTTACAAAGATCAGATAAAATCACAGTAACTTCTCACCAAAACTTATAGTCTCAGAAAGATAGTCCTTAGAACAGAAACTGGAAAATAGAAGTGAGGAATCTTCAGGTCTAAGAACTATTTAAGAGAGATCATCAAGTATGAGAATTTTTATATGGAATCTGATTGGAAAGCAAATAGAAGCTTCACTAAAGTTTTGAGGGGATGAATATGGCTTAAAAATATAAAAGCCACAAGTCTGGCCAACAAGCAAGACCTTAGGTTTCCAAATGTGTATCAGCCAGAAGTGAAAATTATATAGCCTCCAAAGAAAGCATACCCTCCAAAACTCACTTTGGTTTTGGCCACAATGTATAATATTCAAGGGAAAACTTCAGAGGGATCCAGATGTTATGAAAGAAAATGGCCAAGAGAATGATACAAAGGAACAAAAGCAGGGAGAGCTAAGCAAGGAATGGGATATTTCAAAGTTCCTACACACCAGGATCTAGCAGTTATAGACCACTAAGTGCTTTATGTCTTCTATTTTTATCTCCATGAATGAGTTATTTTTTACTCCATTATTGTGTATTAGATGATGGGCCTGACTGAGGCTTGTCTCTTAGTTTATAGATGAGGTATCACAAGAAGAAAATGGCACATTAGTAAGAGATTGTGGGCTTCAAACTTGACACAGAAAATGCCATGGGTGACTCCACTGAGGATGATGAATATGTTCTGTGTGTCCAGAAAAAGGGGCAGACTTTTGTCAACAACCCCCCAATATCTATTCTGCTTTTATCTCCTTTAGCAGTTCATGTATGTTTAAGGCACAGGGGCAGACAGAAGGATACCCAGAGATTATGCTTCCTAACAGTGTTAGCAACTAGGGTAGCCATGTGATTAAGTTTGCACCAATGGAATATGAATGAATATTAGATATGAATGAATGAATGAACATTGAAAACTTCCCCTAAACACAGAGGGGAAATGCTAAAACTTAAAAAAGGAAAGTGTATGAATTAGAATTATGATATAATGAGAAGAATCACAGTTCCCCACTTAAGATTTGAATTATACCATAAAATTCTCTCTAAAATGTCATCACATCTCCCCAGTGAACTAACAGTCAGTTGATAATTTAGATTAGTTCATAATTTGAGTTATTCCTGATTTCTAACTTTAATCCAATTAGAAGGAAAAGTATTTTATTTGGAATTAAACATTTTTATTCTTTTTGTTTCTTCATGCTTTGCAAATTGAGCATAAATTAGAAAAAAGGCATGCTAACAATTTGGTAGCAGACCCAAATTAGTTTTTGCTAGTTCAAATTTTGAACATATACTCTAGGTATTAAATTCTTTGTTTTTACTGATATTTAGCAGTTATCAATATAATTTTCATTCTACTTGACATGGTTTATTTAATTATGTTTCAGCATTTTAAATTGCAAAATTTTCTCAGTATGTTCTTTTTAAATTTCATAGAAAAGCACAGGTGCAGATGGTCCATTAATAGCAATAAAAAGGCAAATTAAAATTATGCAAAACCCTTTGGAAAGCAGTTCATTCCACAGCTATCTCAAGGAAAGTGTGTTTAAAATCTAATGTAATAAGACTTCCTACTGATATGACAAGTCACCCTAAAAGAGGTGTTGTATCATCTGAATTATCTGCTTTTGGCAAGAAGGACAGACTACCTAATTGATTTTAATAAACAATAGCTATGAATAGTATTTCAATCTGTCATGGTTAAATTTTAATTCCTTATATGATTTGATAGACATTAACATTCAAAACCACAAGTTTCTGAATCCTCTGTCTACTATCTACTAATGTCTCCCTACTGATATGATAGAATTTTTCTATTATCTAGGATTATTATGCCCATTAATATTTCTGTAGGAGTGGTGGTTTAAGAAGTTTTTGGTTGAATCAGGCACTGTGATGCAATGGATACCAATAAACTTTGGAACCAAAATACACAAGGGTTCAAATCTCTCCTTTACTCTTTGTTATTTGTGTCTGTTTGGGTATATCTCAATCTTATTTTTCACATATAAAATGAAAATAATTCATAATAAGCCTTTAAAGAGTTGTAAAGATTACAATTATAGATGTGAAAATAATTCAAATATTTTAAAGTCCAAGCAAATATTAATTAGTATGATATATCCAGATTGGGACAAGAGGAGGCAAGGTAAACTAGAAGACTTTAGGTTAGAATCTGACCCAAGTGACTGTCTTCGAGTTAATTTTCTTAGAGGTATGAGGAATGATATGAAGAAAAGCTTGTGTCAATGGCAGAAAGGAAGAAAAATGACAACAAATTTCTGAAGAGGAATAGAAGAGATGAATGGAGAAGCAAATTGGAGAAAGAGCCAGTGAAGCAAAAATGGAGGAGCATGCTTAAGGAAAGATATTTGAGCAAATGAATAAAACCTTTTCTACTGATGCCTTGTCAGAATATTAACACGGGAGAGGAAAGACTGTGGCACAGTAAAGAACCCTGATAGATTACTCTCTGGCAGAAATTTATTCTGTCGATACCCCCAGCTGTGACCTTATCTACATGACTAAAAGGATTAGGTTAAAACTATACAAGACAAATCCCATTCTTAAAGTAATTAGCCAGTAGATGTGGAAATGTCATACTTCAATGAGAATTTATTTTTGGAGATGGGGGACCAGAGATACTTCAAGCAAGGAGCAAAATCAGATTATATCTGATCAACAAAGAAGATAGCAGTGTACCTTCAAGTTTCTGGAGCAGGTGTGCAGTAATTATAACATAATTAATTTCCATTGTCTGTGTGTGTGCGTGCATATGTGTGTGTGTGTGTGTTCTCAGGATTTTTTCTTCATTTTATTCAACAATTTAAAAGAACCTTAATTTCCTGGAAGTTGTTTAGAGTTTATTATACACCACGATGCTGAGATGCTGTTTAGAGTAACTTCCTTTGTTGTTTCTTATAATGCAGCAGTTGAATTGCATTCCTTGTACAAAATGTATTTTAAGATTTTTCTAAAAATAAGGGAAAACGAGTCTGTATTCATAGCACAAAAGGAGCTGTATAGTGAGCAGTCTCATTTCTGATATGACTATAGAATTCTGATATGAAGTCAATCCAAAGATGGGTGTTTTTCCTAGGGCCCATTTTCTCTTAGCTTATCACTTAAAACCCTTTGAAAGATTTCACAGGGATTAATGGGCAGCACCCAGGGAGGAATTGGGTCTGTTTCAGCACTTCTGAGCTTGGCTGGCACAGACTTCATTCTTCAGTGTTCTGGGGTACTAAGCACACATTTTTAGCCTTCATCACCATCCTAAAGAGATGAAAGCCCCTTGAAGTCAGTGGGAGATTCATTTTAAAATTAGTTCTGTAGGAAGCAGAGTAATTTGAGAAACTAGGCTGCAGATAGTATTTGAATAAGGCAGACACACACAATGCCAACTTTGTTATTTGAATTCTAGTTTTGGTGTGGGTGGCTGTGTGTGTGTACAGGACACATTGTGGGAAATGTGCTTTTGAGCTATTACATTGCTTCAGAAACTTCAATAATTCAGTAAGACTCTCAGCATTTATTTATACAATACCTGTATGCACATAATTTTGCATAAATATCAAACCTGATGCCCATCAAGAACAGACTGAGAGTAAGCTCTCTGTATGCTTGTGTGTATTTTTATCCTCAATGTATGGTTTGTTTATGTTAGCTTATGGTATGGTTCTCATTGGAAGCAACTGATATATCAAAAGAAGATTTTCAAGACAAGATTTTAAGAACCTAAAATGAAGCAAAAATAAGGAGTACCATGTATTAGGAAGAAACCAGGACATGTTGTTCATCTCATACCTCAAACTTCCAGCAGTAGCTAAGGTGAGAGAAGATATTAAGAGTCCACACAATGTAATTCTCCTTTTACTGCATAGCAGGAAGGAAAAAGAAAAACAATTTTTGAAACTCCCTCAGTAATTGACATGTCATAGAAAAGAGGAGAACACATTATTTCAGTCTTGCATTCCACATTGGATCAGTCGACTTTCACAAAAGTGTGTAACCCTTCCTATCCATTTCCTTCTTGGAACCAGTTTAGTAATAGCAGTGGAACAGCTCCAAAGGGTAAGTTATTGAGGGAGCTGTAATCAGCAAGACAGACTCTGGGAAAGAATTGTAGAAGAGACATTTTCATAGATGCCTATTAACAGAGCTAACAAAGGCAGCTATGAGGAGGAAGACGTGTAGGTCTTCACTAATCAGATTAGAAAACTGAAGATCGAAGATAAAGAAAATTGATAAACGTTTAACCAGACTCATCAAGAAAAAGGGAGAGGATTCAAATTAATAAAATTAGAAATGAAAAAGGAGAAAGTGCAACTGACAACACAGAAATACAAAGGATCATAAGACACTACTACAAGCAACTATATGCCAACAAAATGGACTACCTGGAAGTAATGGACAAATTCTTAGAAAGGTACAACTTCCCAAGACTGAACCAGGAAGAATCAGAAAATATAAACAGACCAATTACAAGTAATGAAATTGAAACTGTAATTAAAAATCTTCCAGCAAATAAAAGTCCAGGACCAGATGGCTTCACAGGCAAATTCTATCAAACATTTAGAGAAGAGGTAACAACTGTCCTTCTCACACTCTTCCAAAAAATTACAGAGGGAGAAACACTCCCAAACTCATTTTATGAGGCCACCATCACCCTGATACCAAAACCAGACAAAGATATCACAAAAAAAGAAAATTACAGACCAATATCACTGATGAACACAGACACAAAAATCCTCAAAAAAATTCTAGGAAACAGAATCCAGCAACACATTAAAAGATTCATACACCATAATCAAGTAGGATTTATCCCAAGGATGCAAGGATTCTTCAATATATGCAAATCAATCAATGTGATACACCATATTAACAAATTAAAGAATAAAAACCATATGATCATCTTAATAGATGCAAAAAACGTTTTTAGCAAAATTCAACACCCATTTATGATAAAAACTCTCCAGAAAGTGGGCATAGAGGGAAGCTACCTCAACGTAATAAAGGCCATATATGACAAACTGACAGCAAACATCATTCTCAATGGTGAAAAACTGAAAGCATTTCCTCTAAGATCAGGAACAAGACAAGGACGTCCACTCTCAACACTATTATTCAACATAGTTTTGGAAGTCCTAGCCACAGCAATCAGAGAAGAAAAAGAAATAAAAGGAACACAAATTGGAGAAGAAGATGTAAAACTGTCACTGTTTGCAGATGACATGATACTATATGTAGAAAATCCTAAAGATGCCACCAGAAAACTACTAGAGCTCATCAGGGAATTTAGTAAAGTTTCAGGATACAAAATTAATGGACAGAAATCTCTTGCATTCCTATACACTAACAATGAAAGATCAGAAAGAGAAATTAAAGAAACAATCCCATTCACCATTGCAACAAAAAGAATAAAATACCTAGGAATAAACCTACCTAAGGAGACAAAAGACCTGTACTCAGTAAACTATAAAACACTGATGAAAGAAATTAAAGATGATACAAACAGATAGAGAGATATACTGTGTTCTTGGATTGGAAGAATCAATATTATGAAAATGACTATACTACCCAAAGCCATCTACAGATTCAATGCAATCCCTACCAAATTACCAATGGCATTTTTTGCAGAATTAGAGCAAAATAATTTACAATTTGTATGGAAACACAAAAGATCCTGAGTAGCCAAAGCAACCTTGAGAAAGAACAGAGCTGGAGGAATCAGGCTTCCTGACTTCCGACTATACTACAAAGCTACAGTAATCAAGACAGTATGGTACTGACACAAAAACAGAAATATAGATTAATGATACAGGATAGCAAGCCCAGAGATAAACCCATGCACCCATGGTCACCTAATCTATGAGAAAGGAGGCAAGAATATACAATAGAGAAAAGACAGTCTCTTCAATAAGTGATGCTGGGAAAACTGAACAGCTACATGTTAAAGAATGAAATTAGACCACTCCCTAACACCATACACAAAAATAAACTTAAAATGGATTAAAGACCTAAATGTAAGACCAGACACTATAAAACTCTTAGAGGAAAACATAGGAAAAACACTCTTTGACATAAACCACAGCAAGATCTTCTTTGACCCACCTCCTAGAGTAAAGAAAATAAAAACAAAAATAAACAAATGGGACTTAAAAGCTTTTGCACAGCAAAGAAAACCATAAACAAGATGAGAAGACAACCCTCAGAATGGGAGAAAATATTTGCAAACGAAGCAACTGGCAAAGGATTAATCTCCAAAGTATACAAACAGCTCATGCAGCCCAATATCAACAAAAAACAACCCAATCCAAAAATGGGCAGAAGACCTAAATAGACATTTCTCCAAAGAAGACATACAGGTGGCCAAGAGGCACATGAAAAGATGCTCAACATCACTAATTACTAGAGAAATGCAAATCAAAACTACAATGTGGTATCACCTCACACCAGTCAAAATGGCCATCATCAAAAAATCTACAAACAACAAATGCTGGAGAGGGTGTGGAGAAAAGGGAACCCTCTTGCACTGTTGGTGGGAATATAAATTGATACAGCCACTATGGAGAACAGTATGGAGGTTCCTTAAAAAACTAAAAATAGAACTAGCATATGACCCAGCAATCTCACTATTGGGTATATACCCTGAGAAAACCATAATTCAAAAAGACACATGCACCCCAATGTTCATTGCAGCACTATTTACAATAGCCAGGACATGGAAACAACCTAAATGTCCATTGACAGGTGAATGGATAAAGATATGGTACATATATCTAATGGAATATTATTCAGCCATAAAAAGGAATGAAATTGGGTCATTTGTAGAGATGTGGATGGACCTAGAGACTGTCATATAGAGTGAAGTAAGTCATAAAGAGAAACACAAATATTGTTTATTAATGCATAAATGTGGAATCTAGAAAAATGGTACAGATGAACCAGTTTTCAGGGCAGGAATAGAGATGCAGACGTAGAGAACAGACATGTAGACACGGAGGGAAAGGAGAAGGTGGGATGAATTGAGAGATTAAGATTGACATATACACACTACCATGTGTAAAATAGATAGCTAGTGGGAACCTGCTGTATAGCACAGGGAGCTCAGCTAAGTGCTCTGTGATGACCTAGATGGGTGGCATGGGGGAGAGGAGTGGGAGGGAGTTCCAAGAGGGAAGGGATATATGTATACATGTAGCTGATTCACTTTGTTGTACAGCAGAAACTAACCCAACCTTGTAAAGCAACTATACTCCAATTAAAAAAAAAAAAAATCTAACCCAACATCTCTGGGTATGACTAGCTCGCTCTGAAGAGAGGAACAAAATAAAACTCTAGGACTTATGTGACTGTGTGTCAGTGTATTTCCTCAGCTAGGCTTCTTGGAGGGTTTGAGTCCAGGGAGGAGTATTAAAGGATAGGAGAGAGTTACTCTGAGAGGAATGGGTCATTGTGAAGGGCTTTGGAGTTAGAGTGAATGGGATGTGTGTCACAGAGGCAGGAAATAGAGCAACAAGCAGTTCAGTGTTACTGCCTGGGTGTGGCAAGAGATTAAGCTGGAGAGTCAGAAGTCTGATTAGCTATCATATGTATATTTATAAAAATGCATGGTTACATGTCTATACATATGAGAGACTCACATATGTGTGCATATACAAGTAAACATAGCTCCCATAAACCTTTATTTTTGTTTTCACTTTCCCTTGCATCAACGTCTCTCCAAGCACAAGAGCTGCGTAATTTACTTACTCTTCAGCATTTCTTTCAAGCTCTTTGCATAATATTTTGCCCACAGTGGGCTCTCCATCAAGATGTGTTTACTCACCCTGTGACCAATGTGTTTCCAAATATTTTGGATTTCAACTTTGAGGACAACAATGCAGTTGACATTCAGAGGCACAACAAATTGTTAAAGACAAATCAGAGTTCTTGACCACTCCAATCAGACACATTTACAATTAGCCAAGACTCCTACAAGGGGTCAAGGACGTGGGTGGGTGCTCACATCATCCTCACATTTACTATTCATGAGTTCATTATTTGCAGTACCACCTAACTTGTTTGTAGAAGCAAATGAATACATTTAGGATAATAAGTAGAGAACATACCTTAAGGGAAAAAAAATTTTAAAAAGGTATGAAAGCTTGCTTCAAGGAGTGATCCAGGTTTGGGGGGAGCAGAGTGTTTGTGAATACAGCATGAATATATGTTGAATAGAAGTAAATGTGTGTTACCACCTCAGTCAATCTGGTTTTCTCTAATGGGGTGCTGTGCACTGGGACCACTGAATTACGTATATCAGTGTAATCAAAACCTTTGAGAAAAATTATATTATGATAATATTTCTGTCATGTTAGGTATGCCTTTCCCTGGAGAAGTTAATTCCCAAAACATCTTCATTGATTTACTCTTAAAGTAAAGGTGGCAAGATAAATAAGATTGTAATGTTAACAGCTGGCTCAGAGTTCCCCTTAGGGAGAAAACTATCTTTGTTTAGGAAAACACCTTGATATTCTGCTTTAGATGTGTAGGCCCTAAGGGCATGTTCTGGAAGGATCCCAGAAGAAAAAAAAGATAAATTTCTGTCTAAAAATTTAATAGAATTTTAGAAGAAAACAAGAAATAGGGGAAGGCAGAAAAGCAGACCTTATTCCTCTGAAGGAGAGAGAGAGACAGAGAGAGAGTGAGTCAGAGAGTGAGCGAGAGAAACAAAGTAACATGGTAGGAAGCTAGAGATATTGAAACTCTGTTATTACTAAGAAATCCCTGATACCTACCTTTGAGCTGGTAGCCCAAAGACAAAAAAATAAGGCTATCTAATATTCAGTATTAAACAGTTTGGGAATTTTTGCTACTATGCAACCCTCTTCTATTGCCCTAATTCTTGGTTAAATCTGCTGAACCTACAAATGTCTTGTGTGGATGGCCTTTTGGAGAAATTAGAGATGGATATTCCAGCTTTAGGTTAGCATGGGCAGAGTCATGAACAAATAGAAGATGTGAGACACTCACGAGAATAACAGTTCAGTGGAAAGAGGAATTCAACACCAGAAGTAACCATGAGAATGTCAGTCATTGAAATCTTGTTGAGAACCTCAGACTTAGCATCTAGAGAGACTGAGGCAATTTTAAGAAAACTCAGAACTATTGGACACAATAGTTTGAATTCAAACAATTGCTTGTTATTGAAGAGGTTACTTCTCAGAGCTTCAGTTTCCTCATCTCTGTAATAATAATATTTGTTTCTCAGGGTGCCTTGAAGAATAAATGAGATTATTCCTGGCATATAGTAATGCTTAGTGCATGTCAGCTATTAGTAGGTCTAAGACAATGATTTGCCTTCAAGAATGGGGTTCAGTGAGATCAGACATCCAGCCAGGTCCAGAAGAGCCCAGTTGTGGGCTCTTAGACAAAAGTATGAAGGCATAGTGGTAAACCCACTACTGATCCTACAAGAGCAATTCAGAGGGTAGACCTGCTAATGGGGTGCTCTGCCTCCCCCTAAGCATCTAGCAAAAGAGATATATTTGCTGTTAACATTGGAAGGGCCAGACAATTATCAGATGGGTTTACAATGGTCTGAACTAAAGATGTGAAACATACGATGATTATTTGTCTTGGGCCTATGTACACTGATGTGAAAAACTTAGGGGGGTGGGTGGGAGGGATCAGAAACAGTTTAATTTATTGCCTTTCATCCATTTCTAATTTTTAATAAAATTTTTAGAATTTTCCATTTTGCTTTTCTTATGCTTTCACATTTTTAGATTTTTTTTCTTGGGAATATAGTTATTTATCTGAAATCTTAATATTTATTCTTGGATGATTCAGCCAGCAAATATGTGTTAAATGCTTCTTACGTCTCTATGTTAGATGTGGAAATACATCAGTATTTCCACAATATGAAAGATGTGGTTCTTGTCATCTGGGAATTTTTACTTTAGTTAGGAAAACAGAGGAATGAATAGGAAATTATTATACAGTATTATATGTGTTGCAAAAGGGGAACTATATGTTGCTATTGAAGTGCAAAGAAAAGGCATGTGACTCCAACATGGGTATCAGGGAAAGTGTAACCCACGTGAGAGCTAAAGGATGAGTAAGAGCAAGCAAAGAAGAGAAGCTATTGGACATGGTGAAAAGGAAGTGTACAAAAAGAATCCACCAGAGGCAAGGAGGCATAGCACATCTGACATGTAGGTGAAGAAGAGACATCTCTGTGGCCAAAGAAACAATTGCAGAGATTCCTGAAGGCTAAATCACAAAAAGCCTTATAAACCTTATCATGAAGCCCCGTCTTTATCTGGACCTCCTAATGGATTTTGAGCAGGTAAATATATCTTTAAGTAATCACTCTGCAGGGTGGAGAATGGTTTGGAGGAGAAGCAAAAGAAAAACCTGGGAATTGGGAGCTCTACTAAGAATCTGCTTCGGGTTCTAAGTGAGGGACCTACACCAGGGCTCCCTTTAAGGCATTGAGTGGAGACACGGAAAGGTGGATGGATTAGTGATGGATTATTTATAATGTAGACACCATAGAACTTGTTGCTTAATTAGATGTGAGGCATAACAGAGATAGAAAAAATCAAATTTCAGGCTTGAGCAACTATACAAATAGTACATTATTTCATGAGATACTGAATATAGAAGCAACAGAGGAGAAATGGGTGTCCAGGATACGATGACTAATTTATTTTTGAATCTGAGGACATCCAAGTGTAGGTGTCCTGCATGCAATTGATTACAGTGGTCTGGCTTTCAGGAAAAGATTTGGCCCCAAGAAGTGGAAAACATTTACTCAGTTATCCAGATGTTTTCTTCTGATGATCATTTATTTTAAAATTGGCATTAGAGAGTCCCAATATCTGGATATTCAAATGAACTTTTTCTCTTCTTGCATGAGTTGTGTAATTCAAAGCCTGTGGACCTCACTTCTAAACACAGCCTCCAAATCAGATTTTCAGGTGACAAGTGTTGATAGTTTACCTTATCTTTTATTTAACCTGTGTATTTCAGAACCAGAATATGTATGGAAATTTTTCAAAGTAATCAAAAAAAAAACAACTTGGTTCCTTATTTTTAAATTCTTAAATGTGAATCATTTTAAATAATGGGCGAATGAATTGTTTGAGCAAGTTGATTCTCAGTTGGCAAAACTTCTTGTTCATCATTGTTAATCATCTAGGATTTGAACCAATTTGGAGTAACATTATAGACAATGCAGATGTAAGGTCAGCAATCCTACCTAAAAGATACGAGGGGTGTTTTTCAATAACCGAAGCTTTGCTATAATCAAGTTGGCAGTTTGTTTTTCACGATGAGATCATTTGCAAGGGCAAACGGCAGGTGAAGAAAATTGGCTGACTAAGACATTTCTGTAGCACAGAGACACTTTTCATGAGTGAGGAAAATAAAGTTCATTCCTTGTGTTTAAAATGAATTATTTACAAAAAAATTGCAAAGAGTAACATCTAAGTAGAGGTGAAATGAGAAGCTTCTAGGATGATTTAGAGAGGGGAGAAGAGAATTCACACATGTTCATGGTTAGAAGTCAGTGTCAGAGCAAGGAGCCTTGGACAGCAAAGTTACATAGCTGGTTCAATGCCTCCGCCAGTTTTTAAAACACTTGAAGAGGAAAAAGTAACATATATTGTATAAGCAGATACAGAAATTTAGATGTACAGCCTTTGATTTTAATTGCTGGGAGAATTTTGTTCCGCCCTCATGCAGTTATCAGTATCATTGAACTGGTTCTATCAGTGAGCCCCCTGGAAAATTCTAAGAGTGACATTTGGAAAAGTGCCTTATGTCAAAGCCTATCTTATTTGATTTAGCAGGTACAGGAAGTATGAGAACTTAGAATGTCATTCTCACAAATGATTAATCACAATTCTTCCCTTGAAATTTCACCTAAAGTAAATTTCCAGAGTTCTTTTAGATGAAAGCTATTTAAATAATGAGCTGTTTACAACTAAAGAAATATTTATGATCCTAGACTTTAGGAAAGAAATAGAAAAAAAATAGAGAAGGTGAAAGAGGGATTAAGAAAGTGGTGATGTCAGTGAAATGAAATAGATTTATGAGACATGCATTTGTTGAGGCTTGGCTTACCTTTCTAAAAATATCAAGGATGTTCCAGATAATGGCAGAACTCTTTTATGAGCTGTAGGCCAAGAAATTAAACACCTTCAAATATTGTATTGAAGTCCTTGTCTAGGAAAATGGAACTCATGATCAAAATAAAATGTGTAATTGTGCACACACCAGTTCTGTAATTGTAGGCAAAATATCTAACTTCTCTGAATCAATTTCCTCACCTTAAAAATGGAAGTAGTAATGCCTGCATCACAGGGTTATTGCCAGTATTAATTTAATCATTTTGTCTACACTTCTTTTTTTAAAATTAATTTTTATTGGAGTATAGTTGCTGTACAATATTGTGTTAGTTTCTGCTGTACAGCAAAGTGAATCAGTTATACATATACATATATTCACTTTTTTTAGATTCTTTTCTAATACAGGTCATTACAGAGTATTGAGTAGATTTCCCTTTGCTATATAGTAGGTTCTTATTAGTTATCTATTTTATATATAGTAGTGTGTATATGTCAATTCCAATCTCCCAATTTATCCCTCCCTCTCCCTTTCCCCCTTGGTAACCGTAAGTTTGTTTTCTATATCTGTGACTCTTTTTCTGTTTTGTAAGTAAGTTCATTTGTACCATTTTTTTTAGATTCCACATATAATGGATATCTTATGATAATTGTCTTTCTCTGTTTGACTTACTTCACTCAGTATGACAATCTCTAGGTCCATCCATGTTGCTGCAAATGGCATTATTTCATATTTTTTTATGGCTGAGTAATATTCCATTGTATATATCCATGTATCTATATATATCTATATAGATATCTATGTGTGTGTGTATGTGTGTGTGTGTGTGTATATATATATATATACACACACACTTCTTAAAGTATGGTAGTGAGCTATGTATTTGGCACTACTTACAGCCACCAAATAAACATGGCACATTATTCAATGGTAAATAATTTGAAACACATTTGAAGCATGTATAGTTGGAGTAATAGTCAAGGTAAAGCCTGAAAGTATAAATATATTAGGCTTGCAGTGGTCTTGTCAGGCTACACATAACCCCTTCCCAAATCTTTAGGAATGTGGAATAAGTATTCTTTCTTATTAAGGTAATTTTAGGTGGAAAAAATGAGGAGTATTGTTTTATGTGCACCTACTACACAGAAGACTTTCCATAAACTTTTAAAATAATAGTAAAAGCTCAATTATTAAAAGGTAAATATTCAGTACATAATAAGGACATGTACGTATACTTAACTGTGTATGGGTTATCTCATCGAACTTTTGTAACAATCCATGAGGTAGGTACAATTATCATCACTACTTGATAGATAAAGAAATTGAAAGGGAAAAAAGGGTAAAATAATGTGTCTAAGTCCAGATAGCTAATGAGTAGGAAAAGCAGGATTCAAACTCAGGCCATTTGACCCCCAAGTTTATGCACTTAGCAACTGTGTTGTACTAAAAAGTAAAATCATGGGTCCACAAACTCCTAGAAATCAGGGATTCATGTAATGGACTGAATACCTGCAGGAACAAATAAGCCTAGGAAACAACACAGTGACTTTCATAACCCAGAAAATGTCCTGTGAGAATGACCTACAAGACCAAAATCACTGCTAGGACTCCTTTCTGCCTCACTCAAGGCAATTTCTAGGAATATTTGAAAGCCTTCTCTACATTTCTGTATTTAATGTATTGAGTCCTTGGAAGACATATTATGATTATCTGAGCCTGAGTTACACATCTGATTCTTGGCTTTCTCAGGCTTTCAGAAAGTTTTTCATCATTTGGGATTCAGTCATGGGAAGCTGAATCCTACCTTCTATTGAATAATTTGTGTTATTTCTCTAAAAGAGGAAGGAGCATTTGATGCTGAGAAGTTAAAAACAATCTGCAATTTTTCCACCTAACATGATGAAAATATTCTTTGTATAGCTAAATAGAGACCCACTGGTTTCTCAAGGGAGATAATCCAAGTCTTTAAGTCAATATACCACATAATATATGTTTGTCCTTTAGTCTTTCACATCTCCTCTGAATATTCTGAAACCTCTAGACCTGCCTTTTCCAATATGGTAACCACTAGTCCCATGAGGCTAGCTCTTAAGCATTTGAAATGGGCCTAGTGTGTATTGAGATGAGCTGTAAACGTAAAATATACAATGGAGTTTGAATTCATGTACCTTAAAATGGTAATATTTTAAATATATTTAATTTTAATTAAGTATATTATTGTAATTCTGCCTGTTACTTTTTACTTTTCTAATGTGAGTACTTGAAATTTTAAAATTCCATATGTGATTCATATATTTCTGTTGGGCAGCACTACTCCAGACTAAATGAAATAGTTAATACAAGCACTAATGGCAACATGTCCTGCACACTGTATTTGGAGACGCAGTTACTTAAAATGTATAAGTGTATATGATACACCTACCAGTGACCATGGTGAAGTGTCTAGTTTAAACTAACATACCCACAGAGAATGACTATGTATGTTAGATTAAACCCTTAATAGAACAGATTGAAAGCATCAGTGAAACTAAAATTGCAGGGATTTGAAAAGCCAAGATCTTAGAGGGAAGTAAAATTCACTGAGATAAACTCAATATTCTCATGGGCAATTTTCCCTCAAGTCCTGGCTCTTAAGTTGCAAATGTGCAGAGTGAGACACTGAGGAAAAAAACAGAAAGCAGCTGCTAAGAAGCTAAGAAGACAAGCAGAAGATATAGAGGTGTTTTTTAAGTTACCTCCTGAGGCTGGAGACATTTGAGTCACCATGCTGTATATTAGATCCCCAGAACTTACTCATCTGATACCTGGAAGTTTGTACCCTTTAATCAATATCTCCCCATTTCTCCCACACCCCAACCCCTGCCAACCACCAATCTGCATTTTGTTTCTGTGAGTTTGGCTTTATTTAGATTCTACGTATAAGTGGTTATACAGAATTTGTCCTTCTCTGACTTATTTCACTTAGAATAATGCCTTCAAGTTTCATCCATGTTCTCACAAATAGTAGGATTTCTTTTTTTTAATGGCTGAATAATCTTCCATTGAATATACATCTTCCATATTTTCTCTATCCATTCATCTATCATGGAACCATCTGTTGTTTCCACCTCTTGGCTATTGTAAATAATGCTACAATGAATATAAGCATGCAGATGTCTTTGAGATAGTGGTTTCATTTAAAGGCTTTCCTTTTAATATTTTCTTGTAGTTCAGGTCTTCTAGTATTGAATTCTTTCAGCTTTTGCTTGTCTGAAAAACTCTTCATTTCACTTTTATGTTTGAAAATAATTTTTTTCCAAGTTAAGGATTAGCTTGATCGTTTCTATCTTTCAGTACTTTAAAGTACATTCAGTTGCTCTTCTGTATTCTAGCTTGTATTCTATATTCAGTATTCCTTACCTTTGTTCCTCCACATAGTGTCTTTTTTCCTCTTTTTTTAAGATTTTCTCTTTTACTATTATAAACAATTTGATTATTTTATGCTTTGATGTTTTCTTCATATTTCTTGTGCTTCTAGTAACTGTGGCTTTATAGTTTTCACCATTTCGGGGAAATTTTCATCTGTTATCTTTTCACAAATTTTTCCTCTCAGACTCCCCCAACCCCAACCCCTGCCACCACAAAAAAAGGCAAGAATTTGCGGTTTTTTATTTTTTCCAATTTGAATAAAATAAAATTTTTAAACCAAAGTGAAGAATGAAGAAAATATGATCCTTCCCCCCTCAGTTCTTTCTTGGAAACTGGATAACCTCCAGTTCCTTCCATCCCATCCCCCTAACCAAGGGACCCAGCCAGGCAGCTGGGCTGGTATAGCAACCTGGTAAGAATTTAAAAGACTTAGGTTCTTATTTTGTACTTAAAAGCAGTGATTTAACTTCCCTGAACTTCTACCTCTAAAAGAGAGAGTTGGGCAAGTTGATGTTTCCCATCTGTAGCCCAAAAGTAAAGTTCAGTCCTGAAATCAATTTATCTAAACTGGAAACAATAATCATTTTTAAAAGTCATCAATTAACACCCTTAGGAATCCCCTCTGTCAGTGGATCCCAGTGGTTATAATGTATTTATAGTTATCGTTTTAGTCTGGAGCCAATGTCTAACAATCCCCCAAGGTCTGTGTGGATCTCCTTTCCTAGAGTGCAGTTTCCTAAATAAGTACTTGCACATTCCTTTGGGAAAGGCCACTTCCCAGACATATTTGTGATGTTATTTCAAAGGCCCTTCATGAAGGATGCCCATTCATACCTCAGTTTGAGACTCAGGTCTTAGATTTGGGGAAGGGCCATGATTCTCTAAAATTGTGACATAAACTAGCCTCTCTTCAAGTCAGGGTGGTTGTCCATTTTACATGTCAAGCAGGACCTTAACAGGCTGCCTACATATTCATCTCCTGGGAATGTCATAATCACTAATCATCAACAAATCTCTCTGAGGACTATATTCAGACTACCACATAGGCTTTGTTGATTATTATAGGAAACATGCCCAATTTGCTTTAGTCAGCTAAATGCCATGACGTGGTCTTAGCCATCTCAGAATCCTCCTAGCTGCAGTAGAATTTTACTTGTAGAGTCTCCCACCTCTTACCTGCATGGCAGTGCTTCCCTTACCAATGTAGATCTCAAGGTTATGGTGAAGAGAGTGAGTGGGACTCCCTAAGAAAACATAAGTGCGTGATGGTCAAGCATGATAAATCCTTGTATTTCATCTGGCATATTATTCTAGAAGAATTTCTTTAATTTTAACTTCATCTAGGTTGAGTCACCACTGAATCACAGTTTCTATCATTTAGAATCTCAAAATCAAATTCAGAATCTCTAATAAATTCATCAGTTATCGGTAAATTTAGCCAGATCCTTAGCTGAGAATCCTAGAAATCCATTCCTACATCCATTACTGAAATTTTTACCAGTAAAATTAGTGAACTCAAAGCCCTGTGTATACATGCCTTCTTTTCCTGGGTTTAAATTTGTCATTTGTCTTTCAGGTCATGCTGATATTTCCCTCCAACTAAAATATAAGCCACATAAAAATAGGACCTTTGTCCTATTCATTGCTGAGCGAAGATGGTATTTACTGAATATTTAATGAATGAAATAATAGATTAATATTTTCATTCACAGATCTGGAAGTAATAGGTGGTAGGATAAGAGGAAAGTTGACTCCTCCTTCAGCACACTTAGGGAAGAGACACTGCAAGGTGTTAGCACTTTGCAGAATTTATATGCTGAATTCTTTTTGTGTTGAATCCTAGTTGTCACCCAGAATATGTATAATATAGCTTTTCTTATTAGTAGAGGTTGCTCAGCCATTCTATTCATTAGTTTTACTCCCCATGGCTTTTGTTGTCTGTGAGAAGTAGATTAAGCAATAATTTTCTTTAAAAATGTAGCATTATAAGTATCTAAATAAATGCAGTATTGGCATTCAGAGCAATAGATCTCAAAATTAGAATGACATATTCTCAAGCAAGAGCCTTTCTGTTGAGAGTGTCCTTAAACAAGTTTTCTGATGCACACTCCAAGATGTAAGTAGTGTACATTGAACAACTTCTTTGGATTATATATTAAGATGCTCCTTTTAGCTCCTTCTGCTCCCTGTAAGATGCTGCAATTTTTCCCAAAGCTAAGATCTGCAGAAAGTAAACCTTGACCTCATTTAGTCAGTTGCTATACATTTTAACTTGGAACTGCTTAGATAAAAGAAGTTGCAAAGTTTCTATTTTTCCACGTAGCTCTTTTGCTAAATTAAATTAAAACTGAACTATAAAGAATAATACTTTCACTGCTCCCTTTTCTACAAAATAGACGCATGCACTATGAACTGGGAGAAGGCTAACCAAGCAGCCAGATTTAGGTCAATCTCTTATAACATTTCTTGGAAGGTTGCCTGGGCTTGTCCTAGTTGTTTAGTGATAAGGGGGAATTAATCTTTCATTTCACTTCATCTGAAACCAATAAAGCAAAGCACTCTAGTTCCCTATACTAGCGTTCTTTTTTTATATCAAATAAATATGAAAATGCTTATTGTAAATTAAGCAGTGTTTCCCCCTGAAGCCTCTTTCTGGAAACTCCCCTGTTTAGAAGATGATAGATAGTATCTTCAAAAGCATCATACTCCATGAAATTCCTTTTCCAATCTGGAAAATCTTCCCTGTGATTTCTCGTTGCCTAAATTGATTTTAATTACATTCCTGTTTGCTTTTTGTCTCATCTTCTGAATTAAATTTAGCATTAATGTGATATGTTCCAGCAAGCTATGTAGCTTTATTACTTTTGCAATCTGGATTTTTTTTTTAACAGAAATTTTCATGGCCCATATTTCTTCCTACCTTCATCCCCATCAATGAACATTTCAAACCTGGCTTGAATATGTAAAAGAGAATAATGTATGAGCATTCAGAAAAGTTTCCCACATTAGCTAAAAGTTAAAGCATTTTAAACTGGTATTAAAATAAAAAATACTCCTCAAAATTGATGCTACCCCAAAAATAGAAAAAGACGATTTTTAACATACAAAACAAGTAGTTAATTTAGAATATTCAGTGCTAATTAGGTCAAGCTTTTTTTTGGAGGAAAAGGGGTATATTAGTTTTCTATTGCTGTGTAATAAAGTACTTCAAATTTAGCAGTGTAAAACAGCACCTCACAGCTCTGTAGTTCAGAAATATGATATGATATAGCTAGTTCTATTTTCAGAGTATCGCAAAGCTAAACTCACCATGATGTTACAGGGCTGATTTCTTGTGTAGATGCTCTCTAGGAAGATCTGCTTTCAAATTCATTCTTGCTGTTGGCATAATTCAGTTTTTTTCAGTTTCTAAGGCTGAGGTCCATGTTTCCTTGCTGGCTGTCATCCAAGTGCTGCTTTCAGATCATAGAGGCCTCCCACGTTCATTCTTTGGTATGTGGTCCTCTCTGTCTTCAAATCAGCAATTACATGTTGAATTCTTCTTGTGCTTTAAATCTCTGACTTCCTCCATCTCTGTCCTTGAGACCCAGATTTAAAAGGCTAATGTGATCAGATAAGGTCTACCTGGATAATCTTGCTATCTTAAGATCAACTGATTTAGAAACTTAATTACATCTGCAGAATCCCATTTGACATATAATGTAAAATAACTATGGGAATTATATCTAATAACCACAGGTTCCACACATACTCAAAGAGAGATTATACAAGATCTAGTGTCATTGGAAGTCATCTTAGAATTCTGCCTACCATAGGGGGCATTGTATTAATTTGACGAAGCCTACTGAAATTTTCCCCTTTCAACTAGATTTTTTAGGCAATGCCAAAGTGATTATTTAATACAAAGCATTATTGGATAATACAGAAATTTACATGGCTATTGAAAACTAACGTGAAATTTTAGTTTTATTTTGTTATGTAATTGAAGTAAAAATCAAATTCACCAAAATATTCATAGATGTGTTGCCAAAATAGATCTCAAGAATCAACTTATTTTTGTTTTATTATCTATTTATTTATTTTAATTTTTTTCTTGAATGATTCCATTTACATAAACTATACGGAAGAGATAGAAAGCAGATTATTGCGATGTCAGAGGCTGGGAGGAAGGAATATGGAATATGGACTGCTAATGGGTATGGAATTTCTTTTCTTTTAATTGAAACATAGTTTATATACAAATATTACATTAGTTTTAGGTGTATTACATAATGATTTGACATTTGCATACAATACAAAATGATTACCACAATAAGTCTAGCAACTATCTGTTCCCATACAAAGTTATTACAGTATTATTGACCATATTCCTTATGCTTTATATTACATCCCTATGACTTAGTTAATATATAACTGGAGGTTTGTACCTCTTAATCCCCTTCACCTATATCACCCACGTCCCAGACTCCTCCCTTTGGATAAACCCATTTATTGTGTGTATCTAGGAGTGTATTTTCATTTTCTTTTATTTGTCTTGTTTTTTAGATTCTACATATAAGCGAGATCATATGGTATTTGTCTTTCTCTGTCTGACTTATTTCACTTAGCATAATACACTCTAGATTCATCCATGTTGTTGTAAGTTAGATGGGTTTTCTTTTTTTTTAATGTCTCAGTGCTATTTCATTATGTGTATATATATGTGTGTGTATTTATATACCACATCTTTATCCATTCGTCTATTGATAAACACTTAAGTTGCTTCCATATTTTGGCTATTGTAAATAAAGCTACAAAAAACATTGGAGTTCATATATCTTTTTGAATTAGTGTTTTTGTTTTCTTCAGGTAAATACCCAGAAGAGAAATTGCTGGATGGTATGGTAGTTGTATTTTTAATATTTTGAGAAACCACCATACTGTTTTTTATAGTGGTTGCACCAATTTGTAGTGCACTTGTTATTTGTTGTCTTCTTGATGAAAGCCATTCTGAGAGATATGAGGCGGTGTCTCACTGTGGTTTGATTTGTATTCCCCCGATGATTAGTGATGTTGAGCATCTTTTCACGTCTGTTAGCCATCTGTATGTCTTTGGAAGAATGACTATTCAGGTCCTCTGCCCAGTTTTTGGTTGGGTTGTTTTTGATGTTGAGTTATATGTGTTCTTTGTATAATTTGCATATTAACCCCTTATCTGATAAGTCATTTGCAAATATCTTGTCCCATTCAGTAGGCTGCCGTTCCATTTTTTGTGTGTGTTTTTTGTTCTTTTTTTGTGTGTTTTTTTTTCTCATTTTATTGATAGCTTCCTTCATTTGTGCAAAAGCCTTTCAGTTTAATTAAGTCCCATTTGTTTATTTTTGCTTTTGTTTCCCTTGTCTGAGGAGGTGTATCCAAAAGAATATTGCTAAGATCTATGGCAAAGAGTATGCTGCCTGTGTTTTCTTCTTGGAGTTTTATGGTTTCAGGGCTTACATTTAATTTTGTAATCACTTGGACTTATTTTGGTATCTGGTGTGGGAAAGTAGTCCAATTTGATTCTTTTGTGAGTAGCTGTCCAGTTTTTCCAACACTATTTATTTAAGAAGCTGTCTTTTCCTCATTGTGTATTCTTGCCTCCTTTGCTGTAGATTAATTGAACATATAAATGTGGGTTCATTTGTGGGTTCTCTATTCTGTTCCATTTATTTATATGTCTATTTTTGTGCCAGTACCATACTGTTTTGATTACTGTAGCTTGGTAGTATAGTTTGAAATCAGGGAACATGATAACTCCAGCCTTGTTCTTTCTCAGCATTGTTTTGGCTAACTCCAGCTTTGTTCTTTCTCAACATTGTTTGGCTATTTGGGGTCTTTTGTGTTTCCATACAAATTTGAGAATGATTTGTTCTAGTTCTGTCAAAAAGGCATTAGTATTTTAATAGGGATTGCACTGAATTGGTAGATTGCTTGGGTAGTATGGTCATTTTAGCAAAATTAATTCTCCCACAGTATAGCTTTCCATTTGTGTCATCTTCAGTTTCTTTCATCAATATCTTATACTTTTCCAAGCACACATCTTTTACCCCTTGGTTAGATTTATTCCTAGGTATTTTACTCTTTTTGATGCAGTTACAAGTGGGATTGTTTTCTTAATTTCTCTTTCTGATGGTTTGTTGTTATTTATAGAAATGCAACAGATTTATATGTTAATTTTGTATTCTGCAACTTTACTGAATTCATTGATGAGTTTTAATAGTTTTTTGTGTCATCTTTAAGATTTTCTATATATAATATCATGTAATCTACAGTGACAGTTCTACTTCTTCCTTTCTAGTTTGAATTCCTTTTATTTCTTTTTCTTGTCTTATTACTGTGGCTAGGACTTCCAATTCTATGTTGAATAAAAGTGGTCAGTGTGGGCATCCTTCTCTTATTCCTGATTTTAGAAAATATGCTTTCAGCTTCTCACAGTTGAGTATGATGTTGGTTGTAGGTTTGTCACATATGGCCTTTATTATGTTGAAGAATGTTGCCTCTATATCCACTTTTTTGAGAGTTTTTATAATAAATGGATGTTGAATTTTGTCAAAAGCTTTTTCGCATCTATTGAGATGATAATATGGTTCTTTTTTTTTAATTTTTTTTTTTTGCGGTACGCGGGCCTCTCACTGTTGTGGCCTCTCCTGTTGCAGATCACAGGCTCTGGGCGCGCAGGCTCAGCGGCCATGGCTTACGGGCCCAACCGCTCCGCGGCATGTGGGATCTTCCCAGACCGGGGCACGAACCCATGTCCCCTGCATCGGCAGGCGGACTCTCAACCACTGCGCCACCAGGGAAGCCCGATAATATGGTTCTTATTATTCAATTTGTCAATATAGTGTATCACATTAATTGAGTTGTGGATATCAAACCATGCTTGCATCACTGGGATACATCCCACTTGATCGTGATATATGATTCTTTTAAGGTATTGTAGAATTCACTTTACTAATATTTTGTTGAACATTTTGCATCTATGCTCATCAGTGATATTAGCCTGTAATTTTCTTCTTTGTAGTGGCTTGGTTTGGTTTTGGTATAAAGATGATGCTGGCCTTATAGAAAGAAGGGATCCCTTGCTACACAAAGTTTTGGAATAGTTTGAGAAGTACAGATGTTAACACTTCTTTAAAAGTTTGGTAGAATTCACCAGTGATGCTGTCTGGTTATGGACTTTTGTTTGTTGGGAGTTTTTTGATTACTGATTCAGTTTCATTGCTGGTAATTGGTCTGTTCATATATTTCTATTTCTTCCTAATTCAGTCTTGGGAGATTGTACTTTTCTAGGAGTTGATCCATTTCTTCTAGGTTGTCCATTTTATTGGCATACAGTTGTTCATAGTAATCCCTTATGATCCTTTGTATTTCTCTGGTGTCAGTTGTAACTTCTCTTTTTTTACTGATTTTATGTGGGCTCTCTCTTTTTTTTTCTTGGCTAAAGGTTTATTAATTTTTATTATGTTTTCAAAAAACCAGCTCTTAGTTTCATCAATCTTTTCTACTATATTTTTACTCTCTATTTCATTTATTTCTGCTCTGATCTTTATTATTTATTTTTTTTCTACTAACTCAGTTTTGATTGTTCTTCTTGTTTTAGTTCTTTTAGGTGTAAGGTTATATTGGTGGGTTTTTTTTTAAGATTTTTCTTATTTCCTGAGGTAGGCCTATATCTCTATAAACATTGCTCTTAAACTGACTTTGCTTCATCCCATAGATTTTGGAATATTGTATTTTACTTTTCATTTATCTCCAGGTATTTTTTATTTCCTCTTTGATTTCTTCAGTGACCCATTGGTTGGTTAGTGGCATATGGTTTAGCATCCATGTGTTTGTGATTTTTGCACTTTCTTTTTCTTGTAGTTGATTTAGTCTCATACCTTTGTGGTCAGAAAAGATTTTTGGTATGATTTCAGTGTTTTTAAATTTATGGAGACTTGTCCTGTGGCCTAGAATGTGATCTGTTCTGGAGAATGTTTCATATGCACTCGAAAAGAATGTGTGTTCTCCTGCTTTTGGATGGAATGTTTTACATGTATCCATTAAGTCCATCTGGTCCAATATGTCATTTATAGCTAGTGTTTCCTTATTGATTTTCTGTCTGGATAATCTGTCAATAGATGTAAGTGGGGTGTTAAAGTTCTCTGCTATTACTGTGTTACTGGCAATTTCTCACTTTATGTTTGTTAATATTTTCTTTTTGTACTTAGGTGCTCCTATGTTGGGTACATATATATTTAGAATTGCTATATCTTCTTCTCAAATTCATCCTTTGATCATTATGTAATGCCATTCTTTTTCTCTTGTTACAGTCTTTGTTTTAAAGTCTATTTTGTCTGGTATAAGTGTTACTCCCTTAGCTTTCTTTTTGTTTCCATTTGCATGGAATATCTTTTTCTATCCCCTCACTTTCAGTCTGTGTGTGTCTTTAGATCTGAAGTGATTCTCTTGTAGGCAGCATATATATGGGTCTTGTTGTTGTTGTTTTTAATCCATTCAGCCACTCTGTGTCTTTTGATTGGAGCATTTAGTCCATTTACATTTAAATTAATTATTGATAGGTATGAACTTATTGCCATTTTGTTCATTCTTTTTAAGCTTTATTGGTAGTTCTTTTTTGTTCCTTTTTTCTTCTTTTTTCTCTCTTTCCTTGTAATTTGATGACTATCTTAAGTGTTATGTTTGTATTCCTTTCTCTTTTTCATGTGTGTATCTATTATAGGTTTTTGGTTTGTGGTTACAGTGAGGTTCATATATAACATCACAAATATATATATGTCTATATATATATATATGTCTCTCTCTATATATGATCATTTTAAGTTGATGCTCTTTTAAGTTTGAATGCATTCTAACAACCCTACACTTTTACCCCCTGCATGTTCAATGTTTTTGATATTACATTTTACATCCTTTGTTTTGTGGATATAGATAATTTTGTCTTTTAACCTTCCTACCAGCTTTATAAGTGGTTGTTCTACTACCTTTACTGCATGTTTGCCTTTACCAATGAGATATTTCCTTTTGGAATTTTCATATTTTTGTAGTCCTTTCCACTTAGAGATATTCTTTTAATATTTCTGGTAAAGCCAATTCAGTGGTGCTGAACTCTTCTGGGTTTTGCTTTGTAAAACCCTTTATCTCTCCTTCAAATATGAATGATAGCCTTGCTGGGTAAAGTATTATTGGATGTAGGGTTTTTTTCCTTTTATCATTTTGAATATATCATGCCACCCCCCTTCTGTCCTATAAAGTTTCTGCTGAAAAGTCAGCTGATTGTCTTATGGGAGTTCCTTTGTATATAACTAGTTGCTTTTCACTTGCTGCTTTTAAGACTCTCTCTATCTTTAATTTGCCATTTTAATTATAATATGTCTTGGTGTGGACCTCTGGGTTCATCTTGTTTAGGACTCTGTGCTTCCTGAACCTAGATGTCTGTTTCCTTTCCCAAGGTAGGGAAGTTTCAGCTATCATTTTTCAAATAAGTTCTCTGCTCCTTTTTCTCTGTCTTCTACTTCTGGGACCCCCTATAATGTGAATGTTAGTATTCTTGATGTTGTCCCAGAGGTCTCTTAAACTATCCTATTTTTTTTCCTGTTCAGCTTCAGTGATTTCTACTACTCTGTCTTCCAGTTTGTTGATCCATTCCTCTGTATCATCCAATCAACTGTTGATTCTTTGTAGTGTATTTTTATTTCAGTTATTGTATTCTTCAGCTCTGTTTGGTTCTTCTTTGTATTTTCTAACTCTTTATTAAACTTCTCATTGTGTTTCTATATTCTTCTCCTGAGTTTGTTGAGCATCTTTAAGATCACTACCTTGAACTATTTACCAGTAGGTTGCTTATTTCCCCTTCACTTAGCTCTTCTTCTGGGGTTTTATCTTGTTTTTTCATTTGGAACATATTCCTCTGTCCCCTCATTTTGCTAATTCTCTGTGTTTATATGTATTAGGTAGGTTGGTTAGGTACATTTCCCAAACTTGGAGAAGTAGCCTTATGTAGAAGACATCCTATAGGGCCTAGCAGAACACTCTCCTTTGGACCTCAGACCTATATGCTCTAGGAGTCCCCTACATGGGTTGCTTGGGGTTCTGTTGTGGTGAGGCTGAGTACTGTGGGTGCACTGGTAGGCCAGGCTGGCCCCCAAACCAGTTGGCCGCCAGGCCCTGTCATGTGCAGTGGCTGCCAGCCCACTGGTGGATGGAGCCAGGTCCTGGTGTACTGGCTGTGCAACAGTGGGTGGGGGCAAGGCTGATTCTAGCCCACTGGTGGGACTAAATCCCAGGGTAGCTACCTACAGTATCCAGGGGGAACCAGGGCTGGTGTCGGCCTACTGGAAGAATCAACAACTTTTTTATTTTTGTTTATAAAATGTTTTCAACATATTTAAATCATACTAGCTTTACAGCCTCATATAAAGACCTTGACAGCTAAAGAGCTAATTCATGCAACAGAATTTTCAGCACCTTGTCATTTGCTGCCATCTCTGCCACCACCTCTGCACACTAGGGAAGTAGCTATTTGAAGAAGGGTCAAAGGGCCTGAAATGGTGTTGGAGCTTGCATGTGAAATGACACCATCTTGACTCAATGTTAAATGTGCTGGAAAAGAGTAAATAGCCAGAAGTAACTGGCAGTTCAAAATAATAAATTTGGAAAAAAGCAACATGTGATAAGTGCAATTATGTTAATAAAGATGCAAGAACGTATTACTCTAGCACTGTAAGATTGCCTTGAAAGAATAAGAAAATTTCAGACAAATTAGAAATACTTCCATGTAAATTTCTAATTTTACTTCATAAAAATTATTATGCCAGGCTTCCCTGGTGGCACAGTGGTTGAGAGTCCGCCTGCCGATGCAGGGGACACAGGTTTGTGCCCCAGTCTGGGAAGATCCCACATGCCGCGGAGTGGCTGGGCCCGTGAGCCATGGCCGCTGAGCCTGCGTGTCCGGAGCCTGTGCTCCACAACGGGAGAGGCCACAACAGAGAGAGGCCCACGTACCACAAAAAAAAAAGAAAAAAAAAATTATTATGCCAACTACATTTTATTGTTTTCATTTTGATAATTTAGTGAGAAGATATTTGAGTCCTTTTAAATCACGTTTTCTGTGTGGATATTTTGAACTCTCTCTCCTATTTCCAAATTTCTTATAATTACTATGTCATGAGAATCTGATATCAAACTGAAATTTCTCATTTGACTAAAATAGTATAGACATCTCAACAGGCAAGTGCTACTATGGAAATAAAGCTAAAATAAATAATATTCTCTATACATCTTTTACATTTCTTATGGTGTATCTGTAAAGAGTTGCTACTGCAAGAATTTTTATCGTACAAACTTTTAAAAACATTTTCTCCTTTACATCAGAAATTGGATTCTGAGGAAACTGCTCAGTAGCCTGGAGTTGTTGGTACTTAGTTCTTGGTCCAGGTACTATAATAGTAGCTGCTACTGAATGACTATTATTCTGTACCACGGACGGTGCTCAAAGTTTTCCTCTCCGAAACCATAAAAGTATTATCATTCTGATGTAACAAATGAAAAACAGATTAGAAACATTTGACAATTTGCCCAAAGTATTAAGTGGCAGAGTAGAAATTATCTGAATTCAAAACTCTTTAAATTCTTAACAATAACCAATTACATAGAAAACATGAAGGCCTAAAACAGAAGAAAAAATAAAATCAACTCATCTTTCTCAATATGGTAGTCAGCATTCTTTTTTAATGAAAACATTTTAGGCTTCTCAATCACCACTCCATGTGTACCACAGTTTTTATTTTTCAAAACATTTGTTTTATAGCTACTGTCTTACTAAGTAGAGTATATTTCAGATCTTAGAATGGAAAACTCTCTAGAGTAATCAACATTTTTTAAATGAATTAATTAATTTATTTTTAAATATTAAACCCATTGCCTTTTTTAATTGAAATATAGTTGATGTACAATATTATGTTAGTTTCAGGTGTACAACATAGTGATTTGACATTTAAATACATTAAAAAATGATCACCATGATAAATCTAGTAACCATCTGTCACCATACAAAGTTGTACAGTGTTATTGACTATGTTTTTTATGCTGTATATTACATCTTCATGACATTCATTTTATAAGAGAAAGTTTATATCTCTTAATCCCCTTCACCTATTTTTAATTTTTTATACAATTTTAAAGGTTACACTCCAATTACAGTTATTACAAAATATTGGCTATATTCCCCATGTTGTACAATACACCCTTGTAACCTGTCTTACACCCAATAGTTTGTACCTCCCACTCACCCATCCCTATAGAGTAATCAACATTTGAGAATTGTTCCTTAAAATAAGATTAGAGCACTCTACTAGCAAGAGGCACAACAATTAGTCTCTACGGCAGCTGGTTGTTAGGCAGAGAATGGTGAATATGAAGGAGGATTTGAGAAGAGGTAGAAACAATCTGTGTAAATTGTGAAGAGTCCTAGAAGAGAACTAGATTGCACTTGGGATCTCTTTGGGGGCGAGGAGAGATTAATGAAGATGCAGATAATGAGGATTCTACTTAGCAGTAAAATGTTTTTAAAAATAAGGTCATGGTGGAAAGCCTGCAAAGGAGGGTTATTAAACCCATGAAGGTCATTGAAGGGAAACTTCAGATTGGTAAATTTTGAATAGTTTAATCCAAGAGAAAATTATTTAAAATAACTTTCAATATTAAAAAAGGAAGTCAATACATTGACAAATTGATGTTGAATAAAAGTTTTTGAATGAATGGTATGTGTTCCCCATTTCTACAGTAAGTTAGTATTTTGACTGTGGCTATTTAAATAGCACCAAATAGCTAACTACAACAACCATTGAGAATCATTATTTGACTTCATGAGTCATGATTAGTATAAACCATCTTTCCTGTTTTAAAGGAAACATATGGCCTCCTTCTACTAAGAATACTTGTATCTTTCATGAAACTCTTGTTAATGAATTTTCATATGTATAATTCTTTCAAATTCTTATATTTTAAATGTAGTTTTAGCTACATTAGCTTGCTCATGTACAACCCAGTAATGAAAACAAATGGGAAACTTAATAGGAAAAATAATCATAAATGGTAAAACTCTTTTATATAAATCTATAATTACCTTGTACCATGTGTCATTTAGAAGTTCAGAATTCCAATTATACTGGCCTAAAGTACCTGGTAGATTTTGGCCTCCTGCTTCAGTCATGGGCTGATGACGATCAGGATTATGATTAATATTATTTTACCATTTTATTCCAGGGAAGATTTAGGTAATTCCCTCAGGTTAACAAATTATTATATTTTATGATGGTAATATCTACATGACTTGGTCTTCTACATGACTTTGCTTCTCTAACTTTCTGTGGACATTAGCATGCAGTTATACGGAATATGATAGATTTAACAAGGAGGTAAAATCATGGAGCTTAAGTGATCTTTTTTACATTGGTTTTTGTTTCCAAATACAATAAAATATTCTTAAGGTTGGTTTATTGTTTTAAGTAAAAACCCACTTGTAGAATAAAGTGTAACTTTTATATTGCTCAATAGCATGTATAGAAGTAACATTCACAGTAACAGCTCTTTCCAGAGGAGGCAAATCTGTATCTCTACTCCTGTTCCTGTCTGAATCAGCAAACTTTTCTTGTAAGACTTGATTAATCAAGAAGCTGTACATAAATTTACAGCATGATGATGATTTTCTATGTAAAATAAGGACTTTTTAGAACAATAAAATATTCCTTTTCAAGTTAAATTTTAGTACAAAACAAATATGTGGGTATATAGTTATTTTTTAACATATTCTATGTGTTATAATTTGGAAGAAGGCATAGATCTCTGTGTAGTAGTGGAGTCTTTTGTCTGTAATTATATCTAATATTAGAGGCAGAAGTGTTAGCGAAATATTTTTAATTGCCATTTGCCCTGCCTTTGCTCGCTTGATTTCAATGAATAACATAGAAATGTTAACTAGAAAGTTAAGAAAATTGCACATGGGCAATTCTTTCAAATGGCATATGGGCAATACTATATTTCTTTCATAAGATTAGGTAAAAATTTTTAAGATTTGTAAAACTGAGTCTTGGCAACGCTGTGGGGAAATGAAAAGTGACATGTCATATATTGGAAGAAATATTTTTTTCAATTTAACAACATTTAAAACATTAAAAGGATGTATGGGTTTTACTCCAACAATTTTATCCTAGCGAACTGTTTGCACTTCTGATGTAATACATGTAAAGATGATCATTACAACACTGTTTGTAATTTATAAAAAGCTGTTAGATAAAAACTTATCAAAAGAGCAAATATTTAAAAAGTTATCATGTATCTCTATGAGTAAATGCCTTGCAATCATAAAGACTTAAATACTTTGCAATCATTATAAGGGAAAAGGAACATCTATTGGTACTGACGTGAAAAGTTTTTCAAGTACATGTTGCGTGAATCAAAGCAAGGTACAGAAAAGAATGCATAGCATGACCTCATGTACTTAAAATTTTGCAACTGCATTTATTTGCAAATGTAGAGAATAAAAACAGGAAGAATCACTCTAAGCAGGAAACAGTGGTCATATCCCATGTGGGACTTCGGAAGGAAAATGAGGAATTTCACTTTTCAAATTATACACTCCAATACTGTTTGACTTTTTACAGCTAGAATGTATGCCTTTTGTAATTTAAAATATGTATTTAATAATTATATATATAGTTTCTATGTGTAGTTTCCAATTGTAAAGGGTAAAGTTTATAGGTTCAGTAGGGTCATGTGATTGATTTCATCTGGCTTTGTAATTAAGTACTGATGTTTCAACATAAGTAATGTCCCTGAGATATTTTACTCTCCTCCCTCAGCCACAATTTATATGAAAAACTAATTTGTCTGGTCAATTATGCAATTTTTCTTTTTTCAGGTGAAGTGGTTGATGTTGATTGATAGTCCTCAAAAATCAGTTAAAAGCCATATTTATAGTTTGTCTGTTTTCAGGTAGCTACAGGTGTTTCAAATTTTTAAATTATAAGTACAAATAATACTTTTGAATATTATCAAATTTATAATTGTTTAGATAGGATTTTAAAAAAACATTATGAAATTGTCCTTTAATGTAAGATCAAGCAATTATTTAGTGAAATAATCAAACCACATGGGTTCAGGCTTTAGTTTTATCTTATAAAATATTTGCATTAAGTTCTTTATAACAGATGTTTCATGATATATTCACTGGCATTTACCCAGAAGAAAGCACAGTACCAGGCACATTGTAGACTCTGAATAAATATTTCTTGATTTATTCATTTTTATTGACCATCAATAGGAAAGTGCCTTTTGACATCTTTGTATTAACAAAAACCTACTTCATTAGAGAAAATAAAGCATTATGTTCAAAATAATAAAAATAGAAACCTCTGCTTGTGTTAAGACACAAGATTATGGAACTGATTTAGATTTATTCTGTCCTCACCTAATCTCTCATAACTGTTACATAGAACTCAAAAAACATTAAATGAGTAGTATATCAGGACTTTATATCATCAATGTCTCATATCTCTTTTCTGCTTGTAATTTCTAAATTTTCATTGACTTCCTTCTGTCATGCATAAAGTCAAAATCCTTGGCCTATTAACCAGAATACATTCATGGTGTGGACTTGCCAAACCCTTGGACTCACTTCATATCCACATCATGCTAGCTGCCTTCTACCCTGCTGATTTGCCGTATTATTCCCCTAGGAATTAGGGTCCCAGAAAAATAAATCAAGCCTACACCCATCCCATTCCACATCCCCCAAGTGATAAGAGATGAGTTTGGGTAAATATATCCAGAATTTTGCCATCAGAAAATCTAGAAAGAAGCTATCTTAATCTCAGCATGCATGCATATCTTGTGTCATTTTTAAAAATAGCACTTTATTTTTAATTTCTTTCACAAAGTCTTCATCTAGGACTGTCCCACCAGTTTCACTTGTGTTTTTCTCTCTTCTTAAAGTCCGTTTTCTTGATCTATCTCACCATGTCTCAGCCTACCCAGACTATTCTTCATTTTACCCTTTGCCTGGCTGACTCTAATTTATTCACCAAGATATAGCTGCTGGCATCATCTCTTCCAGGGAGACTTTCCTGATATCAGCCCCTTGGGTTAGGTGTCCTTTCTTTATGCTCCCTTGTGTGCATCATAAGCTTATATCTATTATTACATGTACTCATTCTATTATAATCATCTATGTGCCTCTTTTCACTAAACATGAGATGGTTTATTGAATGAATGAATGAATGAATGAGTAGAAGAATATTTATTTCAACTTTTTGCATATTTTAAATTCTTAAAATCCAGTTCTCAAATCTTTGCATGTATATAATATGTACTGTTCATACAATAAAACACTAGTTGGTGAACTACAGAACCAAATAGAATAAATTATGTTCACCTATCTGGTAGAAGGCTATTAATTTATCTTTTTGGCCATTGATAAGGCCAAAAATGCCAAAAGGAAGAGTGGCATTGAACAATGCTCACCACTAAGCAGTCTTTATTTAATTGGCATTTCGTCAAAGAGATGTATAGTAGCCTTATGCTGAGCACTATTTAATTATTCCAGTCCTCATCTGTCACATTAGCACTCTCCTGTCTCATTTCCAGTGCCCCCAAAGCAATGCAGTTGATGGATTATGGAAAATAAATCTAGTGTGGAAATACTGATAATTTGCTCAAGGTCAAAAAAAAAAAAAAACAGGCAAGAGTAATTTGCAACTACTAAACTGCTAGATGTAGTGCTTTGGCTTGCTGCTCTGTAAAAGGTGGGAGGGAGAGTTGACAAGAGTCAAGACTCTTTAGAGAAATATGCAAATCAAAAATTTACCACCTTTCTAAATCCTTTTAATCCATCACTTAATCTCAAAAATGACCTAGTTTTCAGAACGTTGAATATGCTTAGCTACCTAATCACATTATCTCACTTCCCTTCTGCAAACTTTGAAGTGGGAAAGATATAATGTATAAATGAAAACAATTGATAAAGCATAGCTGCCTGTCATATTTCCAATCTTCTCAGAAAAACAAGTGATTTATAGCATGATGAGATCAAATCTTCCTCCATGGCATGCTAATGGCTATATTTTAAAACTCAGTTAGCAGAACTCATGCAATAGACCAGACTGATGACATTAACATCAGATCTTTGAACAAATCTAGTTAATGTGAAAGTAGAAGAGAAAGATGATCTCATTTTGGAAACAACAATAAAAATGATGCTGTTCGGTGAGAAATTGAGACCATGACAGTTTAGTGTTATATCTTTGAGCTTGTCTTTTATTAGCCAACTTTCCATTATAAAATACATTTAAAATTTATTTAGGGGGAATATAGCTCAGAACTGTCATAATTGGGTACTTTGCTGAGAGAAGATCAGCACATGGTTAGCTTGTTTCTGTCTTTATATCCAGAAGTGTCTATTGAAGGCCTACTATGTTCGTCATAAAATGCAAGGGGTTATAAAAAGACTACAAAGATAAGGAAGAGCATAGCTTGCCTGCCAGGATTGGTAAGTGGGGAATAAAAGATATATAAACATATCTTGCTTAACGTACATGTATGTTAAATATAAACATATACATATTATTTAATAATCTGATAGTGAATGTCTTAGTTCAGGTTCCCCAGAAGCAGAAGCTAATACATGGATTTTTATTCAGTTAATTTATTGGGAACCTCTCTCAGGAGAAAGGTGATAGAAGCAGCATAGAGCAGGGGGAAAACAAAGCAAGGATACAGTCTCAGATGGAGACTAGTTTCAGTCTAATCACAGGGGCAAGTTTTGGAAAAAGATTGCACTACAGAATTGTTCCCACTTTGAGAGAAGGGGGCCAATTTTTTGTATCCCATTCCAGTCAATCATAGGCACGCTCTGAATTTAGGGATGTAGAAGTGGGCAGCAGTGCCTCCTGGGCAAGGTATCTTCATTTGGCTGAAGGCAAATCTGTAGCAAAGGGGAGAGCTGTGAGTTGTCATCAGTCAATTCAACAATAGGGAATAGTGTACAGGCTGTTAATGGGGGATCAGGATGGGGCACCCACAGCAGCAGTTCTAGTTCACCACTTCCGCCACTCAGATTTACTACTTTGCACAGTGAGTTCACTCCATCCAGGCTCAGCTTCTTTGAGCTATTTTTTGGTCACAATTCTAGGAAGTTTTTCAAGAGAAGACTTACTGGGACAAATTCCAAACTGTACTGCTACAGTTGATCCTTAGGCCATACGGATACTACTCATTATATCCCTCCTTTATCACCCATTCTAAATTGCCCTCCTCCTCATCTAGGATTTCTGTTGGTCTGGATATCTTGCCTATTGGGTTTACGCATATCCTCATCCCTGAGAGCCCTGACTTCCTATTTACTGCACCCCAAAACACCATGGTTGATGTGCTTATACATTTCAAATTGTCACTGGGCCAGGGAATACCATGAACCTACCAGTGTATCACCTAAGTGCTATAGATACTTACTTGTCTTTGCCCTCTTTATGAAGAACGCTTCCACTTCTCCATCATGATCATGGTTAATTACCTATGCCAATGCAGCAGCTATTTTCTTTGCTTCCTGGTCTGCTGGCACAAAGATCCCGAAGTAATCAGGTAATAGTCAAAACTTTTTATTTACTGTGACTCTTTCTGTGTCACCTGATGGAATCCTATTTTCTTTGTGATCCAAAAGTTCTAGACCCACAGAACTTAGAGTAACAGAGAGAAGTGAAAGTGAATGTTGGCACTCCCTTGCCCCCAGACCTGTATATTCTGTCTGTTGGTGGCACAGCAATGCAGTGTTGGTTAGGATGTGTACTGCTCTATGAAGGATAGAGCTCCATCTCTGCCCTACCTCATCTCCAAAACGAAGCTTCAGCTGCTCCTTCAGGGGTCATTTCATCACTCTATCAGGCCAGTAGCTTCTGCTTCTGGATAGTACAACGTGTGGTAGGATGAATGCATCCTGTGTTTATATGCCCACTCTCACAATTCTTTGGCTGTAAGGTGGCTACCTTAATTTGAAATGATGTTGGAAGGAATCCCATGTCAATGGCTAAGATATTCTGAGGCCTTGGATAGTTGTGCTGTGTGAAGTGTTGTAAGCAAGCAAGGCAAAGCCACATATGGATTATACGTCAATCCCATTGTGACAGCTACCCCCCTCTAAAGATGTCCGTGTTCTACTCTGTAGAACCTGTTGTGACGGTTACTTTTATGTATTAACTTGACTGACCATGGGATGTTCAGATTAGACATTATTTCTAGGTGTGTCTGTGAGGGTGTTTCCAGAAGAGAAATATATCCTGTCCATAGAGCCAGCCCACCAGAAGCAGTTTGCTTTCATCTGGCAAGGCCAGTAATATACCTTCACTGTCCTACCTCAGGGGTGTATCAACTGTCCAGTCATACATGATAATTTACTTTGCAGGGATCTTGGTCACCTTTTCCTTCCACAAGATATAACACTGGTCCATTACATTGATGGCACTATGCTAACTGGACCTAGTGAGCAACAACTAACAGCTACTCTAGATTTGTCGGGAAGGCATTTGTGTGTCAGAAAAGAGAAATGCATCTGACTAAAATTCAGGGGCTTCTACTGCAGTGAAATTTCCAGTGGTCTATGGTGGGGGGCATGTTGACTTTCCTTCTGATGTGAAGAACAAGATATTGTGTCTAGCCCCTCCTACAACCCAGAAAGAGGCACAATGCCTAGTGAGCCTCTTTGGATTTTAGAGTCAACACATTCGCCATTTAGGTGTGTTACTTCAGCCTATTTACCAAGTGACCCTAAAAGCTGCTGGGGGCTTCCCTGGTGGCGCAGTGGTTGAGAGTCTGCCTGCCGATGCGGGGGACATGGGTTTGTGCCCTGGTTCTGGAGGATACCATATGCTGCGGAGCGGCTGGGCCCGTGAGCCATGGCCGCTGAGCCTGCGTGTCCAGAGCCTGTGCTCCACAACGGGAGAGGCCACAACATTGAGAGGCCTGCATATCGGGAAAAAAAAAAAAAAAGCTGCTGGGTTTGTGTGGGACCCAGAAAAAGAGAAGCCTCTGCGCCAGGTTCATGTTGCTGTGCAGGATGCTCTGCCACTTGGGCTGTGTGATCCAACAGATCCAATGATGCTTGAAGTGGCAGTGGCAGGCAGGGATGGTGGTTGGACCCTTTGGTAGGCCCCTACACCTGAATCACACCACGCAGGCCTTTAGAATTTTGGAACAAGGCCCTGCCATCATCTGCAGATAACTACTTTCTTCTTAAGAAATAATCTTGGCCTACTGCTGTGCCTTAGTGGAGACCAAATGCTTAACCATGTGCCACCAAGTTACTATGCAGCCTGAGCTGCCATCATGAGCTGGTTATTATCTGACCCACCAAACTGTAAAGTTGGGTGTGCATGGCAATGCTCCACCATCAAATGGAAGTGGCCTGAGCAGGCCCTGAAGGCACAAGTAAGTTATATGAAGGTGTGGCCCAAATGCCCATGGTCCCCACTCCTGCTTCACTACCTTCTCTCTCTCAGCCTGCAACTATGGCCTCACGTAATCAGTTGGCAGAGGAAGAGAAGTCTCGAATCTGGTTTACAGATGGTCTGGTACATGATGCAGGCACTACCCAAGAGTGGACAGCTGCAGCACTACAACCCCTCTCGGGGATCCCTGGTGGACAGTGGTGAAGGGGAATCCTCCCAGTGTGCAGAGTATCTGCTTGTTCACTTTGCATAGGAGAAATGGTCAGAGATGCAATTATATAGTGATTGGATAAAATTGGTTAGAAGAACCAAACCCAACTATGTGCTGCTTACTAGAAACACATTTTAAATATAACATACATGTAGGTTAAAATGGAAATGATAACAACAATAAGCACAAGAAAGCTAGTGTAGCTAAATTCATATTGGACAAAAAATATGGAAAGGAATATTACCAGAGATAAAAAGGGATATTTTGTAATGAGAAAAGAGTAATAGTCAAGAAGTTACAAAAAACCTAAATATGTATGCACCTAATAAAAGAGCTTCAAAATATATGGAGCATGATAGTTGGAGATTTTAGTAACCCTTTATAAGTAATTTTTAGAAAAAATATCAGCAAAAATATTTAAAAAATTAAAAACTGGCCTAATAGACATTTTGAGAACACAACACTTAACTGAAGAATACATGATTGCAAGTAATAAATGTGGAAGAAAACCCTAAAATGGGGAAAGTCTTAAGAGACTGAACATATAGTTTACATCAAGATAAAGTACTTGTATTTAACCCAAAGGACAATGAGAAGACATTGAAGAATTTTAGCAGGGATGTGAATGAAATAAACAAACCATGTATTGTCTGTTCACTCACATCCACCCCAAACATCCTCATGTGAGTGTTAAGCAAAACATTTAAACAGGTTTGGGCCATAAAGAAGATTTGAAAAACAAAATGAAACAAAAAGTATGTTATCAACACCAAATTATTTTTAACATGTAAAAATGAAATTCATAGAATGAAGGAGATTTTTGATAATGCTAAGGTATCCATTAAGCCCAAGAATGAATGAGCAATAAGGAAAGAGATTCAAGCTTAGTGTCACTCCCCAAACACATGTGTACAGGCATGCTTGTGCGTGCACACACACACACAGCTGAGTCAGCAGGAAGAACTTGTCCTGCATCAGAATCTTCTAAGATATTCTTGTAGGATAGATGAAGTTTCCTATTTTTTTTGGTCTCCCTTGACCACAAGCTCCACAATTCAGTCTCATGATTTTGCGAAATTTTAGTCATCTTGAGAGTAAAGAACTGTAGAGACAGTGTATTTCAGGCATTACATGTACTTTGAGATTTCTCTTTTTAAGAACTCAGTGTTTCTAGGCCACCAGTCAGATGGATAACCTCGCAGGCCACTACCTAACCTAGAGGCACATATTTGGACCAAGTACAGTTAGAAAATAAGGGCTGAACACAGAGATTTAATAATGACAAGTTCAAGTGAATTTTATTATCCTTTTGGTCTTATAAATTTAAGGGCAGACTTAGATCCCAGAAAACACTATGCCTTCCCTATTATTTTTTTTCTCTATTTGGGTCTCACAGTTTCATGGGGCTACCTAGAAGGATCCATTTCTTGGCTGGCTTACCCCATGCCTGCAATAATCTTTTAACCTTTAGATTTCCAGTCCAAAGAAATTGACAAAGCAAGATCTAACCTGACTTGAAATGTAAATGTTGACCCAGTTTCCTCTTTCATGTTGCTCCCTCAGTACTGATTTGTGTGAAATAAGAACAGATGGCAATGTGTTACTTGTGGGGGAAAAAAAATCTTTACTTCTAAAATGCTCCCCTTCACTCAATAACATATTGCTGTCGATAAAATGTTTCATTTGCTTCATTTAATTACTCTGGCCCGGATTCCTTTGGCCACACAAGTCTAATAAAAACTCATAGATGATATTGCTCTGGAAGGAAAGTGGAAATATAATGATAATATAAACTATTTTGATAGAGAAATATTAGAGATTAAAATCTTTGTGTCTCAGACTGAAGGGCAGTTGAAGAGATGGTCTCAGGGGCAAGTTTCAAAATAAGCTGTGGAATTAATAACATACAACTCTGTATGTTCAGCAGCTAGCACAAAGCAGGCTTGAAGCAAACCAAGGAATGAAGTACACAAGAGAGCTTCAGTAGACTGAAAGTGTGCAAATGTTGGCTGACCAACACAGACCTCAGAGTGGATATAAGCATACAAAATAGTTCATTGAAAAACAAGCCCCAATATTTCAAATAGAATTGAAAAACATTATTGAACTGAAAAATGCAAGAGTTCTTTTGGAATAAGGGAAGAGTTCCTACAGGGATGGACTAAAGGTAATACTCAGCTGCTTCTATTTAAAATCTCCCTTGTGTGTATGCTTTTCCCTCAAGAGGAAGGGCATGGAGAAATGTTTTAAAACCTTCAGTTCCCCAGTGGTCACAGCAGGGTAGGAAATTGGTTCTCTTCCTTTTATTTTTCCCTTCTTCCCTTCCTTCCTTCCTTCCTTCTTTGCTTCCTTTCTTCCTTCCTCCCTTCCTCAACACCTTTGAGGCTAAAAAATAACTCCCTTGACTTGAGGCATCACATTACAAAACAGTATTTCTCCCTGTACTATAGGACCTCATGGACAAAAATTCTAGATGACTCATACATTGGTGTCAGTCCAGATCATGGTGGAAACAGATGGTTCAAATGAAGGGAGTTTACAGAAAAGACTACTCTTAAAAGTTCCCAAAATTGAATTTCCTGATCATGGCCCCAAGATTCAATTTCTAAAACTTGGGTGGCTATATAATGAGCTGAAAATGTGGCAGATCAATTGTACCAATCAGATCATTGTCAACCCAGTACTCTCCTGGCATCAATTTGAATACTTTTTCTCACATGTTTGCTGATCCGATTCAGGCTGCTCTGGGTGAATTATGACAAAGGACACTGGTTGCATAAAGGATAGGATGATATTTGGGATATGAGAAGGCCTAGGCTTGTTTCCTCTCCTTAAAAACGTCATTTAAACTTCTCTGGGCCTCGATTTATTTATTTATAAAATAAGGATAGCAACAGTCCATCCAGAAAAATAGTCTGAGTATTAAGATAAAATATGTGAAAGTGCTGTGAAAGGAACAAGACCCTTTGCCTATATTAAGTATTGTTACTATTTGTCAAATAGAGCTAGAATAAAAGTATTGATTTTAATCTAATGTTCATAAGGCAGCCTTTAGATGCTTACTACCTGGTCTTTTTGAATTCTGACTTTACCACTTGCTAACTATAATCTTTGACACGTTATTTAACCTTCCTACTCTTAGTTTCCTCATCCATCAATGGAGGGGTTTATGAAAAATTAATGAGATAATACATTGAAAGTTTTTAGAATAGTGCCTAGCACATATTTAATCTATAGAAAATTCATATACAGAAATCTATATAAAAATGAGTCCTGCAAACGTGAAGACACAAACTCAATATGTATGTTTAGATTTCCATTTTAACTGTTCACAACTGTTCATAAATTTAAATTCCTTTGCTGCAAAATATTTACTAACATTCTGTTGCAAAATGCTCAGAGTATCTCAAAAATTTTATACTTGAGAATTGAAATTACGCTGGCACAGTGCAAGGTCTGGTTGTATACATCTAGGTCAGCTGGTGTGGAGGTGGATGTTATGTATTTATGTGTTGTGTGTGAATTCTCCATTTTCCAGACTTCATAGCTAACAAATTCTCTCTTATAGTTTTCATGTTTTCTTTTATTTATAGACTCAGAACTCTTTTCTTTTTAAGTTTTGTTTTTCCTATATTTCACTTATTTCTGAGAATTTGATTGCTATGCTTTATTTTTTCGAATGCTAATTTTAATTCTGCTGCTTTAAAAGTCCTTATAACGTTCCTTACCTCACAAAACTTTAAGATTTTTGTTAGAGACTGCCAGTTTTTCAGCTAATATTTTTCAACTGACTCCTTTTATATTATCTCATTTTAACTCTTCTATTATAATTCATTATCTTAGAATTTAATTGAGAGCATATGGCAATTGTTTTCAGCTTTGCTAAGAGCTCAGACTCTGGAATCAGGCTACCTGAGTTTGAACCCCAGCTTTGCCTTTTACAAAGCCACATTGCTGTGAGCATGTTACCAACCTTTTGTAAAATGGGAATGATATCATAATGTTTATGTGAATTGTAAGAAGCAATATACATTAAATATTTAGAACTCTGTTGAACAATAACTGTCAATGAGTAACTATCATTTTTTTAAATTGGTTCATTTCTCCATAGTAAATATCTATATTTATATGGGAAAATACACATATACATACATATTTATGTATATATGTGCACACACATAAATAGTTTCTCTTCTGTATTATCGAGTGTTATATTTTCAGTATTTTTTATGTTGTATATTAAAAAAAATTTTTTTCTGTATTCTCCTCCTTTAAGGAGGAGTCTGTTCAGTTCTGATGTTTGCTCATAAACACAGTGTGTGAATTCTCCTTGGTTGCCTTCATGGACCACCTGCCACTATGAGAACGCTTCTCTTTATCATAACTTGGGTGCTGTTTGATTTCCAGGCACCAGACACTCTCTGATGTTTCAGGCTTTGATGTGAGGTATATTTGTTGGCCTAAAAGGGGTTCTCCTGATGTTGCTGTTTGCTTGTCTTACTAGAAAGAATAGTATTTCCCCCTGGTTACTATATAGGATTTCCCACATAAATAAGAGTAAATTAAAAATTTAAACCTGTCACCTGGAAGAGTACAGGTCACTATCATTATGAGCATCTCCTGCTCAGCCCATTTCTACTGCTGCATCCCCACCCCCACCTTTTCTGATTTAGGACTTTAATTTGGCTTTTGATAGAGAAAATGTCTATTGGTATCTTGAAGATGGTTGACTATTTGTGACCACTAGTGCTTTTCAAGGTACTACAATGTCCTAGACATTTTTCTAGGTTTGTGAATACAAAGCTTAAAAATAAAGGCAGTTCCTGGCTCCCAGATGTTGATAATTCTTTTAAAAATTTTATGGTGATAAAATAGATGTAACATAAAATTTACTATTTTAGCCTTTTTTTTTTTTTGCGGTACACGGGCCTCTCACTGTTGCGGCCTCTCCCATTGCGGAGCACAGGCTCCGGACGCGCAGGCTCAGCGGCCGTGGCTCAGGGCCCAGCTGCTCCGCGGCATGTGGGATCTTCCCGGGCCGGGTCACGAACCCATGTCCCCTGCATCGACAGGCGGACTCTCAACCACTGCGCCACCAGGGGAGCCCATATTTTAGCCATTTTTAAGTGTATAGTTCATTTTTAAGTAACATAAAATTTAACATCTTAACCATTTTTAACTGTACATTTTTAAGTGTACAGGTATTAAATACATTCACATCGTTGAGCAACCATCACCACCACCCATTCCTGTAACTTTTTTCATCTTGTAAAACTGAAACCCTATATCCATTAATAATTCGCCATTCTTCCCTCTCCCCAACCTCCGGTAACTACCATTGTACTTTCTGTCTTTATGATTTTGACTGCTCTAAGTACCTCGTATAAGTAGAATCATACAGTATTTGTCTTTTTGTGACTGTCTTATTTCACTTAGCATAATGTCCTCAATGTTCATCCATGTTGTAGCATGGGTCAGAATTTCCTTCCTTTTTAAGCCTGAGTAATATTCCATTGTATGTATATACTACATTTTCCTTAACCATTCATCCATTGATGGACACTTAAGTTGTTTTCATGAATAATGCTGCTATAAACATGGGTGTACAAATAGCTCTTCAAGACCCTACTTTCAATCTTTTAGGTATATACCCAGAAGTGGAATTGCTAGATCATATGGTAATTCTGTTTTTAATATTTTGAGGAACACAATCAAACTTTACATAGGATAGGGAGCTATGTGAAAATATGAAGAACAATTTTATGCTAATAAATTCAACACCTAAGTGAAATGATCACAGTTTTTAAAAGACACAAACTACCAAAACTCATTTTAAAATGATAACCTAAATATCCCTATATTTATTTAAGAAATTGAGTCTAGAGTTTAAAACTTACCCAAAGATATTACAAAAATACTGCAGATAGATTTCCCTCATGAAAATATGTGATGCATTTTTATAAAATATGCAAATAAAACCCATATATGTATTTTATACATATATATATATTTGTATAGCTTTGTATGAGGGATAGAGAAGAGAGTAAAACAATATTGTTAACTCGGTTAATGTGGGAAGATTACCGTGGTGAGGAAATTGTTGAGTTTTAATCTCTGTATTGCTTAAATTTTATAGTATACACTAGTTTTTGTATTTTTTTTAATTAAAAAAATGTAACTTTTTTGACAGGTGTAAGATATATAAAGTACTCAGAATAAGGCTTGGTACATAGTTTTGCTTTATTAACTATTAGTTATTACCTTTGGTATTAATATAAACCACCTGCTCTGCAATCTCTTTATAAATAAATAATAACATTTAAAGCAAAGAAAAAAGAATGTAACTTTTTAAAAAAGAAACCCTCAAGGTACTCCACTTTGTTATTTATGGCAAAAGGGAAATTTGAAATCAGCACATCTATTTAATGCCTACTAGGTCCCAGCCCCCATGTGTGGTACTGGCGACCTAACAATGAAAAAAGTAAAATACGAACACGGTATCAGTCTCAGTGATCCTTAATATAATAGAGTGAGAAGGACAGTAAGGAATTAAGTTCATGTCTAAACTACACATATTACTAGTTTTCGTTGTCATTGAGAGCATGAATCTCCTCCCTCAGCATGACAGCACCTAGCACAGTGTCTGGCACATAATAAATGTTACTTAATAAGTGTTCAGTGAGAAAAATGAATGAATGATTTGTGTGGTACAGTAGGGCACACAAAGAAAGTGAACAATTCTAGCTGGAGTGGGAGAGGAGAAAGTAAGGGATACATACAGGAGATGTTTAAGTTAGCCTTTCTGAGTTGCAAGACTGCTAAGGAATAGAGGTAGGAAGTTGCAGACAAAGCAAGATGCATATGAAAAGGTGAGAAACACATGGCATAATTAAGGAATGGATGTTACTCAACACGACTGCTGCCCACAGTAAAAAGAGATGGTTGGGGCTTCCCTAGTGGCGCACCAGTTGAGAGTCCGCCTGCCAATGCAGGGGACACAGGTTTGTGCCCCGGTCCGGGAAGATCCCACATGCTTTGGAGCGGCTAGGCCCATGAGCCATGGCCACTGAGCCTGCGCGTCTGGAGCCTGTGCTCTGCAACAGAAGAGGCCACAACAGTGAGAGGCCCGCGTACCGCAAAAAAAAAAAGAGATGGTTGGGTTTGGAAATAAAGCAGTAAGAGGGGTAAGAAATAGCGTCATTTGCCATGATAAAGAATTTAGACTGGAGTTAAGGAGATCAGAGAGAGCACAGGAGGAGGGGCCTCGGAGACAAAAGAGTATTTCTCTGATTGTGTATGTGGGGACTAAAATTGGTCACACTTTTTCTATGAAATAGTGAAATAAAAGATAGGAGGAGGGACCTCTACCAATGAATAAATGTGGGGATAGCATAAGTTAGGATGCTTGAAGAGAATAGAAAGGATTTGTTATTACTATATTCATTATATGATTCTCTTGGGTCTTCAAGAGGTGATACCAAAAAAGTCAACCCCAAATATCCTTATCATGTTGTCTCATCATGAAGGGAGTGATACAGCTACTGCCTGACAAAGCAATGTCATGACTCCCTCTCTGAACTTCAGGCTTGTATTATAAACAGCCTCACCCTTTCCATGGAATTGGAAACTGTTTCCTACAAGCCACTCTCATGAGTCAACATGAACTTGCAAATAGTAGTATCCAGAATTCATTTTTATTTATCTTAGAAACTTTCACCTAACTCCAAATGGGACATATTTTGACACTGATAATCTAGGGCTAAATTCTATTGACTTTAGAGTTTTAGGCTGAGAGATGAGAAACTTAGTGAATGGTGTTGAATTATTTCTCTCTTTTCATTTCAAAGTAAACTGTTGGTTCAACTACCTCCTCATTCCTTATATTTGTTTAGAGGTATTAAGATTCAACAGTGGAATTTCTGAAACAAGTATGAATCCCAGTCCATAAATACAATTGTCTAAGTAACAAATTGTGGCTTCTTTTCTATAATTTGACTTAATTTCTTACACAGAACCTACATTACATCACCGATGGGAACCTTAACCTCCTAAACTTTTAGGATTTCTTCCTTGGTCATATTACAACTTTAGGTCCAGGATATCACACAGGCCAGGTAGAGGGAAGCGTGGAAAATGCAGGTGGGGGAGGGAAGCAATCTGTTTTTTAGTCACTTGTCCACATTGATTTTCACTGAAACATTCGTTATCCCCAGCTGCCTGGTTCCCTTGAGATCCAGGGATACTCTGCTGTTCTGAGCCATGATTCTGGCATGGAATTTTTTTTTCAGACTGCATATGGGGCTATCTGTCTTGTGTGCCCCATAGCTATTTCCTTCTTGGGTTTTGTGGCCTTCCCAGCAACACTACAGTGTATAGTTTCCCTCTGCTTTGGGAACACATAGACCTCTCTATTTAGCTTACCCTTTCTCCCCCACCGTTAACTCAGAGGTCTTTTAATAAGGATATTTGGTGAGGATTATTTTTTGTGTGCTAGTTTATTGCAAAATAATCCATCTATCCTTTAAAATTCCTTCTTGCATTAGACATTTTATAATCCAAAACCCAGAAAGACTTGTGGGAAATTATAGGAAGAGAAAAAGATAATATCTCAAAATGTTTACCCACCATGTTTTTATATATCGTAGTCATTCCTTCTGTTAGACAACAGTAAAACTGGCAAAGTTGGGCTTTGTCATCCATAAATATCCTTTTGGTAGGGGAGGAAAAAAAATCATATCGTACACCTATGGACTCAAGTTCAGTTTTATTTAACCAATGTTTACTGCACATTTGCTGTTTGTAAGGTACTTTGCATAACATGAAGTTGTAAAAAAATAAGATTCCTGTCCTAGAGGAATTTGCAGTCTAGTGAAGAAGGAAGACTAGAACATAAATAACAGTAATGCAAAACCTAACATGGTTAATCTGCCTGCATGAGTCATAAACAAAGAGTTTTGGGAGTACTGAGAAGACGATTAATTTTAATCAGGGGATTGGAGAAAACTTCAGACCTAGCACTGACTCATAGCGTACCAGTAAACAGAATGTTAACAACTCTCTGGGCAATTTGGGGTGGAGGTGCAGATTACTCACTGCTTCTTCAGCCCCTGGACAAGCTTATTTGTGTGTCTTGGAGGGTCCAGAACTTTTTGTTAAGGGATTCTTCACACCCATCCTCACTCAGTGCTAGAGCCGTCTCTCTGCTTCTACTTTTCTAAAGCTTATGCATTCTGGGTCAGTCATTCTCTGGCCTCCTTGTCTTTTGGTTGTGGTGGCGACGGTGGCAGTGTTTGTGAGTTTTCTCTGTTTTTTTGTAATATTTCCTTTCTCTTTTTTTTTTCACTTGAGAAGTTGATTTCAAATTCTGAACTACTTTGTGCTTGGCATTTTCTAACTAGCTAAACTAGAAGAATCAGAAGTTTTAGGAAAATGAAGTGATCAATACGGCAGAAGAGAAAAATGGAATTTCCTTTTCCTTAAGGAATTCTAAAAGTTTAAAAAGCATATTACTAAGTGAAAGAAGCCAATCTGGAAACGCTACATATTATGCGATTCCAGCAATTGACATTATGGAAAAGGCAAAACTATGGAGACAGTAAAGAGATCAGTGGCTGCTAGAGGTTGGGAGGGTGGTGGGAGGGATGAAGAGGCAGAACACAGAGGATTTTTAGGGCAGTGAAAATACTCTGTATGGTACTACTGTGGTGGATATAAGTCATTATACATTTGTCCAAACCCACTGAGTGTACAACACCGAGAGTGAACACTAATATATGGACTTTCAGTGATAAGGATGTGTCAGTGTAAGTTCATCAATTATTATAAAAATATCACTTTGGTAGCGGATATTGGTAGTGGGGGAGTCTCTGCATTTGTGGGGCCAGGGGGTATATAGGAATTCTCTGTACTTTCTACTCATTTTTGTTCTGAACCTAAAACTGTTCTAAAAAATAAAGTCCATTAAAAAAAAATACTATGCCTGTCCTGCCCCTAGTTTCTTCAGAACAATTTTTTTTTTTTTTTTAGATTCCATATATATATGTTAGCATATTGGTATTTGTTTTTCTCTTTCTGACTTACTTCACTCTGTATGACAGACTCTAGGTCCATCCACAGGAATAAAGACACAGATGTAGAGAATGGACTTAAGGACACGGGAAGGGGGAAGGGTAAGCTGGGATGAAGTGAGAGAGTGGCATGGACTTATATATACTACCAAAGGTAAAATAAATAGCTAGTGGGAAGCAGCCACATAGCACCGGGAGGTCAGCTCTGTGCTTTGTGACCACCTAGAGGGGTGGGATAGGGAGGGACTGACAGAGGGAGATGCAAGAGGGAGGAGATATGGGGATAGATGTATATGTATAGCTGATTCACTTTGTTATAAAGCAGAAACTAACACACAGTTGTAAAGCAATTATACTCCAATAAAGATGTTAAAAAAATAGTATGTATTGTTTCCTCTGTCGCACCAATTAGGGACTGCTCTTATGTTCATTGAGCCACAGAAGTGTCTTCTGATTGTCTGTACTAGTCTCATTGTTTGTCAGCCTCGGTGAGTGAAACTGTCTTTCAGTTTAACAGAACATAAGTCGTAGGTGAATCTTTCACTATCCCGGTCCTTTTTTTTTTTTTTCTTTTTAAGATTCACTGTATCTTTGCTTCTTGTAATAAGCATGGGGCCTTGATGTATACTTCAAAGAGATATGGCACAGATAAGAAAGGACAAAAAGAAAGGAAAAAAATCAATATGGGGAAATATCATTTATGATTGCTGTGAACAATTTCAATGTACCCTATTTGTTTTATCGCTCAAAGAAAAACTGATGGTATACAAGGATACAAGGCTTATTTAGCGCCATACAAAATGTGTTTTTGATGCTGAGAGAAGATAGTCTGTCCTGGCCAGTCACCATGGTAACCTCTAAAAGCAAAGATTATGTCTGATTAGGTTGCCCTTCTCAGGAAGAATGACCAGAAAAAAATCTTTTGAAAAGTTTAAAATGGAGGGTAGGAGGATACTGGTACTAATTTTGCACAGCTGCTCTCCACCCTGCCTCTCCTAATAAGAGTGACTCAGACTATTTTCTAGAACCTTTTTCCAGTCCCATAGAAAGCTTCCAGTGACGTCTTGCCCTTGTTAAAAATGTACCTCAGCTCAGTTCTTTGTGGTTATTGTCTTCACAGCCCATAATCAGAATTCCAGATATCTTTGTGATTGCTTGTAAAGAGATGAATGAATGTTCTTAAAAAAATAAATAAATACAAAAGTGAAACATACTTTGCTCTAAAGAAGTTGTAAGAGGAAGCAAAAATTCAATCATGTTTGTCCTATAATGATTTGGGAGGCAGGCAGCAGTAAGGTGGAAACACTGAAGAAGCCAGAAGACTACTTTATGTTAGAATTATTTTTTTGGAAGCTCTTAATGCTTTCTGCCTTGGAAAAAAAATCCGTTTAAGCAAGATTTGATATTTTTTTCTAAGTTTCTGTTGCCAGTACTCGTGCCTGTAAAGCACAATGTGTATGTGTAGCAATTATTCTGATTTTCCTATTTCATTTCCTAAATAATGTAATAATCAAGTGACTTTATTGGAGGCTAATGTAAAGAGGAGCATCAAGTAGAGGAAATGATAGTTTTATTCGTACTTAACTGAGAGGGTAAAATCTTATTGGGGTGATAAGATACTCTGTATTGGTGGGCTAGGAGAGAATTCATATAATCTGCAAAATATTTGCAAACCTGTTAGTGCTTTGTAAACCTAAACATTGCGTGGCATAAAATGTCATTCTAATGTCACTTACACTGACATAGTGAACAATAAAGGGATCATTTATTCAACCTAATGTAGGAAAAAAATTTTTTTCTTTGCATCTGAGCAAAAGGTAAGAACTAAGAGTCATTATTTTCTCTCTCTTTATGGAAAGGAAATATCTTTTTCCCTCCTGGCTATAAATGATTATTATAACAAATCCTGGAGAGAAATGTGGTAATATACATCAAAATTAAAAATGTACAATTCCTTTGCCTAGAGATAGATTTCCACATATGCACGTGGAATTGCGTTCCAAGATTCTTAGTGAAGCAAAAGATAGGAAGTTATCTAAAAGTATTCTGTGGGGAAAAGGTTGAAAAATGATGGTATAGCCATGCAGTGTATTACTGTTTTGTTTTTAAAAAGAATGAGGTCACACTGTATGGGCCAATAATGAATAATCCCCCAAATATACTCTTAAATGATGACAGAGCAAATAGGCATGTCCTAAGTGCTTTTTGCATATTAACTTATCTGATCCTCATAGCTACCACCTTACGTAGGACTCCTTATAATTCCCATATTATAGATTAGCTTAACAGAGGCACAGAAAGGTTAGGTAACCTGCTCAAGATCACACAGCTAGTAAAACTTAATGTCAGGATTTGATCCCAGACAGTCTAACTTCAGGGTCTGTGCTATTAAATACCGAGCAGTACTACAAAGCAATGTTCAGAAAAACATATGTAATATATTGCTAGTGTGTGATAAAGGAGATATATGCATATATCCATATATGTGCATACACAGCACACAGACACATATAACAGTCAATCCTCATTATTTGTAGATTTGTCTACTTGCTAAAATTTATTTATAACCCCAAACTCAATACTCACATAACTTCGTAGATTAAACAAGACAATGCTCTGCCTTCTTGTTTCTGCTCCCATACTGTAAAAAAAGTGTCTCTTTTGTGGTCTGTTTAATGCCTGGTTTTTCTCATTTTTGTGCCTTTTGTTGGTGATTTTGCTGTTTAAAATGGCCCCAAGCATAATGGTGAAATTCTGTCTAGTATTCCTAAGCAGAAAAATGCTGTGATGTGCTTTACTGAGAAAATAAGTGTGTTAGATAACTTTTGTTCAGGCATGAGTTATAGTGCTGTTGGCTGTAAGTTCGAATAAGTAAGATGTCTTCAAATAGAAACACACATAAGACAAAGTTACATATTGATCGACTGATGACAATATTGTGACCAGAGGCTCACAGGAACCTAACTCTGTACTTCCCCTAGGAGTAATGATACAGTAGGTGCTAATTCAGTATTCACAGAGAGCTATGGAACACGACTACTGTGAATAACAAGAATCAATTATATACATATATATGTGCATATGTGTGCTTATTTATGTATCATGCATGGAAAAAATCTTTAAAAGATCATAAAATAAACTGTGTACAGTGGTTGTTTGGGGGAGTGAAACTAAGATACTGGAGTTCAGAAGTGGGAGAAAGACTTATCTCCTTATGTAATTTTACCTTGTATATTATCTATTGAAATATTTTCATGCATGCAGTACAGAAGGGAAAATAAAAAGGTTCCCAAAGTTCTGCATAATTCCACTTTCCTGAAAACAGTTTCATAAATAATTTTCTAGGCTTTTAAATTGCAAATATAATATACATGATCATATTCTACTGTAGCTTGCTTTTTTAAACTTTATGTGCTGAACTTCTTTCTAGGGCAGAATATACGGAGCTACCTGTTTCTCCTTTTCCTTCTATGTTCCACCACAAACACAGCCCCATATGAAACACATACATCACAGATTTCTGTCTTTCCAGACTGCCCTCGCACGACTGGCATTTCTGCAAGAACAAGGCAGCAACATTTTGAAGACAAAATCACGCCATTACTCTGAAATTTAAAGTAAGAGCATAGAAGAGGGTATATCAAAAATGAGGAAACTCTCCTAAAAAGTTTTACAATTTTTATGTTTTTACTTCACAGACTGAGTCAGAGAATTTTTATTAAAAAAAAAATGGAAGAGAAAAGGAATTTTCTTTGAGTCAGTCACATACTAGGCAATGAACATATATTTTTTGATCCTCACACTACAGGAGATAGATATAATTAAACCCAGTTTACAGATAGAAAAAATAGGTTTCCCCAAATCAAGCTATTCATGTCTCTAGAAAGAAGAGAAAAGAGCCCTTTTCTATACTCATCTTCAGTTGAAAGACAGATATTTTTGTCTAAATCCTAATATTTTACTGTCCTATGTTCAGGGTACTGGGCCACTTTTAATTTTTATATTCAATTTATACAACTGCCATTAAATGGCAGCCAGTGCCCTCAAAGATGTAATGTGAATCCCAGAACACAATAATCAGACTGATGGAATCACAAATGCACAACACTCATTGTATCAGACACTGAAATTCTAACATTTACAGTGCATCCACCTTTCCTCATGAAACTACTCTTGACCAGGGTTAAGATTTTGGTTTTGCTATTAAAAAGCAAACAAACAAACCCAAATCAAAAAACCTTAAGATACTGACACTCTGCCTTAAAGAAAAAGATGCTGAAGACTTAGAGCTACTTAAGATAATGACTTCTAGGACTAAGTTAAATATAAATGAAGTCAAGGAATTATTCTTACGATTGTGTTTCATTTAAGCCTGCTGCTATATTAGATTTTAAAGTTTGAATTGTAATACCACTAATTTCCTCTAGAGGGAGAATGAAACAAGAATAGACAAGAGTATTAAAAAGTGGATAACGTAGAATGAACCTGAAGATTGCCCCTTAACAGAGAAGACATTTTGCTAAAGCTGTCATAGCAAAACCAGAGTGGTTGGTTTCATTGTGGTGTATTTTCTAAGTTTAGCTGAATCGACCTCTAAAATAAAATGGATCATATTTTTAGTTTCCTTTTAATTTTGAATTAATAGAAAAAACTGCATGCACACACACACATACACATAATTTCAATCACTTAACTCTTTATAAATTGCAACAATATCTATATTATAAAAGAGATGATGAGCTGCTTAAAATACATTTTGAAAACTGTACATCTCTTAGTATTCATGAAATAAATACAAATTCATCTACTTAAATATTACAAAGCAAAGCAGTCTGAGAAAGAAGGCATCCTGCAAAGCAAATTACCCAATGCTATAAAAAATACAGCATAAAATTAAATATCGAGATGCTTATCCCTCCTCCTCTGACAATTTCCTTAGGATGTCAATGTTTTGCTAAAATGATCCAATCTTTTAAAATTTGGAGACCCATAGAAAAAGTACTGAAATAAGTGTTTATGTGCATTGTACAAGAACTGAAATCCAGGTAGCTTCACTGTTATTACAGAATCTGAAGAAATAAACATCAAAGGGAAATGAGATCACTATCTTCAGAAATAAAGGTTTCCACAAGAGAAACAATTGTGGAAGAAAATTATCCTCTTTGTGAACAATATGGTGATCAGCCTTTCCTGCTTTCTCCTGATGATGAGGTGATGTCACTGGTCAGAAGTGCTGGCCTATTTTCTGTTCTGCCTACGGTGGGTTGGATTGGATGAAAATAAACATCTTACATAACAGGCCGGCTGTGCACTTCTTTTTTTTCCCAAGGAGATTTTCCCAGCATGAATTCTGCATGTACAATTAACACTGGCAAAATTTCAGCTAAAAAATCTGTTAAATTTATAAGCAGATTAACAAATACAGTCCATGTATGCTGCCTCCCACTCCCCCTCACCCACCCTACCTCTTTTATACACACACACACACACACACACACCATCACCATCACCATCACCATCACCTTCTCTATCACCACCTCCACCACCACCATCATCATTGTCTCTATCACCTCCACCCCTCCTGTAATCAAAACAGCTTTGTACTGAGAGAGGAGGGAAAACAGACAAGTTAAAATTGAAATTAGTCTTCAAATAGCTGTAACAAAATAGAAGATTGCAGATTAGAGCTATTGTCTTATTCCAGTGATGGAAAACAGACCCTCTTCAGGGCTTGTTTTCTCAAAATTGAAGGTGAATCAAAGATTATGAGCCTAACGAACAAGATGAATCCCTACATTAGTGGCCTTTATACTCATAAAAGAGCACACACAGCAGAAAGAATTTTCAATTGTAATTTTTAATAATTTACAAAAATTCTGGAGTTTTCTGTCACATTTCCTGTTTTGTAGGGAGGAGTTTATGAATCTGTAAGCTTTGGCATTTATTGTGGAGGCTACTTATGGAGTGAATATATGAAACTGAGCATTCAACTTGATTTTCCTAATTCCTGAAGGTACAATAAACTTAGAGATGCCAAAGAGCTGAAGGAAACATGTACTTGAACAGCCTGGATGAAAGCTCATTTGAAATCAGCAGTATAATTCACAGTGATTTATAGGGGCCCCATCAACTGACCTAGTGGTCTTAGTTTCAGAAAAAATCATCACCTAGTTTTTGCTCAGTAAAGTAAATATTTGAATATCTATCATATGCTTATCACAGGACAAATATTGAATAACAGAAACAGTATAGAGTTGAATTTAGACTATGAGTTTTTTTTCTGTATTGCTAAGCAATAGATGTAAACGTAGTTCAAGAGACGAAGATCATTTAAAGAGAAGGTAAAAGAGTAGATAATGAATTAAGATTAGCTGATTGTTCCTGTCATAAAAATAATCACCATTTATCTGTCCTAAGGACAAGCCATGTTGGAAAGGGCCAAAATGAAACTCTCTTTTACTCAGTGCTGATATCTAATGTCAAATCAGAAAGCAAGCCTGTGTGGGCATTACTGTAACCATTTAGAGGTCCTTACCTATGCCTGGAGGCTACTCTGTCTTATATAATATGCACTAGCCTAGTATATACACAATATACACTAGTGATACTTGCTTGTTTGAATGGAGAATATGTATGTAATAAGTCAACTGTGTTACTTTGGAAAGATAGTTGAATTTGTATTCTAAAGATTTGCACTTAACTATCAACTTTGATTTTTACTGCCAGTAAGACTTTAGACAATTAGTTATAGTTTTCTAATCCTTAGCTTTATCATCTAAGATGTGAAGATATTGATGCTTTTAAGGGGTATTGTAAGGGATAAGAAAGAAAAATGTACCAAAATATCCAAAACAGTGCATAGCAAATAATTGTATATACATATGTATGTATCTTTGAATGTATATGAATGATCAAAGTCAGAGGTATTCATTCAGTATTTTCACAAAGAAACAAGATAAAATTATTTCATATTTACCAAGAAATGAAAAAATAAGATTTTTGACTACTTAGAACAATTATTTACTTACTTGACTTAAAGAATGATAATGGTTCATACTTTTTGGGTAAGTAGGCACAACAATTTACATTGAATGAGTAGTATTTAAATTAATTTATAATTGTTGAACCAATCAAATGTATTTTGAATATCTATTTTACGTTTAATAATAGAAGTGAGTAACGATAAATTTTTTCGGTAGTTTATTGTCTTTCAGGAGATTTCAAAATTCTTGGGGAGATGATAAATTAAAGGAACAATTAGAAGACATTATGTAATTGTTATATTACATAAGATATAAGTGCTCTAGAAGCTAAGTGGATATTTTAGTGAATTAAAAAGTTATTGCATTCATATGTATTTCCAAGATGGCAAAATATCTTTACACGTGGAAGAAAATTCTTCACAAGGGTTTAATACAGAATTATGATCTCTTCAAATATTTCCACAAATTTTTGCAGAAAAAATATTTCTTGAAGTAGTGTTTTTGGCCAGTGTTAAAGAATTCAAATCTAGGAAGGTTTACTGCCGATAATACTTTAAAATTTTTTTAAAAAATGAACATCTCAGGTAGATATAGTTGTAACAAATGTATATCTTTTAAAAATACATATACAAAGTAAGAATTTTGAGGTTTATTGAAATATTGTCATGTTATAGCTGTGTAAGAGAATTTTTTAAAAACTATGGAATTGTGGTCCTTCTGTATAAGCTTTGAATCATGAATGTAAAAATTGTTGGTGAAGGCTTATTGACTTTACAGTTTAGGGTTTTATTTTGCTGTTTCTGAGGAGATTTTAACTGAAGAAAATTTAGGTTTCATAGGCTCTGGAAAAGGAGGAGGAAACCCCCAGCTTTTTCCTTTGTGTAGAATCTCAAGTCCAGATGCTGGCTTTTTTCTTCATGAAAATTCATAATGTATCTATTATAGCTTCCTAATTAAAGTCACACATGTATGAATAATGTTTTGAAAATCAGTTACTATCCACTTTACATATGTTAACATATATTATGTTTTAGAGTCATTTTCTGCCAAATAGCTCAGTATGCTACATAACTTACAATGAAGTGGTAGTACCATTATTTTTTTACCCATTGACTGGGTTCAGGGATTTTATAATGTTGAAAAGTGAAGAAAGCTAGACTAACTTATTTTCCAAAACTCAAACTTGGTGACTAATTGTGTGTTTTGTTTTATTTTCGTATGCTTCCAAAGAGCTGTAACTTTTAATTCATTCAACACATAATTTTTTAAACATTTACTTAATGCCAGTCACTCTGCAAAGCATCTGGAATATATCTGTGAACAAAGCAGAAAATATATCTCTACTATAGCTCATATTCTGAATCAACAGTAAACTAAAATAAAACAATTACATCTAATTCTATAACATATTAGATGGTAATAAGTGCTGTGGAAAGCAATAGAACAAGGGGATGTTCAGAGAAGGAAGTGTGGTTTTGAATGAAGTGGTCAGGGTTAGCCGTATTGAGAAATTGTCATTTGAACAAAGATGTGAAGGAGGTGAGGGAGTGAGAATTCAGTGCCTTACTGTCATAGAACAGAGCATAGTACCAAGTATCAGGAATCTGTCTCTGTCGGTTATTTAACTTCGTGTTCATGGCCAAGTATCTTGCTTCTTTACCTATAAAGTAAAAATAGGGAAAATATCTACACAGGATTGTGGTGAGGAAAAGTAAGACCATTTATTTCACAAATACATTGTTCAGTGCCAACTGGGAGGTAGGCATTCGAAGTGAACAGCATGTAATCTTGAGCCCTGGAGGAACCTGCATTCTAATAATGATTATATTCTAGCAGTCAACAGTGACAGTGTATTTCAAAGCTTTTTGGAGATTGCCATGTATTCTGTAATTGAATAGAAACTGAAAAACAGAATTGCCTTTCTCATGTGTCATCCTCTTAGACCTCTGCATCATCCATCTTGCTGAAGCCTCTCCTTTGCTGTCTCTAACTCTCTACTTTCCTGTAGCTTCTCATACCTCTTAATCGCTCATTCTCCATTTAATTAACTGACTCCTTTTCTTTTTTCAGATTCTTTATAAATAATATGTTTTTAAGAATTCTTTCTCAGTCCTCTTTGTTTTTGTCTATTCGTTCTTTTCATGGACAACTTAAGTATTACTGATTTTAAATATCACTTCTAAAGAAACATTTCCCTCTCTGCCTTACCCACATTCTGAGCTGAGATATAAAACAGGAGTCTGCAGAAGGAGAACAAAAGAACTTTTTTATGGCTTAAGGCTAAGAAAAAAGATGCAGCTTTACATGGGAACCCAGTGGGCTGGCTAACTGAACTTCATAATTCCTTGCCAGTAGGCAAGGCAAAACTTTACTTCTACCCTCTTAGGATCTCTGCTTGTCCTGAAAATTAAAACTGACATAGATATATTAATAGGAGAAAAGCATACAGATTTTTACATGTACATGTGGGGGGTCCCAATAGGAAAATGAAAACCCAAAGAAGTGGCAGAAACCTAAATGCTTATATACCAAGTTGAAAAAAGAGAGACAGTTGTGGAAAATAACTAAAATAAATGGGGAGACTAAAGGAAAATGAGTTATTTTAACAAGTTCTGTGTGAACAGCATTCTCTTGGCCTGATGCTGCACCTCTGGTGATAAGACCATTTCTTTCTTCCTTGTGTAAGGAGAGCATCTTTCACTTGGGACTTTTATCTCCTGATTTCAGGAAGAAAAGGGGAGGTCAGATAATCAATCCTTCTTGCACCTGCTATTTCTCAAGTGCCTTTAGCCCAAAATAATCCTTATGCCACTCTTCACAGCTGTAGACCATGGAAACGCTCCTCACTTTGAGTATCTTCCTGGGACTTTTGTAGGCCGTGTATTTTTTTTTTTTTTTTTTGTGGTACGTGGGCCTCTCACTGTTGTGGCCTCTCCTGTTGCGGAGCACAGGCTCCGGACGTGCAGGCTCAGCGGCCATGGCTCACGGGCACATCCGTTCCGCGGCATGTGGGATCTTCCCGGACCGGGTCACGAACCCGTGTCCCCTGCGTCGGCAGGCGGATTCTCAACCACTGCGCCACCAGGGAAGCCCTGTGTAAAGTTTGATCAGAAGGTTCTGTAGGTAAAACTGAAATTTTCTCCCTATTCCTTTTCCATCCTAAATTATGTACAGCTATATTGTCTAACATAGTATGGCAGAGGTTCTCCAATAAAATTAAAATACAACATTAGAATACTCATATAATAAAGATTCTCCAGTTTTAAAAAAAATCACAATAGATTGATGTCCCAAATGTGAATATAAACTCCCCAACATTATCAAATTTCCAGATAAAAGTTAAAAATTATATGGACTTTCAAGTTGAATTCTAACAATCAATGGCATTGAATTCAAAATAAAATTCCACATGAATTACAAGTTTGCAGAAAAAAGAGTCAAAAATTCATTTTCAGCATTTCTTAATCTTCTCAGCATTGGCTAGAGAAGTTCTTGATACCTGGGCAGAGTTGAGGCTCCTTCAGCAGCTCAAACCTAACCTGTTGTTTGCTAGAATGTTTCTAGTTCTTTCAAAGCTCAGAACTTTATGCCTCATTTTTTAAAGCAGAGGTTTTAAAATTTATTATTCATGCTTTTATTGAGGCATAATTGACAAATAGTGAAATGTACAAATCTTCAGCGTACAGTTCAATTAGTTTTGATAAATATATACACCATACCTCTATCAAGAAATGGAATATTTCTTATCACTCCAGGAATTGCCCTTGTGCAACTTCCCAGTAAATTCCTGTCCCTCAAGAACCAATCATACTGATTTCTCTCATCATACATCAGTTTTGCCTGATCTACAGGTGCATATACAAAGAATCATAAAGGATGTACTCTCTAGTGTCTGGCTTCTTTCACTCAGCATATTTTTGAAATTCACCTATGTTGTGTATCAATAGTGCATTCCTTTTTATTACTGTGGGAGAGGGTGTGTTAAATGTAGGAATATGCCACAGTTTTTTTTTTTAAGTCTGTTTTCCTATTGATGGATACATGAGCTATTTCTAGCTTTTGGGATGTTATGAATGAAGCCACCATGGACATTATTACACAAAGAGTTTTGTGGATATATCTTCATTTTTCTTGGATAACTACCTAGGAGAATTCCTAGGCTGTAGTTTAGAAGAATATTTAATTTTATAAGAAACTACCAATTTTTTTCCAAAGTAGATACATCATTGTATAATTCCATGGCAGTATTTGAGAGTTCTGGTTGCTCCACAACCCTCCAACATTAGACAGTCTTTTTTCATTTTATCCATTTTTAGGTGTTTTATTGTGGTTTTAATTTTTTGCCTCACAGTAATGGAGTCCAGACATCCAAGATTATTACAGAACTGGCCTCACACCAATGTTTTTCTTCAGATAATTCAGTCCACAGCTCCAGTTTTTTTCCTAGGCAAAATTATAAACCCAGTGTTCAGCAATATTTTTAAAAAATAGCATAAACTTTTTGGTATTTGAGTGGAGGAAAAGGTAGATGCAGAAATTCTGCTTGTTTTTAACCTCGTTAGGATGCCAGTCTAATCTACCCATAACCCATAAACTATTGATTTAATCTCAACTGGAAGAAATCTATCAGCAAGAAGTTAAATCCTGAGCATTTATTGTTTCTGGAGAGGCAGGATCTACACATATGTTACATCTTAATTTTAATTTTACTCTTTAGTCCCGTCATCTTCACCAGGTGGTTTCCAAGGTTTCTTGTTCATCTGGCCAAGCTGGGGAAGGTAAATAAAGCAGAGAGGATGATATGAGGAAGGTTTACAAGAGGCAAGCCTAAAAATGGTACACCATCATTTCCACTCATATTCTATTGGCTAAAACTCAATCACACAGGCATAATGAACTACAAGACTGGAAAATGAGATCTAGTTGTTCTCTGGAAGAAGAGAAAATGGATTGAGACTCAGTAGCATCTCTTCAGTGCCAGGTTATCCGGTGCTGGATAGCAATCTGCAGTGGCTCACACACTGAAACTGCTTGTGACTCTTAAAACAGCCAGCAGTTTGCCAGAGTCTGCTTGGCTGGAGTCCTCTGACACTGTCTAAAACATCCTCTGATCTTTATTGAGCCTCCTGTATACACCTTCACTACCAAAGCCTCCTGTATACACCTTCACTACCACTTGGGTCTGCCAGGACCCAAGGGCCTTTGCTGTGGTGTAAATGCCTTTTTTTTTTTTTTTTAAAGCCCATGTTTTCTTAGATCCCTGCCTCTATGGAAACACTCTATAGAAACATGCCTGTTCACAAAGCCAACATAGTCTGAGGTCACACACCAATGTCAAAATACCTTTGACCCAAAGTTTTAAGCTTTTGTTCAAATCTGGCTCAATATTAAGCTTCCAAAAGTGACCGAGGTTAAAACATTTAACTCACACATAAAATTCAAAGCCTAGAACCATATGCCCTGGCCACATCAGACACTCCATCACTTCACATGTGTATTTTGCTCCCCTGAATTTCTCTTGTTTTATTTTCTAGTGTTCCCAGACAACATGAAAAAAAATGCAGGATCTTGATGATGTTCCTTCAAAAGGTGTAGTTCCCAATCCCTCCCCTGTAGCAACAGAGGCTACCCCAGCACGAGTACCAGTATATGGGAAAATAATGGAAAGCACGTACTGACTTCCAAGGATGAAAAAGGGCAAGACACAGCCATGTTTCTTCCTTTCACATTTAACAATCAGATAAACTACTCACATCCCTTGGTACTGAGTGAGTGAAAGGGTGGCAGAGCCTAAGAGTTTTAGTATTTGAGCTCCCATCATAGGGAAGTAAACAACATTTAAGAATAAGAAGTGGTTCCCCTCCCTTTAAAACAATAGCAGTGTCTATTTCCCTAGTCCTTATGTTCTCCTGACCTCGAGAAAGTAATTTCCACCTACTTGGTGGATATCTTCATTTGAACATCCCAAGAGCATCTCAAAAATGTTCAAAATTTCTGTTACTGGTTCCCCCATTCTCATAGTCACCCAAGCTTGGAAACTTAGAGCCAACTATGATCTTTCCCATTTTAAAAGTTTGATGTAGATACTGTAGCCCAAATTGTTTCTCATGTATGTCATGTTTTTTCTACTTCCAGTTCTCTAGTCATGACACTACCTCATTAAAACTTTGCAAAAGCCTCCTATCAAGTTTCTCCTGCACATGCATTAACCTACATATGATTGCCAAAATTTATTTTCCTAAAATATAGCTCTTAATTGTGGGTTTCTTTTGCTCACAGATTTTAATGACTTCTACAAAATTGAATATAGCCCTTTTAATGGACATTTACATCCTTTTGGTTATCCAAGAACTTCAAATGCTTTCTTTGTATCTGAGGAATTTCCCATCTTAAAAATTCATGTTTCCCTAAGATATGTGACCAATCAGACACACCCCTGGAGATTTTAATTTAGAAAGCAGTGACATAAAGAAGGAAGATTCATTCTGAAGAGAAAGAAGAACAGGGGAGGCAGGCACCCTCATTTCAGAGGCAGCTCCTGTTGAAGTCTTACTAGCAGCATCCTGTAGCCAGCATAAGTGGTGAAGTCTGAGGCCCCTTTTCCTAGCAGCAAGGGTGGCAGTAGGGTCTGTAATGGAGCAACCCTGTAGCCCCTGGCTGTGTATGCTAATTCTCTTATCCTAATCTTTTTCAATAATTTCACTTTCTTTTTAAACTACTTCATACCTTTTATTCAATTTTTCTGTTAAAATTTAGTTTTATCTTCATAGAAATTTTTCTGTTTAAACTATACCTGCCCCGGAACCTTTGAACATACTAATTCCTGTCTGGCACAACCACTGTGTCCCCCATTCTCCTCTGTCCAACTTTCCAAGTTCTCTTTACTCAGTTAATGTCTGCATATCTTTCAGGCCTCAGCTTAAATGTTAACTTTCTCAGAAACACCTTCTTTGACTCCTTAAAAGACGCCAGGCTTCTCTGTTATACACTTAAACATCATTTTTATTTTCCTAAAGAAACATATCACAACTAAAACTAATCACTTGTATGATTTTTTGTTTACTGTTTCTTTTCCACTAAAATGTAGCTTCATGATGGTAGAGAATTGATCTGTTTTATTCATTCACTGTTTCCCTCACAACTCAAGAGAATACCCAGCATTTAGTAGATGTTCACCAAATACTTGTTGAATGAATGTACCTAACCTTCAAGATTCCCCACAGTATGACCCCCAACCTACATTACCAGCTTAGTATTTCAAAAGACTAGTTAAGTTTTCTCAAACCCACTTCACAGTTCTACTATAATAATGTGACTCATAATTAATCTAGTCCTTGGAATATCCTTGACATTTTGTCTAGGTCTGAAAGTGCTCTAACTATCCTTGTATGTCAACTTATGAAATTACCATTTTATCCAAAAATCCATTTCTGATGTCCTTCATGAATGGTCATGTTTCCCTTCTTCCTTTAAACTCAAACAGGACAACGTAGTTCAATACATTCTTTATTGTAGTGCAGTGATTTGTGTTCCTGCATTGAGCCTCAGTAAGACTAGATTTCTTTAGGGCAGAGGAAGCTGCCACAGTACCTAGGACAAAGCTATTGTTCAACCAATGCTACCTGAATTTAACACCGCAGGAAATAAAGATAAATATCACTCAGTCAAGACTTCAAAACTAATTAAGGAGACCAAGATAGAAAGCCATTAGCCTCAAGATTGGATTTATATCATTTCCATTGACTGCGAGCTGAGCCCCCTGCCCCAATTCTTTTGTAAAGTCTCTTCTTTCCTTTCCTTTTCCTTATTTTTTCTCCTCATATTCTTTAGAATATAGACAATGATGGTGCAATTAAACAAGCACTTTACTTGAAGTAAGGAAAGTCTGTACTGGATGCTAGCTTTGTTCCTGACCAGGAGCTGACAGTTCCAACTAGATACTTTAAATTCAATATCTTGCATTTCTAAAGCACTCTAGAGGTGATACACTCTTCTCATTGACATTTAATGAATTCTTCCCTGCATCCTATGAGGATGCTTTAAAAAGATCAAATTGTCTTTACCTCAAAACCAGCTGCCTGTACTTATTAACCTATTTTCTTTTTCAATTATTTCATTGTCTCTCAGGCACTAAAGAAGAAAAACTTGTGTCTCACAGCTAATGAGTACTCAAGTCCTAGAAACTGCTTCTTCATAATTTCTCTTATTTCCACTTTTACTGCCACCCCTCCTGTTTGAGGTCTTTGTGCATTCAAATCTGAATTGATATGAACAATCTCAACCAAACTTTTCTCTTTATCTCCTGGGAGAAAATTCTAGTGCAGTCACTTTAATATCCTAAAACGCAATCTTCATTTGACCACTCCAAATGGAAAAGTATTTAGTGACTCTCCTCTGAGAATAATCTACAACTTGTACTATCTAATGTGGAAGCCATTGGTCACAGGTGATTATTTAAATTAATTAAAATTAAGTACAATTAATTCAGTTCCTCAGTTGCACTAGTAACCACATTTCAAGTACACCATAGTCACGTGTGACCAATGGCTACCACATTACACAGTGCGATATAGAATATTTCTGTCATGGTAGAAAATTCTATTGGACAGTGATTATTTTCTCATCTGTAAACAGCTTTAGAATGTATGATTGTCTTTTCAGGCACTTGATAACCTTGATTTTGTACTGTTATTTTATCAGTTGTGTGATGTCATGGAAAAAAACATACAATCTTCATTCAGAAAATATGCTTTTGCATCTTGGCTCTACCACTTCCTAACCACATGGCCTTGGGAAAATCACTCTGGTTTCCATATCTGTAAGATGGAGTTAAAAGAAGCACCAAAACTATTTATTTCAATGAGTTTTTCTAAAGTTTAAATGCATATGTCTGTGAATGTTGTAACACCCAGTACAAATAGTGGTGGTAATAGAAATCATAAATGTCGCTATTGTTCCAAGTATGATATCATTTGCTTCTTATCATTTTCAGTAAGACCGTGTCGAATTGTGCATTCTACCTCCAGCAGCACCATGCAGAAAGCAAGCTTTTAATACCATGAATATTTGTTGAATTTGAATGTTACAGTGTTTCTATACGGAGTATATTAAATATGTATATCTGTGTGCAGACATATTAGTACATACTACATGTATATTTTCCCTTTTTTCTTCAGCTAAAATAAAGAATGTAAATATTTTAAGTGTAAACTATTAAGAAGCAAATTGTAATTTAGAGTAAATGATTAGTGAACTATGAGTTTTTGATCTCTGTGATGATAAGAAAATGTAAAAACTTATCTGGAAAATTCTATCAGTTCTCCCCCACTCTGTCCTTATTGCAAAATTTCTAAACTAACCAGATGTGAGGAAAAACTGAACCCAAAATAGTTTGGGGAGGAGTTAGCCAAATATTCAATTCCAGGTATCTTTCTGTTCATTTAAATTCATTCTATTCATTAATCTGAAATGGTCATGATTATTGCAATTTTTCCTTCCTTTTCTGAATTTTGAAAGATTAGACTTAAAGCTGATGGTTAAAAACACTACAGCTTCCTTACCAGCTGTTCTTTTTTGGTTGCAGGGATTTAGGAAAGTGTTAAAACCACCTCCCGTAGGGTCAGAGCCAAAGGGCATATTGTGTTGTGCAGGTGCTCAAGGAAACGTGTGGTCTGCTTCAGCAACCTGACTCGACTTTATGAGACTCTACTGGCAAGCAGGAGAGCCCACGCACACACAACAAGCCAGGGAGGAATTTGACAGTTGAGAGTAATTTTCAGATTAAATAAAAATCATCTCCTGTGAAAGATGAGGATTGAAATCAACTCTGAGAGAGCCCTCATGGGACTTGGCAAAAGTTTGCCTCATACTTCCTCTTTGACTCACAGGGCTGTGGAAAACAAAAGGAGAAAGATGTATCTCTGTGCTCCAGCAGGGAGAGAATGACCTGGTTGGTGTCTTTTACCTTCAAAGTACTGTACATTGGCTCAGCATCAAGCATTAAGCCACTGTCCTTTTCCTTAGCAGAAAACAAAATTTTGAGAACCAGAGGGGGTAAAGATTCTAAGGGTAATTGAGTAAGCTAAAAAAGACTCCTAGGGCAGTAAAATTACAAAACCTCACCTTTTTGTCTTTTGATATAAACTCCTTTTTGATGAATATTTATTTGGCAACATGATTTCATGATTGAGGGATAAGTAATGACCAGAAAAAGGAAAAGAGTTAGGCCCTCAAGAAATCCCTAATCTGTTGGCTCCAAGGCAGCCAGCTGAGCTCACAGAGAGCTATAAATTGCTGCCTTTGTGAAGTGAGTGAAGTCTGGTTGTGTCTGGTATTACAGCTCCTCCTCAAAGGAAGCTTCCTGTAAAAATGGAGGTCTGGGAATCAGTTTTGAAGGTGAGGGAAGTGCAGTTCAATAGCTCTATAGATTTATGAAAAGAGAGAAGTAAGTATAATTCTTCCCAGAAGTGGAGGGAAGAAATGAAACTATCTTTCCTTGTCTCTGGGGAAAATGTCTTTTTAATTCCTGGGAGTAAGTGACACAAAAGCTAAAATAGAGTTTAGTTTGTCCTAAGTGGTGATCCCCAAAATATCTCAGAATTGCTTGACATGTTGGTAAATGAATGATTGAGAAGCAAATTATCTAGAGCTTGTAGATATGTCTGGTAGATTCTTAACAATGTGGTTAGCTCCAGGTAAACAAAATGTTCCGAGATGAAGTTAAGAGAGTGATCTAGCCAAGCAATGGTTTGCAAATGCTCCCCATAGGGAAAGGAAACACCAAACATTTTCCTCCAGTAATTGTCCCATAATTTGATTTCTTTGGCTACATAGATACATACATAAAGGATATATATACACATATGTATGTTTGTGCATCTATACACATGTATATACACGTAGTATGTATGTATATATGTACATTTGTGTTTGTATTTGTTACGTACTTGAGTGTATACCTTTTTGTAGATATTTTAAACACAGATCATGTAAACAATACAATGCTGCTATATCTGGTGATGATTTCTTAGAGTGGGTAAAAAAAAGAATTTAACATGTGATGTATCTGAGTTGTAACAACAAACTAAAATTTAGTCTCTTGCCTGAGAAATGTACAAGTCTTACACTGGAGAAACAGGTAGAAGATGAATTAATCACTTAAATAAGCCATAGATATTATTCATGTTTCTATGTTTACATATAATGTACATGTGTACATATCATGTATGCATGTATACATATAACACACATATATAAAACTGGATATGTGTGTGTGTCTGTGTGTTTATACACACACAGAGGCATATTATTAGTAAAAGCAATTTTAGATAGCCCATGGAATTTAAACAAATACTGAACTAAATCACTGGGAGAGTATAAACTAATATAGTTCAAGAGGTCTCAGTAATGGAATGTTGTGAAACTTCCCTCTAGGGAGCTGGCATTAAGACAGATTAGTTGTTGCTTTTCCATTCAAGATTCTAAATTCTTGGGAGAAAGAACTTCCTTCGCCTTACAGCTATAGATGGAAGTCACAGTCACTTTGGACCTACCTTTGGGCATCAGGGATGTTTGCATAGGTGAGAAATTGTAAACAGGGCCAAAATGGCTTAGATTCCAAGGGATAAGATTTGATTTAAAAAATAAAGAAAGAAAGTACATTTGGCCAGAACAATCCTATGTTATATCTGGGAAGCCTGAGCAAGGTGGTAGATAGCTGGATGGGTTGCAAAACCAGTTAGAAAGGAACAGCACCCTGCCACCCCCTGCTTTCCCACTGAAAGGGAAAATTAAAATGCTCATGTGCTGGTCTTCATGTCACAAATGAATAGAGACATCCTGGGTTGATCATAACTTACTCCATAGGCATTCTTGGGCGGAGAAGGTATACAAATTATAGAAAAGTGTTTAATGAGGAAAGGAAAACAACCTTAGTCTTTGAGTGTAGGCAGAGGTAAAAGAAAGGCACGGGATGTATCAGAGGCTTTGAATCAATCTGGGATTTAATAAATTGAAAGTTTCTGATTTAATTATGCTTATGTGGACAACAGCTTAAGACATAGAGCAAGCCACAGGGATTTTACAGACATCTTGGTTGCATCATCCCTCATGATCATCTGGATCTCTTTGTTGTATTCCTATGTAGACCTCAAAACATCAAATGACTAGTTTTCTCTCTCTTGCAGAATAGAGACAAGGGCCTTTTAATACAAACCAGATGAATTCTGCTCTGAATTGTATTAATTGCTTGAGGATTCAATGAGATAACAAATGCAGAAATTCTGGAAACAGAGCAGGTTCTCAGCATGTAAAATTTTCTTTTCCTTGACTTTCCCCTGGTACTGTGAAAGAGATGCCAGGAGAACAGATATTAGTATTCTCTATCTGGAAAGGTACATGGTCTATTGTATACTAGCAAATCTGGAGGTAAGTTTATAGGGAAATCTGTCCAGAATTTGCTTACTGTGGGTCAGTCTTAAAGAATATCTGAGCAATTAATTTCTTTTTTTAAAAATTTTTATTGGAGTACAGTTGATTTACAGTGTTGTGTTAGTTTCAGGTGTACAGTAAAGTGAATCAGTTATACATATACATATATACACTCTTTTTGAGATTCTTTTCCCATTAGGTCATTACAGAGTATTGAGTAGAGTTCCCTGTGCTATACAATAGGTCCTTATTAGTTATCTGTTTTATATATAGTAGTGTGTATATGTCAATCCCAATCTCCCAATTTATCCCTCCCCCGTGCTTTCCCCCTGGTAACCATAAGTTTGTTTTCTACATTTGTGACTCTGTTTCTGTTTTGTAAATAAGTTCATTTATATCATTTTTTTTTTAGATTCCACATATAAGCCATATCATATGATATTTGTCTTTGTCTGACTTACTTCACTCAGTATGACAATGTCTGGGTCCATCCATGTTGCTGCAAATGGCATTATTTTATTCCTTTTTATGGCTGAATAATATTGCATTGTATATACATACATACACACATATATATATATATATATATATATACACCTCCATACTGTTCTCCATAATGGTTGTACCAATTTACATTCCCACCAGCAGTGTAGGAGGGTTCCCTTTTCTCCACACCCTCTCTAGTATTTATTGTTTGTAGATTTTTTGATGATGGCCATTCTGACTGGTGTGTGGTGATACCTCATTGTAGTTTTGATTTGCATTTCTCTAATAATTAATGATGTTGAACATTTTTTTCATATTTTTGTTGGCCACCTGTGTGTCTTTGGAGAAATGTCTATTTAGATCTTCCACCCATTTTTTGATTGGGTTGTTTGGTTTTTGGTGTTTTTTTTTCTGCTATTGATGTGTGTGAGCTATTTGTATATTTTGGAGATTAATCCCTTGTTGGTCACTTCATTTGCAAATATTTTCTCCCATTCTGTGGGTTGTCTTTTCATTTTGTTTATAGTTTCCTTTGCTGTGCAAAAGCTTTTAAGTTTCATTAGGTCCCATTTGTTTATTTTTGTTTTTATTTCCATTACTCTAGGAGGTGGATCAAAAACGATATTGTTGCAATTTATGTCAGAGAGTGTTCTGCCTATGTTTTCCTCTAAGAGTTTTATACTGTCCAGACTTAAATTTGAGTCTTTAATCCGTTTTGAGTTTATTTTTGTGTATGGTGTTAGACTGTGTTCTAATTTCATTCATTTACAGGTAGCTGTCCAGTTTTCCTAGCACCACTTATTGAAGAGACTGTCTTTTCTCCATTTTATATTCTTGCCTCCTTTGTCATAGATTAGTTGACCATAGGTGCGTGGGTTTATCTCTGGAGTTTCTATCCTGTTCCATTGATCTATATTTCTCTTTTTGTGCCAATTCCAAACTGTTTTGATTACTGTAGCTTTGTAGTATAGTCTGAGCAATTAATTTCTGGATGCTTAGCACAACTAAGATCATTCCTCATCTTTCATGGTTGCAGAAAGGTATTGCTGATAAAACAAGCAGCAAGGTACTACCCTTCTTTAAACACCTTTTAATATGACACTGTCTATGTATCAAGAGGCATTCCCACTCCTGGATCATTTATTCATTTCAACCATTGATGAGATCACTTGAAAGTTAAGGAAGGTAGCTCTTTAGTATGTATTCTGATTGTTCTTCGCTCAAGTCAAAGTAATTTGACTTCTTTCGAATAGTTAGTTGTAAGCAATATTGCAGGGATTCCTAAGTACTAGAGGTACCCAAATATGCATATGTGTGTACACACAGTACACAGCTGATGTGTACTTAAATTTTTGGTAGTAAAATTGTGTTGGGGAGGTGCAGACGATAAATCAACTCTTTCAAAATGCACTGGGGAAGTTTATCATTTGAAGCCACCGACAAAAATAGCCCTTTGTCAAATGATGCTTGTAAATATTGATTTTTTTAAATATTGGGTTTGCTAAAATACATAATTCATGCTATATGTGAATCTATAAAACCTAATATTAGAGGGAGAGGGGCTCCCTAGTGACCATCAGTATGTGTGCACACACACATATACACACGCACACACACTCATTCACTCTCCCAAAATACCCATATATAATTAGCCTAATGAATGAATTTAAAGCACAGGCAGTTTGTGTGGCCACTGGTGAAGAAGCTCATTCTGCTACTTCAAATAAACACAACTAAATGCCTGCCAGGGACTGTAGCAGACAAACAATAGCAACACTGTCTCTTGACTATAGACACTGCCAGGCCTTGAGACTTTAAGAGCCAAGCAGAAGGAATTCTTCACCAAGCCATGGCTCAGCCCCCAGAAAGCATCTTTGTTATGACAAATGGCAGCTTGTATTCATTTATCCCCACTACTGGTGGGAAGGGAAACAGATCGTCCTCACCACTGGAAAAATTAAAACTGGAAAGAATTCTATAGATTGTCCACGCAGTGCCTTTCAGACCTTTGAATTTCATGAAACAGCAACATTTAAAAATATAAATAAATTTTTTAGAAAACAAAATAACTAGGGAGAAAGAGGGCGGATACTGACATAGGATTTTTATATAGTGAAAAAACATTTAAAAAAATACCACTGCCAGTTTGAAAATGACAGCTTAAATTAGCATCTTCCTCTTTTTTGTTAAAACTCATTGAAAGCAGAAAGGAGACCAGGAGACGACAGCACAAAATATGCTTTCAATAAAACCAGGAGACAGCTGGAACCCCAAATTTTGGAGTAGATGAGGAGTTTCCAAGAACGGTGGCAATGGAACAGAGGTGTGACAGAGAACACAGAAGCTACACCTCTTGGAATATCAGAGTACTTTTATGGAGCCACTTTCTGAGGTAAACTTCTGTTTGCAGCATCAGAAGTGGGTGTACATAACAACAGCACTAGCTCACGTGATCTAAGTTTTGTTTTAAGAGTAGAGGGAGGCTAAATGATAATGCTGTAGTTGAAAGAAATAGTCTGTATCCTGGAAACAAAAGAGAAAAAAAGAAATATATATATATAGAGAGAGAGAAAGAGAAATACCACAGTTATCATCCCCATTGGGTCAAGTATAGAGTAAACAAACTTTCACCCAAAATCCTGAGTCTTAGAAAAACTTAGGCAAATTCCAGTTTCTCATCATGAACCCCTAAAAATAAATGGTACAGAAAATATACAATATCTTCAAAGTTAAGTACTCAAAATATAACCCAGAAATGATTGATAAAAAATATATGCTACAAAAATCAAAAAAAGTAACAGAAAAACAGGTTAAACTCTCACAAGAAAATTGTTTTCATGGACTATATTAAAATTGAGACTAGGAAGGATAAATTAGGAGGCTGGGATTAACATATACACTCTACTGTATATAAAATAGATAACCAGCACAGCAAAGGAAAACATAAACAAGACAAAAAGACAACCCTCAGAATGGAGAAAATATTTGCAAATGAAGCAACTGACAAAGGATTCATCTCCAAAATTTACAAGCAGCTCATGCAGCTCAATATCAAAAAAACAACCCAATCCAAAAATGGGCAGAAGACCTAAATAGCCATTTCTCCAAAGAAGATTATACAGATTGCCAACAAACACATGAAACGATGCTCAACATCACTGATCATTAGAGAAATGCAGATCAAAACTACAGTGAGGTATCATCTCACACCAGTCAGAATGGCCATCATCAAAACATCTACAAACAATAAATGCTGGAGAGAGTGTGGAGAAAAGGGAACCCTCTTGCACTGTTGGTGGGAATGTAAATTGATACAGCCACTGTGGAGAGGAGTATGGAGGTTCCTTAAAAAACTAAAAGTAGAACTACCATACAACCCAGCAATCCCACTACTGGGCATATACCCTGCAAAAACCATAATTCAAAAAGAGTCATGTACCCCAATGTTCATTGCAGCTCTGTTTACAATAGCCAGGACATGAAAGCCATCGACAGATGAATGGATAAAGAAGACATGGCACATATATACAATGGAATATTACTCAGCCATAGAAAGAAATGAAATTGAGTTATTTGTAGTGAGGTGGAAGGACCTAGAGACTGTCATACAGAGTGAAGTAAGTCAGAAAGAGAAAAACAAATACCCTATGCTAACACATATATATGGAATCTAAAAAAAAACCCATAAGGTTCTGAAGAACCTAGGGGCAGGACAGGAATAAAGATGCAGACGTAGAGAATGGACTTGAGGACGCAGGAAGGGAAAGGGTAAGCTGGGACAGAGTGAGAGAGTGGCATGGACATATATACACTACCAAACGTAAAATAGATAGCTAGTGGGAAGCAGCTGCATAGCACAGGGAGATCAGGTCGATGCTTTGTGACCACCTAGAGGGGTGGGATAGGGAGGATGGGAGGGAGACACAAGAGGAAAGAGATAGGATATATGTAGATGTAAAGCTGATTCACTTTGTTATAAAGCAGAACCTAACACACCATTGTAAAGCAATTATACTCCAATAAAGATGTTTAAGAATAAAAGATAATCAACAAGGACCTACTGTATAGCACAGGGAACTATACTCAATATTATGTAATAAGCTGCATGGGAAAAGAATCTGAAAAAGATTTTATATGTGTGTGTGTATATATATACATATATATATATATATATGTATGTATGTATAACTGAATCGCAGTGCTGTACACCTGAAACTTACATGATATTGTAAATCAACTACAATAAAAATTTTTTTTTTAAATTGAGACTAGGTATTTTGCCATCGTTAAAAAAGATACTGAAGTATTTTTTTTTTTTTTTTGCAAAATAAGAATACAAAGAAGAGATGTAATAGCTTAAGGAGAATATGCCAATAAAAGAAGAGGATGTAAAATTTGACGTAGTAGAACTTCAGAAAGAAGTGAAATAAAAAAAATAGAAACAAAAATAAAGATGCATTTGGAAGATGGGATACATACATGGTTGAAGCAGTGAAGAAAATATAGTTGTAGACAGAACAAGTATGAAAAATAATTTTTAATCTGGCACATGAAAAAGTACCCAGAATCATTAGTTAGCAGGAAAATAAAAGTTCAAATCTCAACCAGATACCACTACACACATATTAGGATGGCTAAAATTTGAAGACGGACAACTCCAAATACTGGGAGGATGGAACATCCTGACTCTCATACATTGCTGGTGTGAATGTAAATGATCCAACCACTTTGGAAAAACGTTTGGTAGTTTCCTATAAAGATAAACATACATGTTCCTTAGACACAGAAATTCTACTTCTGGATACTTATCCAATAGAAATTAAAACAAATGTCCATTAAAATGGTATTTGTAGAAGAATATTTATACCAGCTTTATTCATGATAACCAGAAGCTGGAAACAGTTCAAATATACATTCACAGAAAAAAAGGATATACAAAGAATATTTATTCTGTGAAATGATACTAAGCCATCAAAAGGAACACATTACTAGCATGTCCATTATTGTAGATGAGATATCCAGATAACGCTGAGTGAAAGAAGCTGGATGTAAGGTAACATATACTGTATGATTTGATGTATGTGAAGTTCTAGAACAGGCAAACCTATGTTTTTTTTAATTGAAATAGTGGTTGTCTATGGGGGGTGGGGGGGTATGGATTTAAAAAGGCATAGGAGAACTTTCTGGAATGATATAAATATTTTATATCTTGATGTGATATGAGTTAAAGAAGTGCATCCATTTGTCAAAATTATATAGTCAAGATTTGTGAATTTAAATGTAATACATGTATTAACTAAATAATACAATAAATAATAATGAAATGAGATTTGGGCAGTGGATATAAGGACAAATAAAATAAAAATGACAGTTGTTGATAATTGTTGAAGCTGAGAGATGGCTGCAAGGAAATTCATTTAGTCATTCTGCTTTCTTCATAGAGATTTGAATTCTTCCCAAATAGTTGAAATTCTGAAATGAGTCGACTTCATTCTACATATAAAATTGGCATAATGCTCCAAAGAAAGCTGCTTATTTTGGGCTGAATTCTATTTTATCTGTTATTAATATCATGACTCATGTTTTCTTTGTACTTATACTTGCCTGTTATTTCTTTGCCAGTTCTTTTCACTTTAACCATCTAAATTTCTTTAAGTGTATTTCTTTACATAGTCTTGAGTTGGATTTTGCTTTGTTAGCCAAACTAAAAAAAAATTTTCTTGTAATTTGTGTAATAAGCTCACATTACTGATGTGACTGATGGATTTAGTCTTAGTTCTGCAATATTGTTTCATTTTTTTAAATTTAATTTTTATTTTATATTGGAGTATAATTGTAATTTTTTTAATGTCTTTTACTTTGCCATTTCATTCTCTATGTTTTTTTCATTTCTGTTGATACTTAAAAGGTATATATTTTTGCTCCAGTAGTTACCTTTATACTAATAATTTATATAATACCTTTAGTCACCTATTTCTTTGGAAACTTAGTTTTTACTATGAGTAATATTGAAATTAGACAATACCTGCTTCTTTCCCCATTTCTCTTTCTTCTTTCCTCTTTCTCATTCTTCAATTTTAATCACTGGTATAATTTTAGTTTTGATGTTTTTATTACTAAGTGTGCTTAACTTCTACTTGATTTGTGATTTTCAAGTTACACTATTATACTCCCTATTAATAGTTATGAAAATATCAGGGACCTACTTCTACTTTCTATTAATTCCCTCCCTTCTCATATTTTTGTTAGTTGTGGAATATCTCTTTTCTTAGAGTGTGTTACATTTACATACTATTCTGTCAAGATTTTTTTTTTCTTTTTGTCTTGGTTCTACAGTTAAGTGTATTCAGTTTGCACCCCCATGAATTTTATGATGGAATATCTCTAGTCCTAGTCACTTTACAGTGGACGAAAATCATTCTCTAGTAGATTCCTAAGGAAGGGCTCATGGGAATGATATTTCCAGATGTCTAGTTTGTTCATAACTTCATTTGATTGGTTGTCAATGGCCTTACCTTTGAAGGATATAAAAATCTGTCTCATATTTCTTTCCTTGAGTGTCATAAAAAATATTCTATCACTTTCTAAACCTAAACATATATTTTTCCCTGTTTTGTTTTTATTGAGGTAAAATTTACCTACATTAAATTTCACTCTTTTTAGTGTATGGTTCTGAAGCTTCCAAATGCATTCAGGTAGTTGTCAGAGTTTAGCTCCTTGTGGATGTAGGACCAAGGTCCTAATTTCCTTGCCGGCTGTGAGCTAAGGGTTTTTCTCAGCTTCTAAATTCCATCTATATTACTTGACTCATGCCCTCTTTCTCCATCTCCAAGGCCAGTAATGGTGGGTTGAGTCCTTGTGCTTTGATTCTCTCTGACCTCCTCTTTTGCTTCATTTATCCTGCCTCTTTGGCTGCATTTCTCTGGAGGATTCTTCTGTCTTCATCTTCTTTTTTCAAGGACTTGTGTGACTAAATTGGGCCCACCCAGATAATCCAGGACAATCTCCCTTTTTTAAAGTCCATTGATTAGTAACTAATTATATCTGCAAAGTCTATCCACAAAAGTAAGGTTATCTTTATGACAGGAATGAGAATTTTAAGGAGACATCTTTAGAATTCTACCTAACACATACATACATGAAAAAAAAAATCACTCGATTTCACTCATAAGGGAAATATAAATTAAGCATATACTGAGACACAATTTTTCACTACTACATAGGCAAAGATCAAATAGTATAACATACTAATGAAGAAGAGGGGTAACAGGAACTTGGATATATTGCTAGAAGGAGTTATAATTGATATGACACCTGCAGAGGTAACATGGCAAAATCTATCAAAGTTACATGCATTGATATCTATTTATTCAGAAATTCTACTTCTAGAAAATATTTCTATAAATATCACATATGTATGAAATGACCTATTTACAAGGTTGGTACTACACATTGATTTTTGTAGCAAAATATTGAAAGACACCTAAAGACCCAGAGGACTTAATAAGTTATTGTAACTTGATATCAATGGAATGCAATACATAGAATACAATAGAATAAATATAAACAATGATGAACCTCTTTGTATACTGTTATGAAATGACAAGCAGGATATATTATTTTAAAGAGAAGTTCTAGACCAGTGGATATTCTATGCAACCAGCTGTGCAAAAAGAGGAGAAGCAGAATTATACATACCTATATGGATGCCTTCAGGAAAGAGAGTTTGGTGGCAACTGGTGTCAAGGATGGGACCTTTTGGAACTGTTTGAATCTTGGAACATATGAGTGTATTGTCTCTTCAATAGGTAAATGAATAAACTGTGTAAAGTTCTTTCTACTAACACTATCATTTCTTAAAAGGAAATATTTTTACTGGAGAAGCAGGCATTTAATGAGCACTTACTATGTACCAAACTTTTCGGGCATCATCTCTTTCCATCCTTAGAACAGCCTATATGGTTAGTAGTATTCTCCTCATTTTACAGTTGAGAATACTGAGGCTCAAAATGTATAGTTGTCTAAGACTGCACAGATGCTAGGACATCTGGCCAGGGTTTAACCCAGGGAAATTTTATATCACAATTTTAACCACCAAATAATAATAATAATATACAACTAAAAAAGAAAGAAAAATATAATCTTAAAATAAAGAATATCCTTTTAAATAAAATATTTATTTTTACATAAAATTAAATGCATTGCCTTTCTAGTTTCCATTTTGGATACACAGTGACATGAATCCTAAATTAGAGGTTAAAAAATACTGACAGAGCCCAGTCTTCAGTCAGATGCTAAAGTATCCTATATTACACCTCCCACAGAGAGACTCCTTGAAAAACTTTACTGACAATGAACATTTCCATGAAGTGACTTTCTCACAAAGCAGCCCGCTCATGTATTAAGGCAAGTTACAGTGCTAGAAAGTTGGTCTGAAATATGCTGTCCTTATACCCTCCATGCCTTTGTCCTGAGTTTGCCCTGTGGAACCACCATGAAAGTTCTAATTGATCCCTCTTGCTTATGACAGCTCTTCAAACATTCAAAGTATTTCCCTTTCGATGTCAAACTCTCCAAGATTCTCTCTTTCTCATACAAGATTTCACTTTTTTCATCTGCATGACATAATTCTCCTCAGGTTGCCCCAGTTTGTCCATGTTTTTGGAAGAATATTTTACCAGGGAAGATTGACTAACAGAAAGTAGACAGGGATTGTCACCTCCCATTGCTGAATATTATCCTAATAACACAGAAGAAAATAGATTATCTTTATGACAAGAGGATCGGCCTGCTAACTTGTATTGAGCAGACAAGCATATAAAACCTTTAATTATTTTTCATATTTGCAACTCATAGGTTTCCCATGAGTTGAAAGACTGAGAGACGGAGACAGAGAGCGATAGAGACACAGAGAGAGACAGAGAAGAGAATGAATATTCCTTGCCTTATGGACAAGACTTTAATATTATACCTATTCCATTTAATTTCTTTTAGAGTCACCTTGTTAAAAAAAAAAAAAAACCAGAGTCTAAATTCAGAAGGATATAGTGGAGAAAGTAGGGAGAAGTTAAAAATGAAAAAAGAAACGTTAGAAAAAGCTAAAAATATACACCAGTATGAATTAAGGTATTTGTTTTCATTAATGAAATATCCAGTGAAGCTTCAGGATTTTCATACTAAATATCTGAAATACTTTATTAGTGCCTAGATTTCAGACCATTAATAAAAGTACATCAGTAAATTATACAAATAGCTAACATTTATAGAAGCTTATGGTATACCAGTAACTATTAATAGGGCTTTTAGTGAAATACATTCTTTTGTTTCATAAAATCCTTATAGTGTAGATACTATATTATCTCCATTTTTGAAGGTGAGGAAACTGAGGCCTGAAGGAGTTAACTAATTTGCCCAAGATCACAGAACAAATGATCAATGAAGCTGATCATTGAACTTCAAATCAAGAAATTCAGTTTTGAAATAAATGACCTATGGATAATTATATAGTCATTCTTTACAGGGACAAGCTTGCTTGAGTTTCTTCTCAAAATAGGTAAAAATATTGAATTTCAGAAATATGTAGAATAACTCAATAATAGCTATAGACCAGGGAAAAGTTACATTAGAAATAGAAATAGATACCAAGCAGGACCCTGTGGGGCTCTGGGGAACAAAGCCTTTCTGTGTCCCCCATTTCTTTGATTACAGGAAATAGCCTTCATTCAGCTGCCATGACCTTCCCTGAGTTCCAACTGGGCAGATTCAAGCAGTTGTTAATTAGAGAAGGGAGGGGATTCCAGACCAGGGAGAAACAGTCAAGAGAAACAACAGTGTGGCCTTGGGGCAAGGTCCTGGTTCCCCATCAACTGATACACACAACAGTATCTTTGAGCTGTTTTGCAGATACTGAAACCCCTTCCACGTGGGAGAAATTAACGATTAACGATGGTATGTTGCCCACAAGCACAGTAGACCCCAGACCAGTTGGAACCTGAAGGTTGATGATGCTGACTCCTACTCACCTCACCATCAACATATCAGAAGAATGTCGACGAGCTGATCATGCCCTCTTTGAGCCATTGCTATAAAACTTCGCACTATCTTCTCCAAGGGGGGGACACACAGTTTTTTGAGGCAGGGGCCCACTGTGTCCCCCCTTTGCCTGGCAAAGTAATAAAGCTATCCTTTTCTGCTTCAAAAAAAAAAAAAAAGAAAAAAAAGAAATAGAAATTCAATCATAGAAAGGAAGCAATAGGTGCAGTGGTTGGGTGTATATGCTTTCAAATCCCACAGACTGGGTTTAAATTCAACTCTGCTACTCACCAGGTGTGAGGATGTGAGCAAACGACCTAACCTGGGTGAACCCCAGTGTCCTCATCTACAAAATGAAGGTAATAATATCGCCTTCAAAGGGCTCTTACCAAGAACAAATGAGATAATATATGCAAATCACTTCCCAGTGCTGGACACATAGTATGCACTTAATAAATGATGGCTATTATATTATTATTATAGTCAAGTTTGAGTCATGGCACCGGAGGGAGATTATGCCAGGTAAGTTCAATTTTCTCCCTCAGTGAAGTTGCTCGTGTCTCTAACCTCCAGTAGTGTCTAATTCAGGAATGTGTGCTCAATAATTAATCATATATTATATTTTATTGCATTAGCTAATGTTGCTTTCTACTTTTAGCTGTTTCAAAACTTCATGGGGAATTTGTCATTTTTTTTCATTAACTGAAAGAAACTGTAAAATAAGAAATCTAGAGAATACTTTTTTTCTACTATTTCTAAATTAAACGGTACTTTTCCTTCCATGGTAAAACATTTATCTTTTATTATAAAGTCCATCAAAATGTCTCTAACAGTGGTAGTTTCTATGACTGGACAGCAGATATAGTTTAGGATCAAAATTTAACAGAGTATGTAGCTGAGAGCCTGGGACAGTCACAGGACTTTTATCAATGCAGAATCATTATACGTGGAAGGGAAATAATTTTGTTCAAAATAGAGTTATTTACTTAGATTTTAGTGCTCACTTATTTTTCACACTATTTGCAACATTGTTAATTGTTAACATTTTTAGGCACAATCCTCAGAATCTTTTCAGGTTTCCAAGGACTTATCTTCTCCCCGGAAAAGTCCTTCCAGGTACAAATGACCAAGGACCCTAGAAACGATCAGCTCATAGCCAGTTTCACTTCTCTTCAAGTAGAAGATGGATACAATTATAGTTAATATTTTTAAAGTTATAACACAACACAATTTTACCAGTGGGAACTATATCACTGGATAGTGAAGTCAAAATTAAAAACCAGATCCTGTGACTTTTCTACATTAAACTGGATTATCTTCCATCAAATTTAGAATATGATCCACACTTCTTACCAAAATCTTTAAGTCCCTCTTGTCCCTTTAAGTCCCTAGGCTTGTTCTTACCTAGCTCTAAGACCAGCTGTCTTATGCACCCTCCCCTTGCATACTCTCCTCTGGCCACACTGTTATTCTTCATGGCTCTGAACGTCCCTGTCTTTCTGTGTTTGGCAGAACTTCTGTAAACCCCTCCTCTCCCCATGCCTTTACTTGTAGACCCTTCTTGTCATTCTAGTCTCAGCTCAAAGGCCTTCATCTCAGAGATCCCTACCTTGATCATCCAATCTAAAAAACTCAATACCCTGCTCCAATCACACAATGGAAAAACTCTATTTTATTTATAAAGATTAATATTCGAAATTATATTTACTTGTTTATGAATTTATTGTCTGCTCTCCCAGCTATAATATAAACAACATGAGGGCAGTAAAGGTGTCTCTTTTGATCACTGCTGAATCCTCAGGGCCTGTAGGACTACCTGGTTCATAGTATATACTCAAAATATATTTGTGCAATAGATAAATTACAGAGGATTTAAATTGTGGTTTTCTGTGTGTTCAAATTAGCACAACATCATGGTGGCTCCACCTACGCTGGAATTAGGCTGTCTAGGTTTTGAAACTCTAGCTCTGCCACTTTAACTGCTCTTTATTACGTTCATCTGCCAAACAGTACCTATCTCACAGGGTCATTGAAAGGATTTCCTGCACTTATGAATGTTAAGTACTCAGTACAGTAAGCTCTCAATAAATATCATCTATGATTATGTATTTCTCTTGTATCACAAAGTCTAGTTGTTTTGAAGATTTTATCACAAATCTTAATAGAATTGTTAAGATTATCCTGGCTAACGAACATGTTTCCTACTATTATCAATTCGTGTTTGCTTTATTCTAGGTTTAGCAACCTCTTTTCTCTTTGCAATTGTCATATTCTAGAGGGGCTCATCCACTCCCTGGATGTAACTTTCATTTTTTTGCCAGTGATTCTTGATGCTCCATTCATATGCCAAATATGTAAATTTTTCTATGGAATAGTATTGTGCTAGAAACTAGAGATGTGACCCCAAGCTATTTAGAAGAGTAGATAAATATTAAACACATTAAGAAATTATATAATTACAATCTAAGGTTAAGTTCTATGAAGGAAATATAAAGGGGCTATGAAAGTATGTCATAACAAGACCCAATTTAGTTTGGGAGGTGGGGAACTGCGAGGGAAGGCATTCTGAAAGAAATGATATTTGAACCAAAGTTAAAGGCAAAGTACGTGTTAGCTGAACAGAAACTGGAAGGGACTGTGTTCTGCAGAAAGGAAATGAAGTTTGCAAAGTTCCTAAGAAGTAAAGCAGTTGAAAATTTAAAGGAAAAGAAAAATATTTGGTGTAGTATGATGAGTGGGGAACAGAGGGTTAGAGATGAGATCGTAGAGAAGATTGAGGGCAAATTCTGAGTATTTTGTGGACAATGTTAGGCATTTGGGATTTTGTCTTTTAAGCAATGGAAATCTGGGACGATTTTATAGAGATGAGTATCCAGATCATATGTGCTTATTTGGAAGGTCACTTTGGCTGTATTGTTGAAGATGAATAGGAAGGAAGGCAGAGGAGGTTAGCTCATTAGTCTCTAGGAGAAAGAGAGTGGCTTAGGGCAGGGAAGAGGTGATGTTAGAAAGAAGTGAATGGATTCAAGAAATATTCAAGACACTTTCAGTCTTGACATATCAGAAGTCGGCATGAAGCCTGTTGTGTGTCAGCGGCCTTTAATTGAACAACTATAATACTGAAAAATCACCAAGCTAAAATCACTAACTAGTCAATCCACAAATAGTTATTATAGTAATTGACTGTTAGGTGTGAACTAGACAATGGCAACCCTCATTAACGCCAGGTAAAACAAGTGTGGGAAAGTCACATTAAGTAGCTGACCTCTTTGAAAGTGTTTTAACTTAAATCTAAAATATGTGTTCTGATTGGTACTTTTTCCTAGATATGAAATACGGTTATTATGTTTGAAAGCTATTTCTTTCCAATTTATATATAAATAAATTGCCATCGCTGTTACATAACTTGAATGTGTATCCTCTAGCTGTAAGATATAGGATGACAGTTCATGTCAACAAACACTGCACCAACACTGCCTGTATGCCAGCCACTGTGATATGTAGTAGCAATACAAGGGTCAAAAGACAACTCTACTAAGGAATGCAGCAGATGTGCCTCCATCCTGGTACTTGTAATTTATTATCTTAAACTCATTTTAAGGAATAGTTAACTCTGCTGGCTATTGCCAGAATAACATTTTGATAGCAACTGTGCTAACAATAAAACTCATATTTCTTGAATATTCTCCAAAACTCACGTGAACAAACTAAAAGATAAATATGGATTCAGATCAAATACTGTTGAGTTCCTTGAGAGTAGGTGCTGTGTCCATTTTATTCAATACTGTATTCTCAAAATTTAGCTCATGTCTAGGACATAGTACTTATCTGGTAAATTAATGAATGGCAGAACAAATGAATACCTGAATTCTTCTCTGTGAGTAGAATTTGAAACCCCTACTTCTGAAAGGGGCCATTAGGATACCTATGTATTTGAAATCATATCTTTCACAGGAGTTAATTAATTGGTAAGAGTTTCCCTTTCCTTTTTTCCAGAGAAAATTCCCTTTCTATTCTTTTCAGGCCAAACTTCTAGGTTCTTAACTGGGAGTTCATTGAAATTATCAGCAAATACAAAAAAAAAAAAAAAAGGAGGCAAATGTCCTGCTCATTGGTTTTGCAAAGGCCCACTTCTATGTAGGAATTAACTTTCTATCTGGGAAAGGCTTAAGTCAGACCTAAGCTTTAACAAAACTGCCCCTCTCCTAGGTCTAGTTTTTAAGTCAACTCAGTGGCAAAAGTATATTAGCTACTCTGATTGCTGGAAAACAAAAATGAATAAAATGTAGACTGAACTCAAATATGTCACAATTTATTTGGGGGAGAATGAGAAGTAAACAAACAATTATAATGCAGTGGGCTAAAGGTTATGATACAGTAAAAGAAAGGATGCCATCAGAGCCCTGGAAATGCATATGTTAGTCAACTCAAACTGCTGTGAACAAAATACTATAGACTGGATGGATTAAACAACAGAAATTAAGTTTCTCACAGCTCTAGAGGCTAGAAAATCCAAGATCAAGTTTCTGGCAGGGTTCAGACTCTCTTCCTGACTTGCTGACAGCTGCCTTCTCGCCATGTCCTAACATGGTAGAGAGAGAGAGAGAGAGAGAGAGACCTCTGGTCTTTCTTCCTCTTCTTATAAGCACTACAATTCTATTGAATTACGGCCTCACTCCTATGACTTTGTTACCTCCTTTAAACCCTATCTCCAAATATAGTCCTATTGCAAGATAGGGTTTCAACAAAACAATTTTAAGGGGACAGAATTCAGACCACAGCAAGGCATCTAAGGCAAAAGGAGGCTGAAAGGCACTGTGGAGAAAACATCCAGGGAACAGTCCTATACATTAGTCAGGGAAATTGTTAGGACCTTTCAGGTAGAGGGGACAGTGCAAGCACATATGGGAGCAAGAAATTAAATGATGAGAGTGGGGACCTTCAAGATGGCGGAGGAGTAAGACATGGAGATCACCTTTCTCCCCACAAATACATCAAAAATATATCTACATGTGGAACAGCTCCTACAGAACACCTACTGAACACTGGCAGAAGACCTCAGACTTCCCAAAAGGCAACAAAATCCCCACGTACCTGGGTAGGGCAAAAGAAAAAGGAAAAACAGAGACAAAAGAATAGGGATGGGGCCTGCACCTCTGGGAGGGAACTGTGAAGGAGCAAACGTTTCCACACACTAGGAAGGCCCTTCACTGGCGGAGACGGGGGGGTGGCCGGGGGGAAGCTTCAGAGCCATGGAGGAGAGCGCAGCAACAGGGGTGCAGAGGGCAAAGTGGAGAGATTCCCTCACAGAAGTTCGGTGCTGACCAGTACTCACCAGCCTGAGAGGCTTGTCTGCTCACCTGCCGGGGAGGGTGGGGGCTCGGAGCTGAGGCTCAGGCTTTGGAGGTCAGATCCCAGGGGTAGGACTGGGGTTGGCTGCGTGAACACAGCCTAAAGGGGGCTAGTGCGCCACAGCTAGCCAGGAGGGAGTCTGGGAAAAAGCCTGGAACTGTCTAAGAGGCAAGAGACCATTGTTTTGGGGTGCATGAAGACAGAGGATTCCTTCCTTGTCTGCCCACAGAAGGCAGAGCACCACCTAAATGAGCTCCAGAGATGGGTGCGAGCCACAGCTATCGGCTCGGACACCAGAGACAGGCATGAAATGCTAACGCTGCTGCTGCAGCCCCCAAGAATCCTGTGTGCAGGTCATTATCCACATGCCCCCCCTTCCCTCCCACCAGGAGCCTGTGCAGCCCGCCACTGCCAGGGTCCCGTAATCCAGGGACAACTTCCCTGGGAGAACACACTGTGCGCCTCAGGCTGTTGCAATGTCATGCTGGTCTCCGCCGCTGCAGGCTCGCGCCGCATTCCATACCCCTCCCACCCCCCGGCCAGAGTGAGCCAGAGACCCCTAATCAACTGCTGCTTTAACCCCATCCTGTCTGGGCAAGAACAGAAGCCTGAGGGCAACCTACACGCAGAGGTGGGGCCAAAACCCAGGTAACGCATGAACAAAGAAGAGAAAGGGAAATTTCTCTGTGCAGCCTCAGGAGCAGCAGATTAAATCCCCACAGTCAACTTGAGGTACCCTGAATCTGTGGAATACCTGAATAGTCAACGAATCAACCCAAAATTGAGGCAGTGGACTTTGGGAGCAACTGTAGACTTCTGGTTTGCTGTCTGCGACTGACTTATTTCTGATTTTTATGTTTATCTTAGTATAGTTTTTAGTGCTTCTTATAATTGGTGGATTTCTTTATTGGTTTAACTGCTCTCTTTTTTTTTTTTTTGCTCTTTTTTTTCTATTTTTAACTTTTTTCTTTTTAATAATTCTTTTTTTAATTTTAATTCTTTTATTAAATTTTTTCTCTTTCTTTTTTTCTCCCTTTTTCTCTCTTTTCTTCTGAGCCATGTGGCTGCCAAGGTCTTGGTGCTCCAACCTGGTGTCAGGCCTGAGCCTTTGAGGTGGGAGAGCTGAGTTCAGGACATTGGACCACCAGAGACCTCCTGGCCCCACATAATATCAATCAGTGAGAGCTCTCCCAGAGATCTCCACCTCAATGCTAAGACCCAGCTCCACCCTACAGCCAGCGAGCTCCAATGCTGGACGCCCCATGCCGAAAAACTAGGAAGACAGGAACACAATGCCACTGATTAGCAGAAAGGCTGCCTAAAGTCATACTAAGTTCACAGACACCCAAAAACACACCACTGGACCTGGCCCTGCCCAAAAGAAGGACAAGATCCAACCCCACCCACCAGAACACAGGCACCAGTCCCCTCCACCAGGAAGCCTACACAAGCCACTGAAACAACCTTACCCACTGGGGGCAGACACCAAAAACTACGGGAATTACAACCCTGCAGCCTGTGAAAAGGAGACCGCAAACACATTAAGTTAAGCAAAATGGGAAGACAGAAATATGCAACAGATGAAGGAGCAAGGTAAAAACCCACCAAAATAGAGAAATGAATAGGAAACAGGCAGTCTACCTGAAAAAGAATTCAGAGTAATGATAGTAAAGATGTTCCAAAATCTTGGAAATGGAATGGAGAAAATACAAAAAACATTTAATAAGGATCTAGAAGAACTAAAGAGCAAACAAACAATGATGAACACTTAATAAATGAAATTTAAAATTCTCTAGAAGGAATCAATAGCAGAATAACTGAGGCAGAAGAATGGATAAGTGACCTGGAAGGTAAAATAGTGGAAATAACTACTGCAGAGCAGAATAAAGAAAAAAGAATGAAAAGAATTGAGGACACTCTCAGAGACCTCTGGGACAACATTAAATGCACCAACATTTGAATTACAGGGGTCCCAGAAGAAGAAGAAAAAAAGAAAGGGTCTGAGAAAATATTTGAAGAGATTATAGTTGAAAACTTCCCTAATATGGGAAAGGAAATAGTTAATCAAGTCCAGGAAGCACAGAGAGTCCCATACAGGATAAATCCAAGGAGAAACACGCCAAGACACATATTAATCAAACTATCAAAAATTAAATACAAAGAAAAAATATTAAAACCAGCAAGGGAAAAGCAACAAATAACACACAAGGGAATCCCCAAATGGTTAACAGCTGATCTTTCAGCAGAAGCTCTGCAAGCCAGAAGGGAGTGGCAGGACATATTTAAAGTGATGAAAGGGAGAGAACTACAATCAAGACTACTCTACCCAGCAAGGATCTGATTCAGATTCGGCATAGGAATTAAAACCTTTACAGACAAGAAAAAGTTAAGAGAATTCAGCACCACCAAACCAGCTTTACAGCAAATGCTAAAGGAACTTCTCTAGGCAGGAAACACAAGAGAAGGAAAAGACCTACAAAAACAAACCCAAAACAATTAAGAAAATGGTAATAGGAACATACATATCAATAACTTAAATGCAAATGGATTAAATACTCCAACCAAAAGACATACACTGGCTGAATGGATACAAAAATAAGACCCGTATATATACTGTCCACAAGAGACCCACTTCAGACCTAGGGACACGTACAGACTGAAAGTGAGGGGATGGAAAAAGATATTCCTTGCAAATGGAAATCAAAAGAAAGCTGGAGTAGCAATTCTCGTATCTGACAAAATGGACTTTAAAATAAAGACTATTACAAGGGAAAAAGAAGGACACTACATAATGATAAAGGGATCAATCCAAGAAGAAGATATAATAATTGTAAATATTTATGCACCCAGCATAGGAGCACCACAGTACATAAGGCAAATGCTAACTATAAAAGGGGAAATCGACAGTAACACAATCATAGTAAGGGACTTTAACACCCCACTTTCACCAATGGATAGATCATCCAAAATGAAAATAAATAAGGAAACACAAGCTCTAAATGACACATATAAACAAGATGGACTTAATTGATATTTATAGGACATTCCATCCAAAAACAACAGAATACACTTTCTTCTCAAGTGCTCATGGAACATTCTCCAGGATAGATCATATCTTGAGTAACAAATCAAGCCTTGGTAAATTTAAGAAAATTGAAACTGTACCAAGTATCTTTTCTGACCACCATGCTATGAGACTAGATATCAATGACAGGAAAAGATCTGTAAAAAATACAAACACATGGAGGCTAAACAATACACCACTAAATAACCAAGAGATCACTGAAGAAATCAAAGAGGAAATCAAAAAATATCTAGAAACAAATGACAATGAAAACACGACCACTCAAAATCTATGGGATGAATCAAAAGCAGTTCTAAGGGGGAAGTATATAGCAATACAATCCTACCTCAGGAAACAACAAACATCTCAAACAACCTAACCTTACATCTAAAGCAATTAAAGAAAGAAGAACCAAAAAACCCCAAGGTTAGCAGAAGGAAAGATCAGATCAGAAATAAATGAAAAAGAAATGAAGGAAACAATAACAAAGATCAATACAACTAAAAGCTGGTTCTTTGAGAAGATAAACAAAATTGATAAACCACTAGCCAGACTCATCCAAAAAAAAAGGGAGAAGACTTAAATCAACAGAATTAGAAATGAAAAAGGAGAAGTAACAACTGACCCTGAAGAAATACAAAGAATCATGAGGGATTACTACAAGAAACTATATGCCAATAAAATAGACAACTTGGATATAATGGACAAATTCTTAGAAAAGCACTACCTTCTGAGACTGAAGCAGGAAGAAATAGAAAATATAAACAGACCAGTCACAAGCACTGAAATTGAAACTGTGATTAAAAATCTTCCAACAAACAAAAGTCCAGGACCAGATGGCTTCACAGGTGAATTCAATCAAACATTTAGAGAAGTGATAACAACTATCCTTTCAAACTCTTCCAAAATATAGCAGAGGGAGGAGCACTCCCAAACTCATTCTATGAGGCCACCATCACCCTGATACCAAGCCAGAAAAAGATGTCACAAAAAAAAACTACAGACCAGTATCACTGATGAACATAGATGCAGAAATCCTCAACAAAATACTAGCAAACAGAATCCAACAGCACTTTAAAAGATTCATACACCATGATCAAGTGTGGTTTATTCAGGAACGCAAGGATTCTTCAGTATATGCAAATCAATCAATGTGATGCACCATGTTAACAAACTGAAGGATAAAAACCATATGATCATCTCAATAGATGCAGAAAAAGTTTTTGACAAAATTCAACACCCATTTATGATAAAAAGCTCTCCAGAAAGTAGGCATAGAGGGAGCCTACCTCAACGGTATAAAGGCCATATATGACAAACCCACAGCCAATGTCGTTCTCAGTGGTGAAAAACTGAAACCATTTCCTCTAAAATCAGGGCAAGGATGTCTACTCTCACCACTATCATTCAACATAGTTTTGGAAGTTTTAGCCACAGCAATCAGAGAAGAAAAAGAAATAAACTGAATCCAAATCAGAAAAGAAGAAGTAAAACTGTCAGTATTTGCAGATGACATGATACTGTACATAAAAGATGCTGCCAGAAAACTACTAGAGCTAATCAATGAATTTGGTAAAGTAGCAGGAAACAAAATTAATGCACAGAACTCTCTTGTATTCCTATACACTAATGATGAAAAATCTGAAAGACACAGACGTACAGAATGGACTTGAGGACACAGGACCCTTACCCAGCTTACCCAGTGAGAGTGTGACATTAACATATATACACTACCAAATGTAAAATAGATAACTAGTGGGAAGCAGCTGCATAGCACAGGGAGATCAGCTCAGTGCTTTGTGACCACCTAGAGCGGTGGGATAGGGAGGGTAGGAGGGAGACGCAAGAGGGAGGGAATATGGGGATATATGTATACATATAGCTGATTCACTTTGTTATACAGCAGAAACTAACACAACATTGTAAAGCAATTATACTCCAATAAAGATGTTAAAAAAAAAGAAATTAAATGATATGAGTATCAGTGTCATTTAAAATGTGAATCAGGGAGTGGGGCCACTGTTGGGGCCTGGAAGTCTCAATTCAAGAGTTACCAGCATGTCCGAATAAATGAGATGATCAAAGTAGTGAGTATAGATATAGGGAAGGTCAAGGGATTAAGCCCTGTGTGGCACACCAACAGGTCGAATTTGCTTAAAGCAGGAGGATCCAGCAGAGGAGACTGAGAAGGAGTGACCAGTAAGGTAGGGGGAAGGAAACCCATCATGTGTGTCCTAGATACCAAGTAACAGCCATGTTTCGAGAAGGAGGGAGTGAGCAAGAGTGTTGAATACTGATGATAGGTCTAGTAAGATGAGCTGAAGACTGACATTAGATTAGCAAAATAGAGGTTGTTATTAGTATTTTGGACCAGAACAGTTTGCTTGCATTCGTGGAATAAAGGCCTGGTTGAAGGGGGTTCAAGGAAAAAGGGGATAAGCATTGGAGATGGCAGGTATAGATAAGCCTTCAGGGAATTTTGCTATGAAGGGAAAATGAGGAAGGATGTATTGTATGTGGGCAGCTCCAGATAAAAATAGAGCCCCTCGGGACTCCCCAAAACATCTCCCTTCTCTAAAATCCACACTCTGTTCTGCCGGTAAAAGTTTATGTTTATGTCTTAACACCACCTGGAATGTGTTTGGCTATTTAAAAAAAGCAAAAAGGTTAACTGAAAACAACTGAACAAGCCCACACTTTGAAATATGAACTATATATAGTTTACTAAACAGCTTTCTAAATATATATATTTGGCTGATAGAAAATTACATATTTTTGGTTTTGATTTTCCATTCCTCTTCTAGATAAAAATCAGTAAACCCCTTAGCTGTATCTCCGGCTCTACTAAAATCTACTTTTTTTTTTTAATATTTGGAGGCTCCAGTCTACTCTTTTTCTATTTTTATTATTTTATCCCTTACTTTATGAATTAAAATGGTCATTTTTTTTAGAAATTGCCACTTTTTTCTTTTTTTTTTAACTGACTCTGGATAATTCTTATCACTTTGAGTATTGTGCAAACGTTTAACTAAATACTACATCTTCGTCAAGTGTATAGCCTATGATTTTTGTTTTCCATTCATATGCTCTCTCATAAATCGTAAGTTTCCCTCGGTATGGCTTCCTTTGATCTGCATGTAGTTCTTGTGACTTTGTGATTTTTTATTTCCAAGTGTAGCAGAGACATCCTAAGGTGACCCCCCCAATGATCCACAGTCTTGTGTGATTCTTTCCTCTCAGATGCAGGAGCAACCTGTGACTTGCTTCTATTCAATAGAATATGGCAAAGGTGATAGGATGTAACCCCTATGATTGTTACTGTCCGACTGTAGAGAGATTCTCCTGATGCCCTTGAATAAACCAGCAGCCATGGTGGGAACTGCCTGTGGAGAAGTCCACACAGCAAGGAACTGTGGGTGGCTCCTAGCACCTGAGAGTGGCTCCAACCACAGGCAGGAAGAAGCCAGAACCCTCAGTCATGCTGTCACAAGGAAATGAATTCTTTCAACAGCCAGATTGAGCTTGGAAGTGGATCTTCCTTGATCAAACATCCAGGCAGGCTTGTGAGACACTGATATGAGGAACCAGTTACAACATGCCCAGACTCCTGACCCACATAAACTGTGAGATAAAAGATGTGTGATGTTTTAAGCCACTAAGTTTGAGGTAATTTGTTATGAAGCAATAGAAAACAAATACACAAAGCTTTCTGTGTTTTTTTTTTTTATTAAGTGTGTGTCTCTTTTTATATACACATCACTGGCTGTTTTTTAGATGCAATCTGATAGTGTCTGTCATTAAGGAGTAGTTACAAAAATTTAAATGTATTATATCTAGAGTTACATCAAATTATTTCTATTATCATATTTTAAATTATTCATTTATGGTACTTTCTTTTTGTCTCTTTTTTTCTCACTTCTTTTTTTTTTTTTTTTTTTTTTTTTTTTGCGGTACGTGGGCCTCTCACTGCTGTGGCCTCTCACGCTGCAGAGCACAGGCTCCGGACGCGCAGACTCAGCGGCCACGGCTCACGTGCCCAGCCGCTTCACGGCATGCAGGATCCTCCCGGACTGGGACACGAACCCGCGTCCCCTGCATCGGCAGGCGGACTGCCAACCACAGCGCCACCAGGGAAGCCCCTCACTACTTATTTTTTATTAAACAGATTGAGCACACTTTTGTTTGCTTAAAAATGACATATTCTATTTTTGTCCTTTTAATGGTTGCTCTTACTATCTGTACTTAAAATTATTTAACCCTATTTATTTCTTTTTTTGTTTGTTTGTTTTGTTTATTGGGGGTATTTTTGTGGTACGCAGGCCTCTCACTGTTGTGGCCTCTCCCATTGTGGAGCACAGGCTCCGGACGTGCAGGCTCAGTGGCCATGGCTCACAGGCCTAGCCGTTCTGCGGCATGTGGGATCTTCCCGGACCGGGGCACGAACCCGTGTCCCCTGCATTGGCAGGCGGACTCCCAACCACTGCACCACCAGGGAAGCCCCCTATTTATTTCTTAAACCTACTAATATCTATGTGTGCTCCTAACAAGGCAAATATTTTAGAATACTGCAGTATAAATTTGGTTTCCCCTCTTTTATTATATCGATATTACAAGGCAAATATTTTAGAATACTGCAGTATAAATTTGGTTTCCCCTCTTTTATTATATCGATATTACCTAGAATTTTAATTAGCAATAACTGTACCACCACAAGTTTACATGCCTCTAAAACATCTCCTGGACTGGTTTCTTAATGAGAATTTCCCTAGAAAGTGTTTTGATTTGGGTCTTTGGCAAAGCCTATGAGGTCTTATATACCTAAGAATATTTTTATTGTGCCTTCACTTTGGAATGAAAGGAAAATTTTGGTGGTAACAAATTTGGTTCCTGGCTTCTTTGCCCTTAAAACTTAAACTTGTTCCATTATTGTCTAAGTTTCATTGCTTCTGTGGAGAGATCTGATCGACTCTAATTCTTATTCTTTCACAGGCAGTCTGCTTTTCCTCTCTGAAAGCTAATAGATTTTCTTTGGACTTTGATATTCTTTAATGTCATATTCCCTAATGTCACTCTCATGTATCTAGATTTAGGTTTTGTCATTTGTCCTTTGTACTTAAGCACTCCAGGAACTCTCTCAATTAACGTCTTTTATCTCATTAATTCTGAATTTATCTCCAGTATTTCCAAATATTTCCTTCTCTTCATTTTTATTTTTCTCTCCTTCAATTCTGATTATTTAAAATGTTAGTACTGCTATTCCTTCTAGCCATATTTTTTAGTTTTCATTGATCCTTTCCTGCTGTGCTTCAATATTCCAACTCACCACTTCTTTCTCCGGTTAGATTCACCTTCTTCTTAAAGTCTCATCTACTGGTTTCTCTATTGCAACTATTACAGTGTTCAAACATAACATTTGCACTTACTTTTTTATAATTTTTTTACTTGCTTGATATTGCTAATATCATCCTTTATATTCTTCAGTATATTTGTCATAACGATTTTAAATTTTTGGTCCATCTATTTCAATAGCTTTGCTTCAGAAAGTGTGCTAATTCTATTTTAGATAGTTTAGAAATATATGTTGTTCAGTTTTTGCCTTTCTTTTATAATAATATTATTCCTCAAGACTCAATTTATTTTGTTCTATGACTTCATGTTTAGCTTTTCTTTTGGGATCCTGAATGTTGGGGAAGGACCTAAGCCTAATACTCAGCAGACTTTAGTCTATAATGACGGCAGTAAGTTTAGAAAGATGAGGGATGATGAAGCTTAATGCAGAGAGCTCCTAACACCACAGACCCGCTCTCCCAGGGAAATCCTCTAGCCTCAGCTTTACCTTTAAAGACTTTAGAAGAAGTAGTATGGCGAGATGAAATCTCCCTAGGTTATAACCCATCAGCCTAGGAGGTTTGGAAGGCAGGGAGGATAAAAGGAAATGCTCAGGTCAGTTTTTAATTTTGCAATTGTTTTTTATCAACTCCTTGCCCTGGAAAGGCTTTGCAGTGCCCATATACCCTGTGGACACCAGCAGCAGCAGCAGCAGAGTGGTCCATGGGGTCTAAGATTATGATGTAGTCAATATCCATGGCAGGCACCTGTGTCAGACACCAAGAAGCAAAAGCAGATCCTCCAACAAAAGTTTTGTCTGTGGCCTGAAACTGCCTTTTCCTCCTCCACTTTTACCATTGTCTCTCATCCTCCCCCTACACCTTCAAAAAGCACCAGCTCAAATAGCTTTCAGAGCTGGCTTTTAGGGATAGACAGAAGCTAATGCTAGCTCACCATTTCTTTACATTCTTTTTCTCTATGCGGTCTCAGGTCTGTCCTTACATCATCTGTGAGCTTTAGCAGAGAGATGACATTTTTATCAAAAAAGAGAAAATCGTCTAGGTTCAATAAAACTGAAAAGTACTACCAATCCCATGAAGCTCATAAACTCAAATTTTTGGTGTATCAAACATCAAACCCCTTTTGGTAGCTGTAGCCACGTGGGATGCCATTGTTTAATTAGTTAATGCATTTGTGCAATGATTTAATACAACTGAGCATTTCTACCCACTCCCAATAACCTATATGAGAACTAAAAAGTCCTAGAAAATGGTGACATTACTCACGTATTCAGTTAGTCAAAAAACATTCATTGAACAATTTCCATGTGTCAGTCTCTAGGCTATGGAAACAAAAGTAATTAAGTACTTGTCTTCAAGGGGATCTTCACTAAAAGAATTATGAGTGGGATAAACAGAGTCTTAAATAAGTAAATGCATTCATAGGGTTTGTACAAAGTCCTAATAGAACGTAGAGAAGGAAGCTCCTAACTTACCAGGGAAAGGTACAAAGAATTTCCAGAGACACGTCACCTAATACTGTGGCACAAGATCAAGATCACGGTGTTCTGGACTCTCAGCAAACCTCTTACTAACCAGATCTAACCTCAACTACTCCAAAATCTCTACACAAGACTCTTCCTGCCTTTGCAGAAAAACAAAATCAAAAGAATCTGATCTGTTACTGCCTGAGTCTAGTTAGACATCTGCTAAACCAGTCTGGCATATACTGGTTCTAGATTCTTGAAAGTGTGGTTGTTTGGTAAGCCAGCAGCTACCTATCCAGAGGTGGGCGAACTTGCATGTATACCAAGGGGTGAGCATCTGTGCTTTTGAAACGCTGACATCTGGTCATATATAGTCCAGATGAGGATGTGAAAACCGTGAGAAGTTTATCACCTTTTCGTTACTACTTAATTTTTATTATATCCTTTATCTAGAACCACTGAATAAATCAGTTCTGTGAGCAGAGTTAGAAGTCACAGCTCTTGAACCTCCAGTATGTACCTTAATATCAAATCTGTATGAGTCCTACAACAATGTATCAGTTATCTCACCTCCCCCATCCCTTACTCTGACTCTATATGAAAAGATTTTGCAAATAAAATGTACCGATTATTTATTTAACAAAAGTGTATTTGGTGTCACTGTTTCCTAAGTACTGGGGTAGATGCTAGGGATAAAGAAGTAACCAACACAAAGATTCCCTACTTTGTGGAATTTACAGTTATATGGGGCAGACAGACTTTAAACAAGTATTTATAAATACGATGAATGCTATGAAAGGGAAGTACAGAGTACTGTGGAAATGTCGAAAGGGCATTTGAAAAGGTGGCTTCCTCTGAAAAACCAATGTGGGAAAGTGAGATTTCACATTAAAATGAATAGGGCTAGAATTGTACGCTTCATTTTTTAGAGGTCATGTTGTGAACGGCTGTGCTTCTTACACCAGGATACCCAGGAGGGATCTAGAAAGCCGCAGGATAAACACAATGCATATTTCTGGGGCTTGAGTTTCACTTAAAGATTTGGGAAAACAAATATATTTTATATTAAAACAAATATAGATATATTAAGGAGTAGACTATATGCATGTTAAAGATAAAAGATGAAACTTCAAAGAAATTTCACACTTGCTGTGATTCCCTTTGAACTACACCCCCAGGCTCCCTAGGGGTATATATTCATTCTCCTCTGCCTTTAGGGATACTTTATTTTTTAAAAAATGTTTAGCAAGCAGTAGAAAGAGCATGGAGTCAAACTTGGATTTGGGGCCTGGTGCCATTGAGAATAGCTGAGTAGCCTTCACTAAGCTAGGTAACCTCTGTGACTCAGTTTCCTTGGGGATAACATAGAGATAATGTCTACCTCAACATTGCTGTGAAGATTTAATCAGATAGCAAATGGAAAATTTTCAGGGCACTGTTTGCTACAAAATAGGCACTCAATAAATATTAGTTACCTTTTCCCAGTATCAGTGAAATAGTTTCCTGACATTCTCATTGCTTAAACTCAGCACAGCTAGAATCACAGAAGGAACAACCAAAGGAAGCAGGTTTTAGAAAGCCCCATGTTATGTTCCCATCTGTTTATCCATCAGCATAATAGCTACTGTAATAACAACAAACAAATGTGAGTGTATGTGTGGTGAATCTGAAATGCTTATAAACTGTAATTTAAGGAAACAAAACAAACAAACCTACCCATTTTCCATATGTTGGTATATTTTTACTCTGTTGCTATATTTAACCATTTTGTATTGATTATGACAGCAAAAAAAATGCCAAAAAACAGGACTGCATTCACTCCCCTTCCAAATGGAGTATAGGATTAAATAGTATAAGAGCTCTTGGTAAATTCTAAATCAGTATAGAGTTGTAAAGTAATTATTTTATTATTATAAGGATATGCTAGTAAAGGGTTCTGTGGTTCTCAAAACTAGGTACTCCCATATCCAAGCAGTTGGCATATTCATGGGTTTTTTTGTTGTTGCGGTACGCGGGCCTCTCACTGTTGTGGCCTCTCCCGCCGCGGAGCACAGGCTCCGGACGCGCAGGCTCAGCGGCCATGGCCCACGGGCCCAGCTGCTCCGCGGCATGTGGGATCTTCCCGGACCGGGGCACGAACCCGTGTCCCCTGCATCAGCAGGCGGACTCTCAACTACTGCACCACCAGGGAAGCCCTCGTGTTTTCTTAAACTGAGTTTTGACTGAATTTTGCTCTCTCCTTCAGTACCCTAAGTCCAACTAATGAGGCAAACTGAAAAGTTTAAGAAATTAGCTATGGATAAGAGAGGAAAATCTGATTATATCTTGCTATTTTTCAAATAAGAAGATAGATAGATATAAGATTCATTGAATTTTTCCCCAAATATTTCATATCTAAAGTAGAATTGAATGTCTTAATATTGCAGCAGAATAATTAGTTTGCACTTGTTGCACCTAATGGGATGAAAGAAAAAGAAAATATATTAGGGTTGTGTTTGTTCTCAAGTCTCTATTTGTTATTTAACATATATTATTTTATAATTAAAATGCTATGACATGAACTTGAGTTGTTGAGTAAAAGACTGCTTATCAGTATCTGTAATGAAGCACATAGGAGAAGGCTCACTAGGAACGTGGTAGGTCTAAGCCATTGTCAACGGTGAGGATCAAGGTTGGTTCACCAGGTGTTAATCACACAGGCCCATTACCTGCATCAGAGAAGGTCCAGGGAGGTGATTCCCAGTGTAGATGAACACAGCTGCCTGCCAAGTTCTAAAAGATACAAAGGGAGGCTTCAGTTCCTTACAGCCCTCAAGATTGGAATCATAGAATTATGATCTTTCCATTGTCAAAAGAATCAAGAATTCTAAGTGCCCTAAGGCAAGATAGTAAGTAACTGTCTTTGGATTATTATAAATGGATAGATGCCTGATGTTTACTTAAGGTCTCTGATAGTGGTTATTCCACATTATTGCTTACTCGAAGGACTGAATTACTCTAGTAGCTAGATGTGGGACTGAAGTCATTGCCCACTTACCACAAGGGCAATCATAACAAATACATTAACTTCTGACCCTGACTTAGCCAGTGTAAACAGAAACTAATGCCTGTGTTTCCCTCATTACAATGTCGTCTGGCCAGCCTTCTCTGCTGAGGTTTTTCTTTTATGCCAGCCTCATGGGAAGATGTCATCTCACCACACGCCCCACCAATTTCAGTATTTGCAGTGGATCATGCATTCTTGCAGCAAATATCTGGCTGCTCCCCCAACTGGAAAGCTTCCCACTGAGTCCTCAGACCCATGGAGAAAGGCAGAACTTCTTTAGTTGAAAGTCGGGAGAAAGAAATGCTACACCTCAAGCTTCCATAGCTGTTTTCTCTACCCATTCTTTTTCATGGATATGTAAAGAACCAAGTTCTTTTACACGACTTTTGGGGTTTCTGGAAGCTCTTGAATTCATTTGGCAACTTCAGGAGTTTAAAATGAATACTGGAAGTTTCACTGTAGGTGCTTAATTTATATCTTTAATAATACTAAGATTCTTGGTTAATGTGCCTGTATTTTCTGCACAAAAATACAGAAGAGATCTTTCCATTATTCTGTATCTTTGAGTACTTTTTACAGTGAAATTGGTCTCCAAGGATAAAAAATAAGTGTGCTCTAATTCTGAAGCCTCAATACTAAATCCACACCTCTCTGGAAGACTTAGTATAAAAATCAGTTAGTGTTCTTTGGTTGTAAACAACAGAAACTGACTGTAGGTAACATAAGCTAAAAAGAACATCAGGGACCTAACAAAAACTGAACAACAAACCTTTAGAATTAACAACAGACAGGCAGCTCATTGAGATATAAAGTACCTGGATATGTCATCACACCAAAGGAATTTCCTGATAGAAACCAGGAAGCAAGAATGAATAATAGGTTAGTCATACATAGTCTGCTTTTTTGTTAGAGAATACAATATTCCTGACGGATTGTGTTGTAGATTTATTTGCACCGTCAATCATTCCACAAAATTTTGTGCTGAGTCAATAGTTATTAATAGTGATCAAGATTTCTTAAGCATTAACCTCTAAATGCAGTTTTTTACCACAATTGGGATTTTGGATGTCTATGGCATGCCATATCACCCTCTCCTTTATGAAGTCCCTACTTTCTTTACCAGAGTAATACTACCAAGTTAACAATTATTATGAGGAGAACCAAGAATCTTGCTTTCTCATAACCATAGGAATAAATCAATTAAAGCCAAGATTTTGATCACAGATATTCATTAAAATAGTGAATTAAGTGAATGCCTCCTTGTGATTTTAACTCAGAGATTGATACAAAGTTTCATCAAAATTTCTGAAGTGAATAACCTGCAACATGTATGAATCCAAAAGCTGTAACAGCATCCTTCCTTTACATAACATAGTTCTCTATTCTTGCAGTAACAGCTAATGACTTCTTTCCTGAATGCCCATAGTCTCCAGGCTCTGAAATTCTCCAGAAGTGATTGGCATCTGCCTACATTTTCGATTACACTTGCTGTGTGTCCCAGATGAAGGCTTCTCCTTTTCACTTACATTTTCTTCTAATTTATTTTCTCATTTAGGAAAGGGCTCTGGAGAATAGCACAACTGAAATTATGTCCAGTTAACTTACAGTTCTCATGTTGTTCTTATTCTGCATTGGCAGTAATAAATCTTCAAGTCTTTGTCATTGCGTAGTTTGATCTCTGAGGCATGTGGAAAGTTGACTTCTTTTTAAGGTAGGTTAGGACTGTATTGATTGATACAGTTTAATTTGAACATCAATCCAACTGTCTACTCACTGTGGAGAAACTTCTGAGAGGTATGAACCTAGAAATTGTCAAGAGTCCTGGGTTTAACCAGATATGATTTTAGAGAGATAATTTTACAGCCCTGAAATTTCAGTGACGGTGCCACTCATCTTACAAGGTGGTTGTGCAAATTGTATGATATGATCTATTCACTCATTCATTCATTTATTCAACAATTATTATTCAAGCTCCTCAAGCAGCAATCCCCATGCTAGGCACTGGGAACACAGAAGTAAATAAAACAGACAGATCTTGCCTCAGGAAGCTTATATTTTATTGACAGAAGAAACATTAAACACATAGATACATATATAAATAGGATAATTTCAGATAATAATAGGTTATTTGATGAAACTAAAAACAGGGTAAAGGAAAGGGGGTGATGAAAGCTAATTTAATTAGGATGGTTAAAGAAGATATCTGTGAGTAGATAACATTCGGATAGAGATGTGGATGATGGAAAGAAGCTGGCCAGGTAAAGGTCTGGGGAAACTGCTTTCTGGCATAAAGAAGAGCTAGTGAAAGGCTTAGGATAAAGAGCTTGGCGTGTTGCAAGGTTATGTGCCTGGAGCAGGATGGGCAAGACAATGAGTGGTAAGAGGTAACATGGGAGACGTAAGCAGAGACCAGACATTGAAGGGTAATAAGAAATTTGGATTTTATTCTGATTGCAGTAGAAAACCATTGAAGGATTTCAGTCAGGGGAATAATAAGATTGAAGTATTAAGATCCTATTTTCTGCTGTTTTAGAACCGGGTGTAGAAGGCGAGAGTGGAAACTGGGAAACAAATTAGGATGATTTTGTCCCACTCTGGATTGCCCAGGGATTTAAATGTATGGTCATGTAAATAGTGAGAAGTGGTGTGATTTGGTATATATTTTGGAGGTAGAGTTGACAGGATTTTCTGATTAATTGGATACTGAGAAATTGTGTTGAACTGGGAATCTAATTGGTTGAATAGTGTTGCTAACTGTTACGTGGAATATTAGGGAAGAAGTAAGTTGGGAGGGTGGTGGGACTGGAGGAAAATAAACAAGTGGAATAAAAAAAAAAGAATTTTTTGGACATGTTAAGCATGAGACACCTTTTAACCATCCAAATGGAAATACCTGTATGAATCTAGGGCTCGGGGTAAGAAATGAGAGTTGGAAATACAATCAATAGTCATTGATATACATATAACAAGTACTAAATCCAGCCAGCCAGCCAGTTATCTGTCTATAATTTTTTCCAAGTATTTACCTTCTTACCACCTACGTATATAATTATTTGTTATTATAGATATTCAGTAAATGTGAGTGGAATCTGAATCACAAAATTGTATGAAATACAGATTCCACCATTTTTTTTTACATGTAATCCTTCAACCTTATGACATCTGAAGCCAAAAATGTAAGGTATAAATCTTTCTTAATATTTCCAAGAGAATCCATATTTGAACAACAACTGAGAAATAGCCATAATCTAGACTTCATTTTAAAGAACTAATTTATCTGAAGAATGTGTAGGGTTAGTGGTCTTACTATTAGCTTAAATTTGTTTCTTTCTGTTAGGCTTTCTTTAATTTATCTTTAGGAGTAACATTTTAGAAAATAAACTTGGAGACCTGCTGAGGAAAGAGGAGAGAAAAAATTCAAAAATAATTGTCATTTTTTTTTTAATAATTGCCATTTACAAGAAGAAAAGACTGCTTGAAAAACTTAAAGACGATTTGCCATAAGGTTCACATCATAGATGTACATGTAGAGAGACAGAAAGAGAGAGAATGAGAACGTTGATGGCACTGTACGATAAACACGTGGTGCTTTGGTTTGAAATCCCTTTTATTTCTGAGACTGAGAACTGGAGGCTGGGAATGAGCAAGTGTGAAATGACTGAAAAGCAACCAGAAGGCTACAACTGCGAAAAGAATAATACCATACTGATAAGCTGGGGAGATTTTTGTTAAGAAAACATGTAGTCGTTGGTGGAATTCTATTCAACTACAAAATTTCAGGCTTCTTGGATTCAGAGAATATAATGCTTGCTAATCATTTGGACCATAAGATAACATTTTAATGAGGATTACATGATTTCACTGGAAGGGAAAATGTTCTAAATCCTTCCACTCAAAATTGACGGCTTGTATTTAAAACTGTCTGACACATTCTAAAGTCTGAATATAGATTTAACACTAAGCAAGCAAAGCTGGGTCCGGTTTTGTCAGAATTCTTCTAGAACCGCATTGTTTGATGTTAGAAATCTAGATTTTTGTGGTAGTTCCCCTTCTTCACGCTAGGGAAAGAGATTCTAAATCATTGTAAGTAATGGAATCAGAAATAATCTTTCACACTTTGTTCCCAGCCTGAGCCCTATGGGCAAAAATTTTTCCTGTGCTGCCTGCACAGCATTTCCCAGGCTGCCTATCAGACTGTGAAAGCTTTTCCAGAAGAGAGGGCATAAGAGAAGAGTATCATAGGATGATTATGCATAGGACAAGTCACATCAGGGCAAAAATGTAGACCAACATACAGCTGAAGAAAGGGACAAAGTATGGTTAGAAGGAGTCAGTCATAACTGAGGCAGTGAATATGAAAAACAAAGGCATGCTCAGGGGAAGAAAATGGCAAAAATTAAGAGCTCAGGCTTTGGGACCAGATTGCCTCCCTCTCCCCTGGCTCTGTCCCTGAGTAGCTGTGTGACTTTGGACAAGTGGCTTAACACCTCTGTGTCTTGATTCCCCAACAATATAATGAAGATAATAGTAGCACCTACCTCATAAGTTACTGTGAGATTTAAAGGAATTAGTACGTTAAATAGATTTAAAATAGTACCAGGCAAGTAATACGCCCTTAATAAATATTTAGTTTTCATTTTCAAAACTTAGGAAAACTTAAGAATGAGTTAAAAATTTATGTGAGGTGAAGTTTAAAGTGATATTCACAGTTAGTCTTTATCCTTACCCAAGGACACTCTTAGTAGGAAAATACACACACACATAGAGTCAATCCAATCATGGGGCATGGGTGAGGTGGGGTGAGGAGTACACTTAAGGAGCAGCCTGGTGTGTTTCAACCTAAAAATAATAACCAGAGATTAAAGAACTCAGTTATGACTCCAGAGGAAAAAGGAAAAGTAGAACTTTCTTCAGGACATGTTATTGATATTTTATGAGAATTTGATAAGGCAGAGCATTAGAGAGTGAATGCTAAATGTGTGCAGGTTAATAAAGACTTCCGAAGGTAATAAGAATCTTGGACTCTGCACACACAGGTGCTCTAAGAGGCTTAGTAATTACTTAAATGAAAGGACACTGCACAATCACAATTTCCACAATCACAATTCACATCTGGGGGGTCACTTACGGTCGATAATGTTATTGATGCCATTCCATCTTCTGTATCATGTTAAAAGCATCTTAGCTTCTAAAATGAAGATGCTTACAGCAGTTTCCTGTATCTTGTTCATTTCACCATCATTTCAATGAGATGTTTTAACCTTGTGTTTAAAACATTTTAAATACTAGAGCCTTCTCATGGAAAAGCTTTGTGGTCTAAATATAACATCAAAAATACAAATGCTAGGGCTTCCCTGGTGGCGAAGTGGTTGAGAGTCCGCCTGCTGATGCAGGGGACACGGATTCGTGCCCCGGTCCAGGAAGATCCCACATGCCGCGGAGCGGCTGTGCCCGTGAGCCATGGCCGCTGAGCCTGCGTGCCTCCAGAGCCTGTGCTCCGCAACGGGAGAGGCCACAACAGTGGGAGGCCTGCGTACCGCAAAAAAAAAAAAAATGCTAGTAACAAAGAAATTTTAATAAAAACAAGGTAAGACTTAACTTAGTGATTTTTTATTGTCATACTACTGAGGATGTTCGCATGCAAAATTATGATGTCTTGTATTGTCATCTTCAGGTGAATCTGGCAATTTTATGCTAAGTATACTAAGGTATACTAACAATAAAATACTCCTTTATACTTGAAATTTTTCTAAATAATCTCCGCCAAAATTACATGACAAAATCATTACTCCCCTGAGTTAATATATCGATAATTCATGCCCAATGTCTCTTCATAGAAATAACTTAGGTAATAGCAAGGTAATTTTCCCCAATAATTTACTGTGTCAAGGGTCCCCAAGACCACCCCAGGTTTGATGTTTCCCTATAAGGACTTGTAGGACTCAAGCTATAGTCACACTCATGAAGATTTATTACAGTGAAGATTTATTACAGTAAAAGGATAGAAAGCAAAATTCAACAAAAGGAAAAGGCACACGGGGTGAAATACAGCGGAAACCAGACACAAACTACCAAGAGCCAGTGGAGTCACAAAGAATGCAAGCGCTTAATTTCCTCATCCAAAGTGCTTAATTTTCCTCATCCTTAATTTCCAACAATGTGTGTGAAATTTTATCTACTAGGGAAGCTTGTTAGACACTCAGTGCCCGGAATTTTACTGGGGACTTGTCACATGGGTACCCTCTGCATAGCATGTACCAAAATCTCAGACTCCCAAAAGGAAAGCAGGTGTTCAGTGTAAACCATATTGTTTATATGAACAGTTTAGGCACAGTGAGCCTCTCTTATCATTTAGGGAAATTTTTATGTCAGTGTAGGGAGCTATTTGCCAGCCAAGTTGCTAGACACCAGCCCAGGAACAACTTTGCAACCAGAACTTTCTAAGGATAGCAGTCTCAGGCTCTCTTCTGCACATGCACCAAGATAAATTTTTGGACCAGTTTTTAAGACTGAGAAGGGAGTTTAGCTTTCCTGACGACTCTGAACTTGACTTGCCTAATGAAACTGTCAGAAATGGTAGCACGGCTCCATGATATAGGTCACTGCCAACTGACAAGTGTATAGGCTCTGCTAACGCATTTTATCACTGCCACCTAACCATTGCTTTTCTAATTTTTTTTTTTCCTCTAAGGAACCATTACTCCCCATGACCCATTTTAAAGAAAAGAATCTGATGGAGCACTTAGAAAGATCAGAATCCTAGCTACCAAAAGTATGTCTATCTAATTCTACTAAAGGGCATCTTCACAGATATCAAAATAAAGCGGCAAATTTCTATGTCAGAGATTTGCGAATCTTAAAGAAATTACAATCAATTCTTGTTTTTCTTCAAAATGTGGAGTTCCAAAACGGGAGACAAGAAATGTAGAGATCATTTTTGACACTCCCCCTTCTCATGTTTATATTGTAAATTATTAAAGTTTGTCAATGTCAGTTCCTAAAACATTTCCCAGATTGGCTACTGCTCTCCCCATCCACTCTGCAACTCCTGTCCAAGCTACCTTTATTGCATGATGCTATAGTGATATAGACTCCTAACTGACCTTCGTATGTCCCATTTTGATCCTGCCCTAGATATTTTCTATCTTACAGGCAGATTGATCTTTTAAAAACACGATCATCTCAGGTTTCCCTTCAACATCTTTCCATATATTGATAACGAAGAACACCCAAATTATTATCAGGTTCTGCATTATCTGGCCCAGACCAACCTTAGCAGCCTGACTTCATGCCTTGATGTCTCTTGCTTTCTGAGTTACAGCTGTAGAGGCCCTGTACAACCAAGGGTCTGCCCACCAGCTACTCTTGCCACGTCTTCCTTCTTTATTAGTTGATTTCTACTCATTTTCCTAGTCTTGACTCACAGTATTACCTCCTTGGGGGATTCTTTCCTATGTTGCATATCTCTATTTCTAAAATATAAGCTACCCGACAAAGGCAGGGATTCCTTTCATCTTGTTTATTGCTCTATCCCCGGTATCTATCACAGTGCCTTACACTTACTAAATGCTGAATAAATATAGGTTGAACGAATGACTCCATCAATATCCTTTATTCCCTATGCTTCACAGTCCTTAGCATGTCACTAAGCATAATCAAAACAGACCTAACAAATACAGGCAGATTACTTACTATGTACAAGGGTGCAATCTCATGGGATTTCAAGTTTCTGCTCAGAATGCAGTATTTTCTATTTGTTGTTGTTTTTGTGTCAGTTTTGTGTTTTAGTGTTTATAGAGAAAGACTTCTCAGAGACACCTAAAAGAGATGATAGAATATAATGATTAGAAAAAAAGGGAGGAAGTACCTTTTTTATCACCTGCATCCTGCTGTGTGCAAAACCTAAAGTACGTGTGTGTTTTTCCACATTTTCTACCAAATGTTTAGATAAGTTTTATCTCTTTTCCTCAATGAGCCACTTCTACCACCTGAGCCAGATATACAGTATGCACCTGTGGGTCCTTCTTAGTTCCCATCTAAAAGGACGTAAAAGACATAATTATTTCCTTTGATTATCAATTGCAATCTCATTTCACTTAGGACTTACTCATAGATGTTGAACTATGAATGTTGCCTTTATTTCTCTGTATCATCTTCCTGCTTATTCATTTTGAAGACCAAGGTGTTTAGAAATTCTCTTCCTATTGTCTTGGATAAAGCTGAATTAGAAATTTTTGAATTTAGTCTTTATACAAGTGTAATTCATAAATCAAAATATTGCTAACTGTAAAGCATAAGTTTTCATATATGTTGACATTAGAACAGTGTGTTAGCTAGTGTTCTCCAGAGAAACATAACCAGTAGGATATATATCTATATAGAGATAGATAGATAGGCAGATGGTAAATAGATAGGCAGATGAGAGAGAGAGAGAGAGAGAGAGAGAGATTTAAAGAGATTTATTATAAGAAATTGGTACACACAATTATGGAGGCTGAGAAGTCCCCACAGTCTGAAGTAGGCAAGCTGAAAACCCAGGAGAGCTGGGGGTGTGCTTCCAGTCTGAGGGCAGGAGAAGACCAGAGTCCCAGCTCAAAGATAGTATTGCTGAGAGAGAGCAAATTCTTCCTTACTCTGCCTTTTTGTTCTATTCAGGCCCTCAATGGTGTCCACCTACATAGGGGAGAGCAATCTGCTTTATTCAGTCTACCAATTAAAATGCTAATTGCATCCAGAGACATCCTCACAGACACACCCAGAAATAATGTTTGACCAACTACCTGGGCAAGTCAAGACGAAACATAAAATTAACCATCACAAATAGCATCTTCCTAGATGTTCTAGTTACAAAAATATAAAGTCTTGCCCTTCCTTTCTCTTTCTGCCAAATAAGAAGCACATAATTAGTTTGTTCAATTATGTAATACAGCATTGGTTATAACCCTGAAAATCTACCATACCTATTACCCAAACCACACTTCCCAGGACTTTTCTTACCTGACATATAAAATCCAACCACAATGTTATGCTCACACAGCATTTTCAAAGGTTTTTCTTGGGGCTTTAGTTTTCATTTCATGTATGTGGCAATTACCTCAACACCATGGCCACTTGTTTTTCATGATTGGAAACCTTTTGATATGTTAAATGATATGACTGACCTATTTCCCAACTGTAATAATACTGGTTATTACAAGGTGATGGGTAGGAATTATTCACTGATCACACCATAACAATAGATGGATATAAACCCCTATACTTATTCTCCTCTCTCAATTATTTTGTACTTTGTTGCTATGCTTGAACCTGACAAATTACTCAGAGCATAAATTGCATCATTTTCTGGTCATTACTGGAGCAGTACAGCTGTATTGGAAATACTTCTAAATATTTGTGTAGTAAAGAACTTGGCCTCACCCAAAGAGGTCTAGCATTTGTCCTTAGCATTTGGGAGGCAGTCTGTAAACCCTTGAAATTTCCTGTGTGATTGCAGTGTCTTTGTTATTCATGATTTGCCCCTCTACCCAGATACGATAGTTTGTGCTAAGGAGGTGACTCATGGTGAAGCACTCTGGCCAGCTGATATCGACCTGACCTCTGAGGAAAGGGATGACTGAAGACTGAGGCCAATCACATGGGCAATCAATCAGTCAATTATGCCTATGTAAGGAAGCTTCAATAAAAACTCTGGACACCAAAGCTTGAATGAGCTTCCCAGATTAACAATACTCTGCATGTTGTCAAATGTTGAAGCTAGGAGAGTAAAGTGTCCTGAGAACAATAGAAACTTCATGTGGGGAGCATTCCTAGACTCTGCCTTATGCATGTCTTCCTTTGGCTGGTTCTAGTTTGTATCCTTTCCCTATAATGAACCATAACCATGAGTATAATAGTTTTCAGTGAGTTCTGTGAGTCCTTCTAATGAATTGTCCAACTTGAAGGTGAGTTTTGGGAATCCCACCAAACTTGTAGTTGCTGTCAGAAGTGAGTCTTGAGAACTGTGCACTCAGAATTTGCAGTTTGCTACAAATGGCATTAAACTGCAAATTCTGAATGCACAGTTCTCAAGAGATTCTCATACTAAGTCATGACAGAGAAAGACAAATATCATATGATATCACTTATATGTGTAATCTAAAAAAAAGGCAACAAGTAAACTTACTTACAAAACTGAAATAGAGTTACAGATGTAGAAAATAAACTGATGGTTACTGAGGGATAAGAGAGGGGGAGGGATAAAGTAAAAGATTGGGATTGACACATACATACTACCATGTATAAGACAGAGAACTGATAAGGACCTACTGTACATACACACTACTATGTATAAGACAGAGAACTAATAAGGACCTACTGTATAGCACAGGGAACTCTACCCAATACTCTGTAATGGCCTATATGGCAAAAGAATCTAAAAAAGAGTGGACATATGTATATGTGAATTTGCAGTTTGCCTGATGCCAGGTAATATCTAAAAGCAAAACAAAACAGAAAAACGTTATCCTGCATAAATAGTGCAAATATGGGGAAGCATGTATTATGAGTCACACATCAAGGAATGAAAAAAAATTCCTTAATATCACAAATTAGTAAGTGTTATAGCCACAGGGTGCCCCACAAAGAAATCCATGCCATGCAGCCTTTTCTGATATATACTTTTAATTGCCATCTGTTAATTTGCTTCTCTTTGTCTCACAGTATTTTTTAAACAAAATTTCATAAACATTTACAGGAGGCTGTGAAGCAAAGATTTATTGCCTAAAAGTTTGAAAAAAATCAGTATCTATTAACATCTTTACCCCAATACCTTGGTTATATTCATCACCATTGTCTATTTCTCAACACATATTCTGGCCCTAACTGACTATATAGTGTTTTCTCGTTCCAGGGCTTGACATACATTTTCATTTCTTTCTGAAATGATTGCCTTTCCCATTCTTTGTCAGATTGACAGATACCCATCTTTTGGGTTTAAATTTAATTTGGGTTTTTATATATTTATTTATTATAATTTGTAATTATATTTCTGTATATATATGATTTATATCTGTATATATATATATATATATTTGACTACTTAACTATAAACCTTTGTCTGTTTTATTCTCCATTATATCTTAATGTGTTTTATATAATACATGAACCATAAGAGATGCTATTAAAAAAAACTTACCTGTCTTAACTGTGATCTTTGCAAACTGGTTTTAGGGATGTAAGATATTTGGTTGACAGGACATAAGGAATAATAAGTTGGAAAACTTAGCAATTGTTTGTCTCCAGAGTTGAAGAGATTGGTGAAACAGCAAGCAGAAAATGCCTGCAGAAGATAATGAAGAAAAGGGTTTGGGAGTCTATACATTCTTTTGAGGTAAGACGACTAGAAATCCAGCAGTAGGTCCAATTTGACTGAGACAGAGAGAGGGTGCTTAAAGAGCTTCTGGGCAAGAGATTCATAATAAAACAGCAAAAAGCTCAATGTGAGGCAATTGCTGTTGGAATCAGTCCATTTGGATCCAGACTGTAGTGGGTAGATTGGGTACATTGTTCTTTCCCAAGGCCTGGAGCTGAGAAAAACAGCCTGTCTTGGGCGCAAATCCAGCTAAAACTATGAAATAAGACTTCAGTGTTAAACCAGAGCAAGCTAAATTCTGTGACAAGATGTGTGCACTTATCCTTTACCACCTGTTTATAATTTGTGCCCCAAGATTAATCATGCAAAAGGCAATTTTTTAACTCACTCAGACCATCTCTCAGTTTCCTTATAGCACCAAGCTCATAACCACCCAGGAACTTGCACGTGCTCTTTCCTGTCTGGAACATCCCCCTACCTGTCTGCTTAACTCTTATTCATCCTTTATGCCCCACATTCAATACACTCCTTTTAAAAGACTTTCTCCATTTCACCCAATTTAAACCAGTGCACTGCTGACTTTATAACAGAAAGTCCTGATTAGGCATTTATATGCACTATTCTTATATAAATTCATGACAATTTATATACATTTTTGTGTTTGTTTGTTGAACAACTTGTCTCCCTACTAGATTATTAAGGTTAGTATCACAAGGTTAGAGTTTATGTTTATTTTGTTTACAACTGTATCTCTAGCATTTAGCACATTGACTGATACACTGAGTAATAAATACTGATTGAATGAATGAATCCCAGTCATGAATGTGTACTGGGCTAATAATCCCATATGGAGAAGGAATGAAAAATTGTCAGAGGCTGTGGGTACAAGGTCTCAAACACATATGGAAAATTCCTACTAAATCTGAAGTGATAAGATAGACAGTCAAGTATGGCTACTTTTCTGCCGTGGGCACCTTGACAGTTTCAATATAGCTTAACTATGCTATGTTTTCTTTAAATATAATCATGTTTTTTAGACTGTGAGTTCATGTTAATTGGTCTGGTTGCAAATTAGTAAGTGCATTATGTCATTTTTATAGTGTACTATCCAAAGAAGAGAGTCTGTCAGATGGAAATAGAGTAAATTTAATTAATCCCACTAAACAAAATCAGATGATCCAGAAAAAGGCATATTTTGAAAGAGGTTTCACTTATGCTGATAAGTAAATTGCCCTGTCAGTGTCCATTAATTTTAGAAAAGAAGAAAAATAAAAGACCCCATGAGTGCATATTAAGTTAGATGATTTTTTTAATCATGTTTTTCAAAAGAAATAGGCTAAAGGTGTGGAATAAACTTGATCCTCTTGATTTTTTTCTTGAATAACCATATACCAAATATCTGCTTTAGTTACCTGTTGTCATAAAGCCCACATTGATTTCCGCCAACATTGGTGAACAGCCAATAGTGGGTGGAACTAATGGGGCCCTACCTTCTGTAATTAGAGATGCCATCTAACTTTGTTACTGCCTTAGGTTAGTTCTTAATTGAAATCGCTTACATGTGATTGTTACTGTTAATGGGAAAGGATATTAAATACGGATTATATCTTTCATAGTCTAGCTAGCTGGGCATCTTGGACTTAATACTCCCCATCTGTGACCCTTTACAATACATTAAGCACACCTTTTCAGCAGCAGCCCTATTACAGTTAATCATGCTGGGGAAGAGATTACACTGAAAGTATTAGCAAGGCACTGACATTAACCAAATGCTAGTCAGATGTGTCAAGGAACAAAGAGCTAAGTCTAGACTCTGTATTTTGAATGGACTTTGAGCTTTTAAGTCAATGGTATATGAGTCTTTCCATCCGTCAATATGGGGATTGCCGGACTCTCAAATTACAGTGATATGTAGCCTCATGTTTTGTTAGTAAAACTACAGTAGTCAACTCATCTACCTGCTTAGGAAATTTCAATGCAAATTTTTCTGTTTATTTCTCTGTAATGTGCATATCCTTTCAATAAAAAGCAATATGCAGTACATACATGGAGTTGCAAGTAATAAAACAAGGCTTTAAAATTCTTCAGGAAAAAATAAGTCAAATAGTAAGTATAATGATAATCTTAGCAACATATAGAATGCACTGTAATACTACTTTTCGTTTCTGGAAACTCCATTGCCTCCTGTAAAAATTAGATAGATGGTATATAGCCTTATGTATGAAAAATGTAAATGTTAATGGGAGATAATCAAATGTCTGGGAAGATCATGTTTCTCAGAGCCTAGAAACAGAAAAGAGAGGAGACAAAGTTACTGTGTAAGAACCGGGGAACTGGGACATGCCTGTGTCATGGATGATTGTTAGGTTGAATCATTCTTGCTTAGCTTTATACAGTAAAATGATGAAAGGTCTGAAGGGTGGGGCTGATGGGCAAGTCTGCCTTATATTGAGGTTAGCCCGAGGTTCAGAAGTGAGCTTTGTAACAAAGAATAAATGTTCCTATGGTTCAGTGTCGGACATAGGCCAGAGTGTAGAGGGGAAGTTGATTTATGGAGATTGTAGATTTGGGACTATTTACAAAGAACATGTTACTGAAAAGATTCTAACCTATCTACGTGTAGCTTAGAGCTTCATCAGTTCTCTATACTTCATTAGTAAACTGTGCAGAGCCTATTCCATAGAGTAACTTTAGTTCTTCTCAGGGAATCCTTTATTACATTTGTAGGGTCCTAAATTTTAAAAATATATTCCATCGTTGCTTTGTGTATTTAAAACCTTAATATTTAGATAACCTTTTTCTCAAAATTTCTACTCCTAGTAATTATTATTTTTATTCATAAATTATTAGATAACACATATATGGTGTTTACCATGAGTCAAAGTCTACATACTTTATGTACATCTAAAACCTCAATTAATTCTCTTTTAAAAAAATTTTATCAAAGTATAGTTGCTGTACAATATTATATGTTACAGGTATACAGTATAGTGGTTCACAATTTTAAAGGTCATACTCCATTTATAGTTATTATAAAATATTGGCTATATTCTCCATGTTATATAATATATCCTTGTAGCTTATTTTATATATAATAGTTTATACCTCTTACTCCCCTACCTCTATATTGCCCCTCCCTCCTTCTCTCTCCCCACTGATAACCATTAGTTGGCTCTCTATATCTGTGAGTCTGCTTCTTTTTTGTTATATTCATTAGTTTGTTGTGTTTTTTAGATTCCACATAAAAGTGATATCATACAGTATTTGTCTTTCTCTGACTTCTTTCACTTAGCATATTGCCCTTCAAGTCTATCCATGTTGCTGCAATTGGGAAAATTTTGTTCTTTTTTAATGGCTGAGTAGTATTCCATTGCATATATATACCACATCTTCTTTACCCATTCATCTGTTGATGGACACTTAGGTTGCTCCCATACCTTGGCAATTGTAAATAATGCTGCTATGAACATTGGGGTGCGTGTATCTTTTTGAATTAGTGCTTTCGTTTTTTTCAGATATATACCCAGAAGTGAAATTGCTGGGTCATATGATAGTTCTATTTTTACCTTTTTGAGAAACCTCCATATTGTTTTCTGCAGTGGCTACACCAATTTATATTCCCGCCAGCAGTATACAAGGGCTCCCTTTTCTCCATGCCCTTGCCAACATTTGTTATTTGTGTTCTTTTTGCTGATAGCCATTCTGACAGGTGTGAGGTGACATGATGATTTTGACTTGCATTTCCCTGATGATTAGCATTGTTGAGCATCTTTCATGTGCCTGTTGGCCATCTGCATTTCCTCTTTGGAATAAAACCTCAATTAATTCTCATAGCAACCCTATGAAATGGTCACAGTTACATTTCTTTCAGGTAAAGAAACTGAGACATGGAAAATTCAGGTAGCTTACCTAAGATCACATAGCTACTGGCACACAAGGCTGTGAACCCAGAGGTTCTGGTTCCTGGGGACTGTGCTCTTATGCACTAGAGAATATTGCTTCTTATGAGGATGGGAATACCAGCTAACTAAAATAATGAAACCATCTTAGATGCAACAGCTGGGGCTTTGTTAAGAAAGTTATGGCATATCTACATAATAGATGAAATAACATTATTTTATGCTATGGAACATGCTCACATTATATTGATTAACCAGAAAAGTGACTTTCGTCATGGAGTACAGATACTGTGGAGCAGAATCCCTAGCTAACCAGCAAAGAACATGTAGCATGAACAAGAAATAAGTCTGTATTGTTTTAAGCCATTGAGATTGTGGATTGCTTGTTACTGCAGCATAATATAGCCCATCCTAACTAATAGAATGAAAAACAGCAATGCTCTAAATACAAAACAGAATCTGAAGAAACAACCTAAGTGTAGTGGTGAAGATGGATCCTAACCACCCAAATGGATTATACTGGAACAGAAAAGGGCACAAATGTACTTTAATTCAGTTGTCTACCCTTGGAATTACACACCTCCATTTTTAAACACCACCTTTTAACTGTTACTGATACTTAAGCTTCAGTCTTCTTGTCTGAAAAAGTGAATAATTTACTGTGAGAATTCAATGGAACAAAATGTGTAAGGCTCTTAGCACAAAGTCTAGCACACAATAATAACTCAAACCATAGTAGCTTTTTCATTCATGGGGTACCATCCTAGCAACATGATAGAGCAACAGGTTAGACCTAAAATTGTCCTGAGAGATCAAATTTCTATTGCCAGACAAGGACTCACTTGTTTTTACTTCTTTTAGTTACTTTTAGATTCTGGGCAAAAACGGTGAGAGATGGAGAGGCTTGCTCTCATTGTTTAAGGTAAAGCGACTGCAGCCTTTCACATAATCCATATTTCACAAATAAAGAAACCAAAGTTCTTTAGACAAAGTCAAATGCCAGTAAGCCAGAACTCCTAATTTCTTTTTGTTAAATATTCACATTATGAGACATTTTTATTTAATACCTAATCTCATCAATTCCAGAGAGTTATAACTTGCCTGAGAGGATAGCATCCCTAAGATGTCACAGAAAAAATCATGAAAAGTATCTGCAGTCCATGGAGCTTCACCAGGTGGCCACAGATGGTTCTGACCATCAGAAAATAACTGGTGTTGAAGAATAAACTACCTTCTTTGATTGAGCTCTCCCATATTGTGTGTGTAATAGATGAGATTAAGCTTAGTCTGAACAATACTAAATTCTGGAATCCTTGTTGACTTCATTATACCTTATAACTAAAAACAAACAAGCAAACAGAATAACTTACGCTAACAAGTTCGGGAAGTCTGAGGAGGGCTATATGTTGTGTATAACAAAAAACAAAGCAGTAGCAAAGAAATGAGAACCTATGTTAATAAGGTAAAATGAATCAAGTCTTAACATGAACTCTGAACAATCTGATAGAGATGTCTTTAAAGGCTATACGGCAAGGAACAAAATTCCATTGGCAAATTCTGCTTTTCCCAAGGTTTATATTCCCATCCTTTCTAATGAAATGTTTTATCTTGAGAGTTTATTTCTCATTAAATATTAGTGAGGAAAACATTTATATCTTATAATTTTGAGATATTTGCTTGGAGTATTTAGGTAGATCCTATACATATTTAAGAGAAGATATGAGATCAATATCTATATACATTCCTATCTACTAAAAAGAAAATGCCTTCTTACTTCTCAAGGGGTCCTTTACAACTGCTATTTTAAGCTTAGTAGCTTGAACTCCTATAAAACAAAATTAACTCTGCCACTGGAAATTTAAAGAGATCATGTCCTTACTTTGCTTATTTATAAAGCACACCCAGGTATTCCTAGTGTCTTTTTTATTTCTTTTGAGTTTATACACACACAAAAAATGTTGGCAAAATAAATTTAAAACTTAGATATTAAAATTATTGTGCAAGGTAACACAAGTTAGTTGCTTTCTCTGTATTTTTACACTGAAGTCAAATTCAATTTTATGTATGTAATTCTCATGTTATTATAAGTCTAGTTCTTGTTTATTATAGAAAACAGATCTCATGAACAGCATTATTTAGATTTTTATTAGCATATTAAAAAGCACAGATTCTTCCCTACTATCTACAATTTTGAATAATCCAATATTTTTCTATGTCGTGTGAGTTCTAAGCTTTGCTTTTTGAAATCCTTGAGTTTCAAAGAAATATAAATTTCCTGAAGAGGGATTATTAAAATATTGTGATATTGCCTAATTATCATCACTTTTATCTCCTTTATACTATAGGTTATGGGGGTAGATTCTATCCTATGGGGTTTGTTCCTCAAATTGATCACCCTAATAGATAGTAGATAGATAGATAGATAGGTCACTTGGCTCTGATTTTATATATTTCACTTGTCTCTGATTATTCTATTGAAACAATATTTTTAGGAAGTAGCAAATAAACAAGAAATCAATCCCAGATATTGCTTATTTTTATACCCCATTATGTTCTAATTTTTGAGAATGCCTCATAATTAAATATCTAATTCTGTTACGTTTATAAATTTTTGTAATATCATAAGACTTTTTCCTCTTTCTACTTAATATGTATGATGTAACATAGAGTATTTTTTAAATCCATTATTTTGGTTTAAAACATCGTTTAGAATGAAGCAATGAAAGTCTAACATTTGTTTTACTCATATCATCTCAAAAAGGTTAGTAATGTAATTACTTAAGAGAATTTGCAAATGTAATTTAGAGTTCATTGATTATATTATAAATCATTTATTTAAATAAAAACCTTTATATTTTTCCTAACAGAGTATCTTTTCTGGCATTGTGGACATGTTAATGATTGGTATGCAGCCTTAAACGTTTATTCGAAACAGAAAATAAGTGCACATGTGTGCATAACGCAGGCAGAAACAAGATTCCTATGAAGTAGATATTTCCAAATCAACAATTATTACCAGTGTTTTTTTATCTGCAGCCATATATTTCATTACATAGAAAAAGGGAGAGTAGTAAAGATAACACAGAAATGGAAATTCAATCACACAGTTAAGATATATAATTCCAGTTGGAAAAACTTGCTTCTTGGTCACAGTATTTTAGAAAATAATAGCAGGAAGAGTAAGGCTGTTTCCAGGATGGCTTCTGTGTGGGAAAAAAAAACACTTCCTCTGTGTTTCTCCTTTATTCTCACACTACTGCCACGCTCACAACACTTCTAAAACCAGACCACACCAAGCAATTCTCTGTGATACCAACTAGGTGTCCTACAATATAATTCAGTTTGGACACTGTCAACTTGGAGATAACATCAGATCCCACAGGTTAAAAGTACTCAGTCCCATAAGACTTCCTGCCACCCCCCAAATACTTCAGAGGCCAAACGCAAGCCCCAGGTTGTCTCCTATATTTCTGACCAAACAGCTGTAAGTCAGAGTTCCCACAATCCCCTTCTTGAGTGCTAGAATGACTCACAGAACTCAGGAAAACACTTACTGGTTTATTATATAATAAAGAATATGATAAAGGTTACAGATGAACATCCAAATGGAAAAGATGCATTGGGCAAGGTATGGTGACAGGGCTTGGAGTTCCATGCCCTTGTCAGGCGTGACACCCTCCCAGCACCTCCACATGTTCAGCAACACAAAGCCCATACGATTGGGATTTTTTATGGCAGTTTCATCATGTAGCCATGATCAATTATAAACTCCATTTCTGGCCCCTCAACCCTTTCTGGAGAGCAGAGATAAACCTTCCAAGCTTCTAATCATAGCTTGGTCTTTCTGGTGACCAACCCCATCCAGGAGCCCACCAAGAGTCATCTCATTAGAACAAAAGATTCTCCTATCACCCAGGAAATTCCAAGGATTTTGGAACTCTGTGTCAAGAACCAGGGTAAAAGACCAAATTTAGAATAAAAGATGCTCCTAGTATTCTTATCACTTGGGAAATTATAAGGGTTTTAGGAGCTCTGCACAGGGAACTAGGGGCAGAGACCAATGTATATATCTTCTATTATTTCACAGCCTCCTTCCAAGAAATTTGTTGAGAATTTTAAGCTCTCAATACATGGGTCTGGAACAATTTTAAAGGAACAACATTTATGTTTTTGTCTTTTCTCTGTTTCAACAGAGTGCTGCATACATATCTCTAAGATCTGGTGCAGTATTGTTATTACTTATTCTGATGTCCATTTGACTTACTATATTTTATAGCCCTTAAGCCCAGAAATACATTTTGATTGTGCTTTTAATCAGTGGTATACCTAGCATATTTGACACCTGGAGCAATAATTGTTTAACACCTTCCCCCACATTTGACAAAATTATTTTCAGTAACATTCACAAAATGCAACAAATATATATTTTTTCTGTAAACTAAGTTTTCCACTTACCAACCAAAAATATTACACCTGGCAATTTGCCCTCTATTTCACTGATTTAAATTTTAAGAACAAATAAAAAGTGGCCGTATAGGAAAAGAAGATTTTAATCTGTGTTAACTCAAGTTCTGTTTCTTCATTTTTACAGTGTGCTGTCTTTATTTAGAAACAGTAGTTTAAATGAAGGAATATATAGTATCAACAAAGCTTAGAGATTCAACTGAGTGGAGTTTCCCAAATTAAATTCCACATAGATTAGAATGTCAGTTAAAGGGTAAGTAATAGAAATGTTCTAATTTGAAGAATATATGTTTGTAATTGTACTATACACACACACACACACTCACACACACACACACACACACACACACACACACACATACGTATATATATAAATTCAACAGTAGTTACAGCCTAACAGAGCTCAGAGAAGCCTGCTTAGACCAGAAAAACTGTCCAGCTCACCCAGGGAACAGTGAGCTACATAAAGTGATTGTTGTTTTGTGCCACTAAGTTTAGAAGTAGTTTGTTACACAGTAAAAGCTAACAAATACAATATTTTTAGGAAATTTCCAAATGCCTCGCCAATACTGGTAGAGCTAACAATTCCATTCAAAGAGGAAGTTTGTTTTAAACTTAAAAATACTGACATATAGGCACAGCTTGTTCTTCCACTACTACCTCTAATTGCTGTTTTTTTCTAATAAAACTGCAGAAACCATACTCTATTTGGCAATGTGATGAGCACAGTTATGGTCAAATTCTATCAGGAATCTTTGGGAAAATATGACACATGGGAACACAAGGGCACATTGACTGAATTTTTAAGTGCTGGGCATTGAGCTAAGTACCTCCCATGCATTACCTCATTTACCATTCAAAGAATGTCTTATTTTTAATCTCCACTTTAAAGAAAAAAAAATGAGACACAAACAGTCTAAGTTACTAACCTAAGATAACCCAACCAGTAAGTTAATGAACTGGGATCCAAATGCATATTTGTCTGACTCAGAAAATGTTTAAATATTTTGCAACCTGCAAAACATCTTACAGTTTGTGTAAATACCTAAGACTACTGGAGCTTAAAGAGATTTTTAAACTATGTAACAACATTTTTAAAGATGAAGAAACAATAGAGAAGTTAAATTCAAGATTTTATAGCTAGGGAGTGGCACAGCAGGAACTAGAAGGTTCATTATAGGAAATTAGATTCTCGAGTCTAACATGGTTAAATATGATTCCTATATACGGTGTACTTTGGGTCTCAGCTTTTGTGTAACCAGGACGGAAGGTGATAGAGGGTTGAATTACAGGTGAAGGTGGCAGTGATACAGAAAATACTCCATCAAAACTTTTGAGGCTGGCAATTACCAATTTCCCTGCTAATATTCCAGCATCAGGTCATTGTTTATCTAAGGAAATCTCAAATTCCTTGGGTTTCTAACTTAAAGAATTTTCAAGGAGACAATGATATGAGCAGTTCCCTAAACCTAGCAATACACTTTCTCTCTTTTCCTTTTTTGGGATGAAAACACAGTTGATATTTTGACTTGCAAGGTTAAAGCAAATTCAAACAAGATTTTCTTTAATCAGTTCAAGAAGAACTAGAACCAGAATTAACTATTTTAAAGAAAACATTTGAAAAGACTCCTTTAGTGTTTGGGAAAATGAAATGTCAGTACCAGTGTTTTGGCACCAGAATGTCTCTGATTAATGAGCAAATAGAAGCTTTCTTATCTGACTTTCAATCACCTATCCCAGATTTCTAGATTACCTCTGATATTATGTTCTTAAATTTTTCTCTCATGGTCTGATCCCTATTTAAAATATTATGTTTGGTAGTATAATTCATTTCAAGTAGGAGGAAGAATTGTATGATTTAGAAGTTTAATATTTAGAAGAGAATTTTCTTCCTGATCTTATCCACTACTTAAATTATTTTACATGTTGTGTTGAATATACCATGAATAAGACAATGTTGTAATCAAAAGGTTACATTGTCTTTGGAATCATAAATATGTAAAAAACACATGCTATGCTCAGGCACTGGAGGATCAAGTATCCACCAGCCACATTTTTTCAGACTTTGGTTTGATAAACCTATCAGTCCCTTTCACACTGAGAACCTCCTTGATAGAAAATAACATGGCTTGTCCCACCCTGCTAACCCTGTTCTGTTTTCTTCTTTGTGGCATCTATCATCATCTCATATACCATGTATTTACTTGTTTTATTTGTTAACTCCTTATGTATGTTCTGTGAGGTCAGCAATATTATCTGAGGTCAGCTCTTAGGATAACTTCTCTTCTAGAAGACATCTAATGCAGCAGTTATTATCTGGTATCACTATATTCTCAATGTCTAAAAAGGTACCTAACACATGTCTAAAATAGTGATCAACAAATATATTTGAATGATGAATTAATACCTTTCTACTTTTCCTAGTTACGTATATAAAACCTTGTAACGTCACTTAAACTTTTAAAACTTCAGTTTCTGGAATAACAGATTAAAAGTGCAAACTGTGTTCCCCAGCTTCTGTTGCATGATATCTAGTCCTACTTATGGTTTTTTCATGATACGTGTTTAATATGTATAAGTCTACTGCATGCATCTTCTATGTTCTTTCCCTTCACTTGCCTTCCCTTGCCTTTCCTTGCCTTCCTTTCTGTCCCTCTCTCTCTCTAATCTCAGTTGTTGCCTTTAGTACTGGCAGATGAGCTGCTCCCAGTAGGTTTCTATCTCCCACCAGGCCGGCCCCTGCTATTCTGAGAATAGCCCCCAGCTCCCAACATGCAACTAAAGTTTTGTGTCTGGACTCTTAGGATGACTTCTCTTCTAGAGGACATCTAGTGAACAAGTTCAAATACAATCCTAGCAACTTTGATCCATCTTCTTATCAAAAATCCTTGAAACTAAGTGAGAGATACAATTTAGGGTGACCATCCCCCACTCCACTTTCCTGAAACTCCTGGGAGATCGTAGGCAGCAAATGAATGTTAGTTTCTGCCCAAAATCTAGAATGGAAGTATAGTTACCTTGGATCTAAAGAGGATTTGAAAATTGTTTATTCTCAGTTAATATGTGATAAAACTGAAACAAAAGCCAAGGGACAAGCTTAAAGTCAGTTAGTGAGTAGTGGGAGCAGTGACATTTGAGACTAAATAAGGTAAGTGTAGAGGGATAGAGATTTTGAATTATTGATGTGAGTATGTGTGTGTATGTGTATGTGTAGTGTGAGTGTGTGTACTTTACTGGAGTTTCCTTCTACCTTCTGATTCTCCCCTCTATTTGGTCAGCAACGTGTTCAATAAGGGAGGAAATTACATAGCAGAAAACAAAAAGGGAACAGATTTATAGCTCTTGTGTTTTAGAAGCCTAAAGTTTAGGCCTAGGAAATGGGAGACATGGGTGGGTGCTTAGGCAAGAGACTTGGGAGAATGTGCATTGTGTAAGAGAACAGTCACCTCTCCTAAAACTAGAGAGACATCTTTGGTTTCACAGGAAGGTTGAGAGACAGAAGAGAATCTGCCTGAGGATGGAGAGGTCACTGGTGCCCAGGATGTGGCAACAGGAACTGCTGGGACCACATGAACAGGACCAAAATCAGCATCCAGAGGTGGAGAGAGCACTACCTCGCCCACCCTCATATCCCAGCAGCTCTGTGGAGGAAATGCTGCAAACTCCCAACGGGCATCAAAAGTGTTTGGGCTCAGGACCCACCTTGACTGCCTTCCCATTGGTATCTAGATTCAACTGTGGACTTTGCATATTCATCATTAGGAGTTATGGCCACCCCTGAGTCTGCTCTTTCCCTGAATGTCGACACACAAGCATTCAGTAAAAATACCAGCTCCAACTCCCAAGCTCATCCCCACTTATGTCCCCTTTCTCCATCTTATAGTACAATTACTTCTGCCCAGTCCACCCTCATATCTCACCCTGGAATCCTATAAAACTTCCTAATTAGTTTCTCAGGGACCTGTTTTTCCTCTTCTCCTTCTACCGTCCATATTTCACATAGCAGCCAGGATAATTGAAAAAAAAAATCAAAAAGTAAATCAGATCATTTCATTCCTTCAGTAATATCTAACTATCTTATCCTGGTTTATCAAGCTCTCTTTTATCTGGCCCCCACCTACTTCTCTGAACTTATTTCCTACCTCTGTCCTCTTTGTCTACTAGCCTCTGCCATACTGGTTTTTCTTTTTTTCAGTTTCTTGAAAATTCCAAGTCCATCCCATGTTAGAGTATTTTCTCTAACTCTTCTCTCTTCCCAGAATGTACTTTTCTCTCATCTTTCCATAGCTACTTTTTTTCTGTCACTCAAATCTCAACTTAAATGTTCAAAGGGGTCTTTCCTAGTACTAGATTTAAAGTAACCACCCAGTTATTCTCCGTCACACACAATCTAGCTCTTACACTAATAAAAATTTATAATACATTCATCTGCTTGATTGTTGTCTGTCTTCTCCATTCAGTAGTAAGCTCCATGAGAGCGGAGAAAACCTTTTTTTTTGGTCTTTTTCAGTGCTGTTCCTTTTGTCTGGAGCACTGTCTGGTACATAATAGGCACTCAGTTTGGTAATGAATGGATGAATGAATGGGTCTTTGTCTTTGAACATTGCTTGGATCCTATCTGGCTTACCATTTTCAGTGTCCTGGGTTGCTCACAAGTACTTGCATTGCATAAAATGATACTGGAGGGGTAGTGAAGGTTTGAAAGGAAAAGTCTCGCCCTCCCCCCAGCCCCACCCCACCCCCTGCCACCCACACATATGCACGTATTAAGTGATGCTAAAAGAAACCAGGTGAAAATCTGCTCCAAGATGGCTCAGTGGGGAAGCACCGTCCCAACACAGGACAGAGACTCTAATAAAACAGGGAAGAAGCTCAATAAATGCTGGTTGCCTTTTTAAATTTGAATTATGTACCTACCTTCAGAGGTAGAAACACGTAATGCCTCACACTTTAGTTAGACAACTTCTGTCCAGTACTGCCAATTATTGATCATATAATATCAGGCATTTTTTTTTTCTTTTTGGGCTTTGTATGGCAAAACATCTGTATAAAGGGAAATGGATAAAGTTAAGAAGATTTTTGTGAAATTAGAAAAGATAATTCTTAAAGTAATAAAAATGATGTATTATCATTAGTCATAATTATCAGTAACTATAAGTTGTCACTAATAATAATTAAAATAATTATTAATGCTAAGAGTTATTAGAAATGATAGTAGCTATTAGTAGCATAGTTATCAATGATGATAATAGTTATTTTTTAAGTACTTAGGATGTGTAGACAATATTCTAAGCACTGTACATGTACTAACTCTTCACAGCAGCTCTAAGCAATTGGTTTTATAGTCATTTTAAGAAACTAAGGCCCAGAGACTTGAAGTAACTTCTGTAAAGTTCTGCAACTAGTAACTTGCCAGAGCTAGAATTTGAACCCAGAAATTCTTTCTCCAAAGTCTGTACTCTTGGTAGAGAGCCTGGCATATAATAACCGTTAAGGCAGTTTTACATGCTTTCTATCCTTTTGTGATGAATTTAGGTTATTTTTATTATTTGTATGAGCTTTTTACATACCTTTTGTCATATTTGTTACCAGGCAAGATTTTTTTTAATATCACCACAAAATGTTAAATGTAAAACTGCAGAATCTAAAGAAATGTATGAAGTCCTTTAGTTTTTAAATCTACAAAGAAGCAATCCTTTGTGTGGGGGACAATGAAGAGTGAGAGAGTTTAAATCTGAACCTTCAGCATGTGAACACTTTAACCTGCATAAGTATTGATAACTAGCCTCCCTCAGTTCTGCCATTCATGAGCAAAGCCACGTGCCACTCAAAGCTCTAAAATAGCTGTTTTCATTTTGGAATATAATTTTTGATCTGTGTATTGGCATTTCCTAAATCTGAGAGGCCCGATGATCCAGGTCACGAAGTGAGGGAAGCTAAACCAAGGCTGCAGCCTCTGGCCAGATTAATTCTCTTCAACAAGTGGCCTCTGTCAGAAGCATGTTGTGTCCAGTATTTGTCTCACTATCTTCAAATTGTGCTTTAGAAACACATCTGGGGGTGATACAGCTCCTCATAAGGGGAAAAGATATAATTTGCTGGGCTGATGAGACACAGTGGGAAGACGGGACACATTCTCTTCCAGTTTCAAAGGACGATGGCAATAAAGCTCTTTATGAGCTTCAGTTATGCTGCACTGCAGTGATCTGCTTCCATCCCAGTAAAGACTCTCACTGCATATGGTTCTAATCAAAAATAAAAACTAGAGATAGTTCAAGGTCGGGTGGGGGTGGGGTTCCTGAAGAGAAGAGAGACAATTTTCTGAATTTAACTGATAACAGTTGAAACGTGAAACCCTAAAAGAGAAAACTAAAAGCTTTACCTTTATCCAAGAGTGTAATTAGGCATGTGGACATTTAGTGAACCTCAGGATTGTGGCTGATTTTCCAGGATACACTGGTTTTAAATAGTCAAATATTCTCTCCAAGTGTCTCCATCTATTTTAACCACATCTTGATTTTTTGTTCCAAAAATATTTCTATAAGACATACTGGTTTGTGAACATCGCCGTTTTGCTTTTAATTGAAAGACCAAACATATATAGCAATAAGCCTATATTTATAATGTGAAAATGAAGAATCAAAATGTGAATATTATTTGCCTTCTTGAATATTGTTCTTTGAAAACAAAGACAGGACTCTAAGACATTGGAGGGTGGGAGGGATAAACTAATTTCAGTTTGCAGCCTATCAGGAGAAAAAGCAAAAATAAGATTCTTAAACTATGCAATACATATTTCAATACAATATGAGCTGACATAGAATACACAGAATTTAACAAAACAGGAAGCATGCTTGACCTTTTATGTAATTATTATATCTTTAAAAGCAGAAAATTATTTTCCAAAAATTTAAATATATTAAATTTATCTCTAATGAATTCTTTATGTAATTCCCTATCTTCGGTTTTCAGACATTGGTGTACTATTGATGACTTGAGGTATTTGTTTAAAATGTAAATTCGTGGATCCTTGTTCTAGAGTATCTAACCTAGTAGGTCTGGGGAAAAGCATGGGAATCTGCTTTTTAAACAAGTATTTAGGGAAATATTACCCATATCTATATTTTCTACCTGTGAAAAACAATCTCACTTTCACTGAATGCCTACTGTGTGCCGCTTTTACAGACAATTTATTTCTTTACTCTTTACACCAGTCTTTTGAGTTAAATATTATTATCCACATTTTATTGACAGGCTAACTGAGGTGGAAGAAAGATACATTCCTCATGATGGTACAACATATAAAGAATGAAGTCAAAATTCAGAGACTGATAAGACCAAAGACCCTGCTCTTTCCGATTTACTATCTATCATGATAAAGACACATTCATAATCAATACTAGGAATAAAGGGTTTTTTAAAATATATTTTGGAGAAAAAACATTAGATAAAGGATAAAACAAAATGTCAAGAAGATGACAACCTATTTAATATCTTCTAAATTCTCAGAAAACCACAAACCATTGGAAGGAAAAGATAAAATAAGCATTGGATTAAGAAAGTAGTTTAAGAGGAGAAACATTTTCAATTTTCTAATTGAAGGCTAGTTAGGTATGAACAAGCATGTCTATACACTGGTGACCAAATTCTGGTTAGTCATTCATGAGTCTAACAAAGATGGCTGCTCAAAACTTAGTTATGGGAAGATATATATGGCTTTAGATTAAAACAAAGGAACCACAACAAACAATGCTTCTTAGTACAAACTAATTAAATACTTCTTTAATGTCTTCACTTTTGCAATTTCAGAAATTTGTTGCAAATGTGGAGTGGCACCACTTTATAAATTCAGAATTTATTGAGTATATAACCCCCAAGATACCCGCCTCCCGGGGTGCACAACCTGCATAATACTTTCTCATTGTGTGTATGTGGGCTTGACCTAATCAGGGGATGGTGGTCAGCAACAGAAGAAGTCAGAGAAGTTCAAAGTATGACAGGTTCAATAGAGAAGGCCATGGGGCAAGGAACTGTGTAGGGCCTCTAGGAGCTGAGAGCAGCCCCTGTTCAACAGCCAGCTAAAAACCAGGGGCCTCAGTGCTAGAACAACATCAAACTTAATTCTGCCAATAGCCAAGTAAATTTGTAAAAAGATCCCCAGCTTCAGAAAATAACACAGTCCAGGTGATAGCTTGATTCCAGCCTGATGAAGGCCTAAGGAGAGAATCTAGCTTAGCCAGGCCTGGACTTCTGACCTTCAAAACCCTGAGGTAATAAATTTGAGTTGTTTTAATTTCTATTGCAATTTGTCTGTGGCTCTTTGTTGCATAGGGATAAAAAAAAACTAATGCAAGCACCTCCTATATGCCAGTGCTGAACCATGCATACAGGTAAAATGATGTATGTGACAGATGAAAAGCTCTACCTTAATGGACCTAAGCTTATAATGGGGTAAAAATGACAATATGATAATACACACAGAAAATAGAATAAATGTATATATAGATTTTCAAGAGAGGCATGTTCTACAAAGAAAAATAAAACAGGGCAAGAGTTAGAGATTGGCTTGGTGGGGATTTGGGTGCTACTTTAACCAAGGTGGTCAGGGAACAACTGTCAGGAAAGATGAGAGTTATGTCAAGGCCAACATGACGGAAAGGAAGCACCATATAACAATGAGAGTTTGGATCTTGTTCTAAACCTTTTGAAGAGTTGTAGGCATGGGGAGGTGTTTATCTGAATTACTCTTTGAGAAAATGTCTCAGTGGAGAATTAACTGAGGGGGGTGGGGGTAGGGAGGCAACAGTGGAATTGTATCCAAGAGAATCTTGTTCATTACAAAGATTTTGCCATCACCCATGAAAGATCATGAAGGATCAGACTGAAGAGATAATCCTCAGGCTTGAAAGAGGGACTTCCTATAATGTTGTCATGAATCACATAGTATAGAGCTTTTCTTCCATGATTTATAGTAAAGAATTTTTTCTCTGGGGTATTTCCAAATCCAGATAATGCAGGCCTTTATCCCACTAAGAATGGAAGGAAGGCAAGATGGGGGAAGAAAGATGAAGGCAGAAATTTTGGTAACCTAGTTAGAAAGCAAAAAAATGACCTGATATTTTTCAACAAATTAGTACATCAGAGGAAACTGGACTTTAAACTTTTACATACTTAAAATATTTCTTAAGATTATCCAAAGTCACATTCAAAGCCTAACAATATTTTTCCCTAGTAACAGATCATAGGAATTCAGTTAAGATTCTTTGTTTTGCTAAGGACATAAATGTCAAAACTATGTAGTGAATGCTGCTTTTTTCAAAATATACTTAAAATCAGAATAAGTGTTAGACTTTCAAAATACTAGAAACTTCTTCACATGCATTTTTCTTAATAACATGAACAATGTTCTGTGATGAAAAAATGTAGGTATGGTGTATATTTGCGCATATTTTTAAATGCGAGCATTTTTCTCTGCATGTCTAACTGTCAGACTAATAGAAAAGAATAACACTATGCACAGAAAAGTAAACCTAAAGCATTTTCTCCAGAGTTAATTAACTACAACATACAAAATTTAAAACAGCTTTCCAATAAAATTCCCAGCTCTAATTAGTCCCAAAGAGAGAAAGCAATTACAATGGAGTAGAATACAATTTTCTTCTCTCACTCCTTGCTTTCATCTATCTTTCTATTTTCATCCCTTGAGCATGCTTGTTATAGACTGAATTGTGACCCTCCAAAATTCATGCAGAAGCCCTAACTCTCAGTGTGACTGTATTTAGAGATAGGGCCTCTAAGGAGGTAATTAAGGTTAAATGAGATCATAAGGGTGGGGCCCTAATCCAATAGGACTTGTGTCCTTCTAAGAGGAAAGGCCATGTGAAGACATATTAAGAAGTCAGGAAGAGAGTTCTCAACAGAAACCAACCCTAACAACACTTTGATCTTGGACTTCTAGCCTCCAGGACTGTGACAAAATTAATTTCTGTTGTTTAAACCCCTCAGTCTGTCAAATTTTGTTATGGCAGCTAGAGCAGACAAATACACAAGCTGAACTCAAAAGTTAGAAAAAAAACATATAACCTCATATTTAGAACATCAGTGGTATCGATAACTTCAAAGAAGTTGAATTTTACACAAATAAATCATCTTTAATCCACCAGCCAGTGAACATGTTTGCTTCTGTTTAGAAATATGGGGTCCCTGACCCTTGGGAATGTTAATGCTGAATTGGCCATTGAATAGCACTTTTGTTTTTAATACCTAAGATTCTGACCAGCTTTGGTGGTATTCTTAACAAAATTGACTTTGCCTTGTTCTGAATTGATGATTACTTTAATAAACATGTTATCCATAGGAAGCAATTTTTATATTAAAGTAATAGACATTGATTAAATTCCCCTTACTCCAGAGAGTTGCTTTGATAATTATCTGAGAAGGAATTACAGGTAAATAAAAATAGACAAATTAAAAAATAAACAACAATAATGAAAAAGGAAAGACTATACCTACATTACACTACTCAGGAAGAGGAGGAAAAGTACTAGTAGCAATGGTAGTAGCAGTAGTAGTAGTAGTAAGAGTTTAGTTTTTTTGCTTTAGCATTATTGACATTCTGGTCTACTTCTTTGTTGTGGGGCCTCCCTGTGCATTAAAGGGTGTTTAGCAGTGTGTCTGGCCTCTACTCACTAGGTTCCAGTAGCATTCCCCCAGTTGTGACAAACAGAACCACCTCCAGACAATGACCAATGTCCTCTGAGGGACAAAATCAACCCCCTTCCCCACTGGAGAACCACCAATAATAGTGATCTTTATTGAGCACTTCCTATATGCTAAGCAATGCTTAGGCATTTTACAAGTATCAATTTATTTAATCCTCAAAACAACCTTAAATGTAAATATTGTTATTAACCCTTTGTTACAAATGTGGAAATCGTGGCACAGGGGTTAATAATAAGTTGCATAGCTAGTAAGCATCTTTTATTTATTTTTTATTTATTTATTTTGGCTTTTGAATCACATTTTATTTTTGGCAGGAAGCATGATGGAAATATTTTTAAATAAATATTCTTAAATCTCTGAGACTTTCTGTTTAATATATAATTGGATTCTTTTTTTAAAGTGTGCAACATGATGATTTAATATAATATTGTGAAAGAATTCTCCCCATCAAGTTAATTAACACACTCATCATTCTCAGATACTTATCTTTTTTTTTAGTGAGAACATTTTATTTCTACTCTCTTAGAAATTTTCAATTATACAGTACAGTGTTATCAACTTTAGTCAGCATGTTGTAATTAGCTCCTCAGACCTCATTCATCTTATAACTGAAATTTTGTGCCTTTTTACCAACCTCTCTCTATTTCCCTCACCCCCAAGCATTATAATTGATACCATACAGTATTTATCTTTCTCTGTTTGGCTTATTTCAGTTAGCATAATGCCAAGCTCATCCATGTTGCCTCAAAGGACAGGATTTTCTTCTTTTTTAAGGCTGAATAATATTCCGTTGTACAAATATACCACATTCTCTTTATCCATTCACCTGTCAATGAACACTAAGGTTGTTTCCACACCTTGGCTATTATGAATAATGAGTTATCTTTCAGAGCTCAGATTTAGACATGGATGATCTGGTGCACTTTGTAGAGGGGAGCTGTAATCATTCATTCATTTAACAAATAAAATTTTCTACGAATTTAATTAACATGTAGAATGTAAAGAAGGAAAGTAAGAAAAAAGTAAATAAGACTTGATTCTTTTTTTGTGTGTCTGCATTGGGTCGTTGAGGCTTGCGGGCTGCTCTCTAGTTGTGGCATGCGGGTTTTCTCTCTCTATTTATGGCGTACGGGCTCCAGGGCACATGGGCTCTGTAGTTTGTGGCACATGGGCTCTCTCGTTAAGGCACGCGAGCTCAGTAGTTGTAGTGCTGGTGCTTATTTGCCCCGTGGCATGTGGGATCTTAGTTTCCCGACCAGGGATCGAACCCGCGTCTCCTGCATTGGAAGGTGGATTCTTTACCACTGGACCACCAGGGAAGTCCCAAGCCTTGATTCTTGATCTCGAATTCCTCATCACTTAATAGCAAAAGTTAGAGGAAGTTGTTGGCATTTGAGGAAAGGATAACAATGGGGTTATCCTTTAGGTCACTGCGTCTCTCTTACCTTCCTCACTCTCCAGCCTCTTCCCTTGACATAACTATCTTCTTGGTCATTGTCCAGCCCCAGCCTAACTATGTGGTAGTATACCCCTGAGTAGGTGCTGTCTGATGGCTCAAACATGAGGGGAATGGAGGTTAATTATAGCATTCCCTGCTAGCAGTGTTTGCCATTCAATAAGGAACTTATAAGCAACAAACTACTTTCACAACTCTACAAGGATTGAGTTTTATACTAGTGGGATGAGTGGTAATGTTTTGGGCAGAACATTTGCTGGAAACCCTCATGAAGAGAAGTAGTGAAATTTACACTTCATAAGTCTTTAAACTGAGTTTTAATTTCAGTCCTTCTCCCACCTAATTGGATAACCGAGGATATCTAGGCATCTGTCTCAGGCAGTAAATTTAGAGGGCTGGACTAAATAATATCTAAGATCTATTCCAGTTTTAACTTTCTATGAACCTCTGAATTTTACAACTATGAAGCATACTTATTTGGATTTTCCCGTAACATTTATCTGAAATTAAATAGGTAAATCAGTGTTGGAGTTGGTTTTAGGATTTACTGTTTTGAAGAATTTGTTTTAAAATTTAAAGATTTGAAAACCCTGCTATGACCATTCATCATTCTTCTTCTATGGGCCAATAAGAACATATGTTGAGGACACATAGTTAATGACAACTCATTGTTAATTTCAGTAGCTTCTGTGGGTATGTTATATAGTCTATGAAGCGATTTACATGCATGGGATATTTTAGCAAGTCCTTTACAGCTGTTTTTATAAGCAATTTGATATCCTCCTTATGTTTTGTTTGAGGGAACAATAGAGGAACGACAACTTCAATGACTAGCATGAGGTCAACTGACATAATAGCGAGAACAATGGAATCAAATGTACAGACCTGGCACGTTTCAATGGTCATTTCACCAATAACAATAGGAGAAAAAAATTTGATTCTCTAGACTTCATTTTATCCAACCTATGAAACCAATTGATTTGCCAATTTAAATCCATTTTGTTAAGCCCTCTAAAATTTATTATAACCATAATCACCATAAGAAAAGAAAATATGAAACAAATCCATTTACTTGTTTTTAGTAACTTCTTTAGAAAAATTAAAATTCTCCATGTACCATTTTTAGACACTCATCTAAAGAATAAAAGGAATAAATATAATCCTCTAATTCTTTCAAGTCTCCTCTCATGTATTGAAAACTTATATTTGAATGAAGTCTGACAAACAAAATATATCATAGGGTAGCAGAGCTCTAAATCTATAGAAAATTCTATATGAAAGACTTTCCTTTAAAAATATGTGAACTCAGCTTCTCAAGTATATTTAGATTGTGGTCAAGGTTCTTGAACAGCCCACAATAAAGATTTTTATAAAGATAAAAAGAGAAACTTTTATTTAAAGCTTGAGTAATGCTATCATGTATATTCCCATTTCATTTTTTTCTAAGATAATTGTACACACAGTGTCATACACAGTTCTCTAAAGTAAAATAACATGTAAAGCAATTTTATTATGGCATATACCTCTTGACAAATATATATAGAGAGAGAGGTTTGATATTTGACAAAATATATTTTTGACAAAATGTTTTTTTCTTGATAATAACTTTCCAGTTCTCTAATATAATAGGTACTAAATATGAAAAAGACACGTGTATTAGTTTCCTGTTGCTGCTGTAACAAATTACCAGAAACTTAGTGAATTAAAACGACACAAGTTTATTTTCTTATATTTCTGGAGGTCGGAAGTTCAAAAATGGATCTTATAGGCTGAAAGCAAGGTGTCAGGAGGTCGGTGTTTATTCTGGAGACTCTGGAGAAGAATCCGTTCCTTGCCTTTTACAGCTTCTAGAAACTACCTCCATGTTTTGGCTCATGGTTCTTTCCAGTAATGTTGTCCTTCTGACTCTGCTTCCCTCACCACATCTCCTTTTCTGACTCTGATCCCTCACCTCACTCTTATAAACAACTCTTGTGATTACATTGGACCTACCCAGATAATCCAGGATAATCTTCCCATCGCAAGATCCTTAACTTAATCACATCAGCAAAGAGTCATGTAAGGTAATATATTTGGAGGAAATGGACATCTTGGGTGATAGACAGTACTTTGCCAACCACAACACAACTGCCCTAGTATTTTCTATTTATTGTGCATGTTGGCAGGTAGAATTTGAACACATATAGTGTGTAGTTCATGTTAAAGGAGGCAATATGAAAACCTTAAATATGGTGATGAAGAAAATTAACATGGAAATTCTTAAGGCTTTTTTGTACTTTTTGTGAAAAATGACATTGTTCTAGAAAAGGTAGCATCTCACACAGAGTATATTGTAACCCTCTAATCTGTTAAGGTCATCAATAAAAGTACCTTGCCAGTATTTATACCTTTCAAAAGAGAAGTTCTTAAAATATTGATGTGAGATGTATCAGCAAAGAACTAGAATAATTTAGGAGAAGACTCTTTTTATTTGCAAAAAGTATTATTGTGCTCTGAGCTGTTAGGTATCAATATTTCTGGAGTTGATGTATTAATAAAAAAATAATTAATGGGTGCTTACTATGTACTAACTGCTGCATTATACCCTTTACATGCATTTTCTCATTGTGTGAGATACGCACTATTATGATTCCACTTTACCAACATAGAAACTGAGGTTTTAGAAAAGCAAGTGTTCTTGCCCATTATTGCACAAGTGGAACTGGCATTCTACCTCAAGTCTGCTCACTATTAGGTGATGGGACAGGATGATTTCAGTTACCACTAAGTTTTCATCATAAAAGGCACTAATATTTCTGAACCACCCTGTACCTATTGTTTTTAATTTATCCTTCATACTACCCCTGGGAAAATTTACATTATATATCCCATCTTTTAGAGTAAGAACCCAAGGTCTAGTAACTTTATTTCAATCATGCTTCCATTTTTTAACTTTCTGAGTAGTAGCATATAATGCGTGAAAATAATTAAACTTCACATCAGACCTTTATATCAAGATGTGGTTTTTCTTTGAACCTATGATAGATACATTTTTTTTTTTAAATTTTGAAATTGACCACTTGTTATTCCGGAAAAAACACTGGCTTTGGAAAAAACATGAATTGGATTTGAGTTTGTATTTTGCAATTTTTTCTCTATATGGAAAATAATTAACTTCCCAGAGCTTTAGATTCCCTATCTTTAAAACGGAGGAAATAATACAGGCCTCATGAGATTGTTATATAAGCTCTCAAAAAAGCTAGATTCCTTCTCTCATGGAGTATTATTTTTCTAACATTCTCAAAAGGCAGAACTCTCCCCCTTTCCCTGATTATTTTGCTTCTTATAAAGATATTCTAAAGCCTTTGGGATTGGGGATGGAGGAAACCACTTTTTCACTTATCATGTTCAGTAAATCATTTCCCAAATACTGTTTTGTTCTTATTTATTTTTTAAATTATATTTTCAGTTGCTCTGAGCTAGACTAGTCATTATTCCACTGTAAATGATTCTTGAGCATTTTCACAATGAACGAATCGCAGTGGGATTCATTAGGAATTTTCAAGTTTACCACTTTTCCTTTCATTCTTTCTTTCTGCCCTCTGCAGAGATGCCAACATACTTAGTTTGCATAAAAAACCGAGATGCCTCTGGTTTGTTGAGCCCAGCACTGTGCAGAACATATGAAAAACCAACAATAAGTAACTTTTGTAATGCAGCTTTTTGCGATAATGAAGTTTTATGTTTTAATGAACCCAAGCCAGAGTAATAAAGGTCTCTTCTGACACCCAAGGCCAGCAGTAACTTGACTCTCTAGAGGTCAGGCTCTGACTGAACTTTGAGACAGGAAAGTCACCACTAAAAACAGTGTTTTTTGGAAACATTTTATTGAACTTCCAAACCCTTCTAGACACATTTACTTCATCTCCCACTTGCTTGGTGTGGAAAAGCAATTACTCTGTAGTGATAGTGCACTCAAATCTGTAAATAGTTATTACATTTCAATTAGAGCTGCATGAAACTCTATATGTTTTGTTTGGAGGGAATTAATGCAAATCTTTTTTGATGTTTCAATTCACAAGGGGTCCTACCCAACACATTTGGCTCTGAGCAACACTCAGACCCATTCAAACATCAAAGACTGTTTTTTCAGCATAAAGCATTTGGCCTGGGGTTAAATTCTCCTAAAGTATCGGTCTGTATTCAAACTCCCAAGTCTTCTGGCTACACTAAAAGTTTTGACAAGAGAAGTCAATTTAGACTGACTTTCTAGTATGAAAGAAAAAATTCTGGTAAATCTTTTGCTATAAAACATGTACTTGATCACACTTATGGTCTTGGCTGAATGCCCATAAGTCACTGAAACATAAACAAAAATGTTTCATTATTGTTAACAAGGAAACTAATATTTATTAAATACCTATGATGTTCCAGTCACTTTTCTTGGATTATCTCTTTAAATTTTTCCATCAGCACTGTGAAGTAGGTATCACATACCACTGTTCTCCAGATGGGAAAATTTAAAGTCAGATTAAGAAACTTGCCCAGATCTGCTAGGTAGTTGGTGGTGCTGGGAACAAACCCAGATTTCTTTGTCTCCAAAGTCCTTGATAATTCTTTTGTCTCCCACTGTGCAGAGAATTGGAGAATATGCTTACAGTTCATCTGTCTTTTTTGTCTTTTTTTTCCATTGCCCATCATTTCTCTCAAATGCCTTTCAGAGTAGCTTGGTTGGTTTGTCCACGCTTCGTATTAGTAACACTGATTCTCTTTGAAAATTTTATGTTTCTCGAGGAAAAATGCAAGCAACAAAGTCAGTGATGAAGGAATAATTCTCCACACTCTCAAAATGTGTTACATATGGTGGTGGGGAAGGGACAGCAAGACCTCAAGCAGAATTTACTGAGGGGGACTTCACACTTCCATCACTTACCATGAAAGATAACATATGGACTGAACATTTATTCCAAGCAACAGATTTGTTTCTAGTTACTCTCCAGCAGTTGAATAAAAAAGAAAAAGAAAAAAAAAAAAAAACTCTTTTAACACTCATCTGAAAATACTCCCAAATGAGAGAAATATAGTTGATCTTTTTTCAGACTACAGAATTAAATTTTTAAAAATTAATTTTTTAAAATTGAACAATTTGAGTAATAATGATTCAATTTAAATGCATTTATTGAATTGCATTATTTAAATGCATTTATTATGCATCTACCTTCCTGTTGGAGATAATATGTTGCCTCTTCTCAAACGTTTAGGTTCTTCTCGGGGGAGGAAGGACATCCTTGCTATAATTGACTTACTGAACTTTTTTTCCTTTGGTACTGTTTTTAAATTATTTATTTTTATTTATTTTAATTTTTATCTCATGTGTAATCAGCCTTTTCAATATGATGATGAATATACAAATTTGTGTCAATAAGTAGGGACACTTTTCTGTTTTCTATCATTTTGTTTGTGATCAATCATTTGCTTCATGTCACCCAAGTTATTGGTTAAATCTGGAAAGATAACTTTTGGCATTGCAAAATTCTTCAGGCTGAGAAAAAAAGGTGTTGTCAGGAAAACAAAATTAAAAAGTTAAGTTTAAAATTGTTTCTGCCCTCCAGGCTCCTAACATATAAAAGTATTAACAACATATGTCTAGGTTAGATTTTTAAACCACAGGAGAGTTAAGTAGGAAGAGCCTCTTCGAAATATTGTGCTTTGAAAATAGAAAGCAAAAGAAAATGAAAGAGAAAGCCTTGCCTTCAAAAAATACACATATGAACTTTTCTCATGCATTCAGGCAAAACAATCTTATAAACAGACCCTATTCTGTTCCTGGACCTTTCTTTGTCAGCCGTCACTTCTTTGAAAGCTAACACCTTCAAGAAGCAGTCTGACAAACTCATTCCTTCTCCCCTTTAAGACTTCCTCCTTTTTTTAACCATTGTCAGGGTGCATACCTGAGGTTCTAGCTTGCTTTGTACTTGCTCCTTTAAATAGCTATTTATCTGACCTTCTGAAAAAAGAAATTTCTTTTGGAAATTCTTTCAGTGAGGCTGATCATAGGAAAAAAGTTGATAAAATGTATACCTTTACAGTCTGAAAAGACAAACAAAACAAAGTAGGTTTAGAATGAATGTGAAATTATCATCAAATTCTGTTGTTAAGAAAAATAAAAGAAGTGTTCTTTTAAACAGCAGAAATGGGGAAGATAAAAATTACATTTTTAGGATACAAATAAATTTAGAGTTGAAGAATCCAGTGTGGATTTTCAAGTGCTGGTAAATATTTTGGAAACATTCCCTGATCTTGACATTGCTATTTTTCCAAGAAACCCAGCCTTCCTATGCCATATCTTTGCTTCCCTGAGACTAGATCGGGGCTCTGATCCTCTGTGCTATGCTCAGTCTTAGAAGATTTCTTAGTTTACTGGAGGTTCAGATTTTCTCCAGCCTCATTTCATCTTACATCATGCAAATCATATATAAATATTCCAAACATATAGACAATCTAACATGTACAAAGTTGAACTTCTGATCTTCCACCCTAAAATAGAAAAAACTCAGTTTTCCACATTCCTGAGTAGGGAAAAACCCAGTTCTTCCCTACTACGACTTTCTTCCCTCTGAGTCTCTTTTACCATTCACTCAGAACCCTTCTCTTCCAACACTCTGGTCGCCAAGTGTGGAAGTTTTTTTTCCCCACAACAAGCAATTCTCTGTGATACTAGCTGAGTGTCCTACAAGTTAACTCAATTCTGACACTGTCAACCTGCAAATGGCCTCAGGTCCCGCAAGTTAAGTGTTCAGTCCCACACGACTGAGACCCCATACCACTGCATACACCTAAGACACCAGTCGCCAGTCCAGGTTATTACCTGTGCTTCTGACCCAATGGCCGCACATCAGAAGTTCCCATGACCCCCTCCTCAGGTAGGATTAATTTGCCAGAGTGGCTCACAAAACCCAGGGGAACACTTACTTTTGTTTACCAGTTTATTAAAGGATGTGACAAAGGATACAGATGAAGAGGCACTTAGGGCAAAGTCTGGCAGGATCCTGAGCACAGGAGCTTCTGTGCCATGGAGTTGGGGGTGTGTCACCCTCCTAGTGTGCATACCTGGAAGCTCCCCAAACCTCATACTATTGGGATCTTATGGAGGCTTCCTCATGTAGGCATGATCTATTTTTAACCCCTCTAGTGTCTCTCCCCTCTCTGGAGGACGGGGGTGATACCGAAAATTCCAAACTTCTAATCATGGTTTGGTCTTCCTGGTGACCAGCCCCCATCCAGGAGCCATCCAGAAGCCCATTCAGAGTCACCTTGTTAGAACAAAAGGTGCTCCTCATGTTCTTATCACTTAGGAAATTACAAGTGTTTTAGGACCTCTGTGCCAGTAACCAGCGGCAGAGACCAATGCATATATTTTCTATTATCTCACACACCCTACACTTCTTCCCACACTGAAATGGCAACTTCCTCTTTCCAGCCACTCATACTAAAATGTTGGGAGTCCTGACTGACTCCTCTCTTTCATTCATACTACTTATGCAATGACTAAGAAAATTCTCTTGGCTCAACTTGTAAATATCACTAATATCTGACAATCTTTCACCATCTCCATGCAGATCCAAGCCATGACTGAGTCTCACTGGGCCACCTCTAACTGTACTCCCAGCTTCTACCTTTGTTGCTACTATTTTCCCTACAGTAGACAGAGTGGTCGTTTTGAAATGTAAGTAAGTCATATAATGTCATTCCTCAGCTCAAAACATTCTAAAGTCTCCCATCCCATTCAGAGGAAAGGCCAAAGCTCCTATAATGGCCTAACAAGTTCTGTATGACCTATGCTTTCATGCCACAACACCCTCTCCTATTCCACTGCTTTCCTATGCTCATTTGGCTCAAGTCACAGTGACGTTCTATATGTTCTTCAAACACAACATGCACAGTTCTGGTTCAGGGCCTTTGAATTGACTTTTGGAAGCCTGGAATGTACTTTACCCATAAATGCATGTAGACCTCACAGCTCCCGTAAGTCTTTGATCAACTGTCACCTCATCAGAGAAGCCCATGCCCATCACCCTGTTTAAAAGTTCAACCTCTTCTCATCCCCTTTCTTGCTTTATTTCTCCATATCACTTTCAAATAAACTATAAAATTTACTTATTTTATTGTATTTTTCATTTGTTTTTCTTCCACACTGGCTAAGGAGCTCCATGAAAATAGACCCTTTTATCTATTTGTTCACCATTGTATCCCAGCATCTAGAATTGATCCTGGTACATCATAATAATAATATTTGTTGAAATGGTGAATGAAAAATTGCAGTGCTATACACTTGGTGAAGGAAATCTCTTGGTGTATCCCATCCAAATATCCAAATCCTTGTGAAAGCAAAAATTTAAGCTAAAAAAATATTTTAAAGGCCACAGTAGTTCCACTATCAAGACTCAACTCATTAAATATTACATCTTATTTCTCTATTGCTATGATGGAAATAAGGAGAGGAAAACAAAATAGGAAGGAAAAATAAGGAGAGAAAGATTGAAAGAGGGACATATAAAGGGAGAGTACATAGGTAGCTATTTAGGCTGATTTAAAGAAAAGGAGATATGATCTGGAGTCCACCAACCTGACTTCTAGTTTGGGCTCTTTTTCCTCCTTGTTCTCATTTACTTGGAGTCTATTACTTTTCTTGTAAAAACAAGGTTAATAAAACCTACTTCACAGAGTTGCAGTTAGGACAAAATGAAATGAGGGATATAAAATGCCTCGTATGGTGCGTGACACATGGAAGACACTCAAAAATAAAAGCTAACCTGGTTCAACTTATACACTTACATTTCCTGGCTCTGTCTGCAGAGAGAGCCTAGAAGCAGTGACACCCCAGAACCAATGAGCACAACTAATGCTCAGGTCTTGGTTTCTAAATATCATTCTCCAATAGAATGAACCAGAGCTCCTTGGAGGAAAAGAAATAATTCTAGGGCTGAGGCAGGGAAATTTCAGGATAAGACTGGAATATTTTGTGATACCAAAAGGTAAGAAAGTAGGTAAAAAGAGACAGGGGTGGGAGTGGGAGTGAGGAGACCATGCAGAAAGGACATTGGCCTTTACATGATGCAGCCCCTTTACATGCCTTGTCTGCAATCTCAAGAGAGACCCTGAGACAGCGAAGCCATGCTGGAATCTTGGCCCAAAGAAACTTTGAAAAAATAAATGCTATTGTCTTAAGTCACTAAGCTATGGGGTAATTGTCATGTGGCAATAGAAGGAGGTTAGAATCAATGCCATTTAAATACACCAAGAACAACTTTGACAGGACATGCCTTTAGCAGGAAAGATTAGCGATAAGGGTGGACTTCTCTCTGCTGGTGATCTTTTGGTTGCTGCTATTTTGTCTCTTTGTTCTTTGTAGTCATCAAAATATCAGGTGTACCTTTCTGGGAAAATTTTTCAGGAGCCACAAACTTGAAGTTTCTCTACTGAGAATGTGAGCGGAAAGAGTATAGATTTGAAATTAAAGATTCTGGCTTCTGCTTTGCCACTTCCAGACATATGGTTTGAGAGAATTTGAAATTCTTCTAAGTGTTTTCACTTGTAAAATGAAAGGGTAATGCAGATGCTGTTTCAGCTTCCTGGAACTTCCTAAGGTCTTGGAACTTTTTCTTTTTTTAACAAGGTAGAATCTTTTATCTATTTTTTTATATTTAACATACACATATATTAAAAGCATAATAATGCAATGAACACCCATGAATTTACCACCCAACTAAAAAAAGTAGGAGATTATTAACACTGGTGAATTTCTTATGAGATGGATTGTATCCCGAATCAGTAGATTCATGCTTTTCATTAACATTTGTTCAATGGCATTTGCATTTCCTCTGCTCTCCCTGTTTTTTCTTTTTTCTCATTTTGGTTTCCACTTTTCTTTTTTTTGTTGTTGTTAGTTTCTAACAAAGTGAATCAGCTATACATATACATATATCCCCATATCTCCTACCTCTTGCCTCTCCCTCCCACACTCGCTATCCCACCCCTCTAGGTGGTCACAAAGCACCAAGCTGATCTCCCTGTGCTATGCAGCTGCTTCACACTACCTATTTTACATTTGGAAGTGTATATATGTCCATGCCATTCTCTCACTTCATCCCAGCTTACCCTTCCCCTCCCCGTGTCCTCAAGTCCATTCTCTCTGTCTGCATCTTTATTCCTGTCCTACCCCTATATTCTTCAGAACCTTTTTTTTTTTTTTTTTAGATTCCATATATATGTTAGCATATGGTATTTATTTTTCTCTTTCTGACTTACTTCACTCTGTATGACAGACTCTAGGTCCATCCACCTCACTACAAATAACTCAGCTTCGTTTCTTTTTATGGCTGAGTAATATTCCGTTGTATATATGTGCCACATCTTCTCTATACATTCGTCTGTTGATGGACACTTAGGTTGCTTCCATGTCCTGGCTATGGTAAATAGAGCTGCAATGAATATTTTGGTACATGACTCTTTTTGAATTATGGTTTTCTCAAGGTATATGCCCAATAGTGGGATTGCTGGGTCTGCTGGGTCGTATGGTAGTTCTATTTTTAGTTTTTTAAGGAACCTCCATACTGTTCTCCATGGTGGCTGTATCAGTTTACATTCCCACTAACAGTGCAAGAGGTTCCCTTTTTTCCACACCCTCTCCAGCATTTATTGTTTGTACATTTTTTGATGGTGGCCATTCTGACCAGTGTGAGGTGATACCTCATTGTAGTTTTGATTTGCATTTCTCTAATGATTAGTGATGTTGAGCATCCTTTCATGTGTTTATTGGCAATCCGTATATCTTCTTTGGAGAAATGTCTCTTTAGGGCTTCTGCTCATTTTTGGATTGGGTTCTTTGTTTTTTTGATATTGAGCTGTATAAGCTGCTTGTAAATTTTGGAGATTAATCTTTGTCAGTTGTTTCATTTGCAAATATTTTCTCCCATTCTGAGGGTTCTCTTTTCATCTGGTTTATGTTTTCCTTTGCTATGCATAAGCTTTTAAGTTTCATTAGGTCACATCTGTTTATTTTTGTTTTTATTTCCATTCCTCTAGGAGGTGGGTCAAAGAGTATCTTGCTGTGGTTTATTTCATACAGTGTTCTGCCTATGTTTCCCTCTAAAAGTTTTATAGTGTCTGGCCTTACATTTAGGTCTTTAATCCATTTTGAGTTTATTTTTGTGTATGGTGTTAGGGAGTGTTCTAATTTCATTCTTCTACTCGTAGCTGTCCAGTTTTCCCAGCACCACTTATTGAAGAGACTGTCTTTTCTCCATTGTATACTCTTGCCTCCTTTATCAAAAATAAGGTGACCATATGTGTGTGGGTCTATCTCTGGGCTTTCTATCCTGTTCCATTGATCTATATTTCTGTTTTTGTGTCAGTACCATACTGTCTTGATTACTGTAGCTTTGTAGTATAGTCTGAAGTCTGGGAGACTGATTCCTCCAGCTCCGTTTTTCTTTCTCAAGATTGCTTTGGCTATTCGGGGTCTTTTGTGTTTCCATACACACTGTGAAATTTTTTGTTCTAGTTCTGTGAAAAATGCATTGGTAGTTTGATAGGGATTGCATTGAATCTGTAAATTGCTTTGGGTAGTAGAGTAATTTTTACAATGTTGATTCTTCCAATCCAAGCACATGGTACATCTCTCCATCTGTTTGTATCATCTTCAATTTCTTTCATCAGTCTCTTACAAGTCTTTTATCTCTGTAGGCAGGTTTATTCCTAGGTATTTTATTTTTTTTGTTGCAGTGGTAAATGGGAGTGTTTCCTTAATTTCTCTTTCAGATTTTTCATCATTAGTGTATAGGAGTGCAAGAGATATCTGTTCATTAATTTTGTATCCTGCTACTTTACCAAATTCATTGATTAGCTCCAGTAGCTTTCTGATGGCATTTTTAGGATTCTCTATGTATAGTATCATGTCATCTGCAAACAGTGACAACTTTACTTCTTTTCCAATTTGGATTCCTTTTATTTCTTTTTCTTTCTGATTGCTGTGGCTAAAGCTTCCAAAACTATGTTGAATAATAGTGGTGAGAGTGGACAACCGTGTCTTGTTCCTGATCTTAGTGGAAACAGTTTCAGTTTTTCACCATTGAGAAAGATGCTGGCTGGGGTTTGTCATATATGACCTTTATTATGTTGAGGTAAGTTCCCTCTATGCCTACTTTCTGGAGGATTTCTATCATAAATGGGTGTTAAATCTTGTTGAAAGCTTTTTCTGCTTCTGTTGAGATTATCATATGGTTTTTATCCTTCAGTTTGTTAATATGGTGCATCACATTCATTGATTTGCATATATTGAAGAATCCTTGCATTCCTGAGATAAACCATACTTAATCATGGTGTATGATCCTTTTAATGTGCTGTTGGATTCTGTTTGCTAGTATTTTCTTGTGGATATTTGTATCTATGTTCATCAGTGACATTGGCCTTTAGTTTTCTTTTCTTGTGACATCTTTGACTGGTTTTAGTATCAGGGTGATGGTGCTCTCACAGAATGAGTTTGGGAGTGTTCCTCCCTCTGCTATATTTTGGAAGAGTTTGAGAAGGAAGTTTGAGAAGGGTAAGTATTAGCTCTTCTGTAAATGTTTGATAGAATTCTCCTGTGAAGCCATCTGGTCCTGGGGTTTTGTTTGTTGGAAGATTTTTAATCACAGTCTGAATTTCAGTGCTAGTGATTGGTCTGTTTATATTTTCTATCTCTTCCTGGTTCAGTGTCAGAAGGTTGTGCTTTTCTAAGAATTTGTCCATTTCTTCCAGGTTGTCCATTTTATTGGCATATAGCTGCTTATAGTAATCTCTCATGATCCTTTGTATTTCTGCAGTGTCCGTTGTTACTTCTCCTTTTTCATTTCTAAGTGTATTGATTTGAGTTTTCTCCCTTTTTTTCTTGATGAGTCTGGCTAATTGTTTATCAATTTTGTTTATCTTCTCAAAGAACCAGCTTTTAGTTTTATTGACCTTTGCTATCGTTTCCTTCATTTCTTTTTCATTTATTTCTGATCTGATCTTTATGGTTTCTTTCCTTCTGCTAACTTTGGGGTTTTTTTTGTTCTTCTGTCTGTAATTGCTTTAGGTGTAAGTTTTGGTTGTTTATTTGAGATGTTTCTTGTTTTTTGAGGTAGGATTGTATTGCTATAGACTTCCCTCTTAGAACCCCTTTTGCTGCATTCCATAGGCTTTGGGTTTTCGTTGTCATTTGTTTCTAAGTATTTTTTGATTTCCTCTTTGATTTCCTCAGCGATCTCTTAGTTATTTAGTAGTGTATTGTTTAGCCTCCATGTGTTTGTACTTTTTACAGACTTTTTCCTGTAATGGCTATTTAGTCTCATAGCGTTGTGGTCGGAAAAGATGCTTGTTACGATTTCAATTTTTCTTAAATTTACCAAGGATTGATTTGGTAAATTTCATAGATAGATCATACCCAAGGTATGATCTCTCCTGGAGAATGTTCCATGAGCACTTGAGAAGAAATTGTATTGTGTTGTTTTGGGTGGAATGTCCTATAAATATCAATTAAGTCCATCTTGTATAATGTGTCGTTTGAAGCTTGTGTTTCCTTATTTATTTTCATTTTGGATGATCTGTCCATTGGTGAAAGTGGGGTGTTAAAGTCCCCTAGTATGATTATGTTACTGTCGATTTCCCCTTTTATGGCTGTTAACATTTGCCTTATGTATTGAGGTGCTCCTATGTTGGGTGCATAAATATTTACAGTTGCTATTATTTCTTCTTGGATTGATCCCTTTATCATTATGTAGTGTCCTTCTTTGTCTCTTGTAATAGTCTTTATTTTAAAGTCTATTTTGTCTGATATGAGAATTGCTACTCCAGCTTTCTTTTGATTTCCATTTGCATGGAATATCTTTTTCCATTCCCTCACTTTCAGTCTGTATGTGTCCCTAGGTCTGAAGTGGGTCTCTTGTGGACAGTATATATACGGGTCTTATTTTTGTATCCATTCAGCCAGTGTATGTCTTTTGGTTGGAGTATTTAATCCATTTGCATTTAAGGTAGTTATTGATATGTATGTTCCTATTACCATTTTCTTCATTGTTTTGGTTTTGTTATTGCAGGTCTTTTCCTTCTCTTGTGCTTCTTGCCTAGAGAAGTTCCTTTAGCATTTGTAGTAAAGCTGGTTTGGTGGTGCTGAATTCTCTTAGCTTTTGCTTGTCTGTAAAGGTTTTAATTTTTCCTTCGAATCTGAATGAGATCCTCGCTGGTAGAGTAATCTTGATTGTAGGTTTGTCCCTTTCATCACTTTAAATATGTCCTGCCACTCCCTTCTGGCTTGCAGAGTTTCTGCTGAAAGATCAGCTATTAATCTTATGGGCATTCCCTTGTATGTTATTTGTTGTTTTCTCCTTGCTGCTTTCAATAGTTTTTCTTTGTATTTAGCTTTTGATAGTTTGATTAATATGTATCTTGACGTGTTTCTCGTTGGATTTATCCTGTATCGGACTCTCTGCACTTCCTGGACTTGACTATTTCCTTTCCCATATTAGGGAAGTTTTCAACTATAATCCCTTCAAATACTTTCTCAGTCCCTTTCTTTTTCTCTTCTTCTTCTGGGACCCCTTTAATTCGAATGTTGGTGCATTTAATGTTGTCCCAGAGGTCTCTGAGAGTGTCCTCAATTCTTTTCATTCTTTTTTCTTTATTGTTCTCTGCAGTAGTTATTTCCACTATTTTATCTTCCAGGTCACTTATCAGTTCTTCTGCCTCAGTTATTCTGCTATTGATTCCTTCTAGAGAATTTTTAATTTCATGTGTTGTGTTGTTCATCATTGTTTGTTTGCTCTTTCATTCTTCTAAGTCCTCATTAAATGTTGCTTGTATTTTCTCCATTCTATTTCCAACATTTTGGATCATCTTTACTCTCATTTTCCTGAATTCTTTTTCAGGTAGACTACCTATTTCCTCTTCATTTGTTTGGTCTGGTTGGTTTTTACCTTGCCCCTTCATCTGCTGTGTGTTTCTCTGTCTTCTCATTTTGCTTAACTTACTGTGTTTGGGGTCTCCGTTTCACAGGATGCAGGTTCATATTTCCCGTTGTTTTGGGGGTCTGCCCCCAGTGGCTAAGGTTGTTTCAGTGGGTTGTGTAGGCTTCCTGGTGGAGCGGACCGGTGCCTGTGTTCTGGTGGATGAGGCTGGATCTTGTCTTTCTGGTGGGCAGGATCACGTCTGGTGGTGTGTTTGGGGTGTCTGTGACATTATGATTTTAGGCAGCCTCTCTGCTAATGGGTGGGATTGTGTTCCTCTCTTGCTAGTTTGGCATAGGGTGTCCAGTACTGTAGGTTGTTGGTCGTTGAGTGGAGCTGGCTCTTAGCATTGAGGCGGAGCTCTCTGGGAGAGCTTTCGCCATTTGATATTACGTGGAGCCAGGAGGTCTCTGGTGGACCAATGTCGTGAACTCGGCCCTCCCACCTCAGAGGCACAGGCCTCACGCCCGGCTGGAGCGTGAAGACCATGTCAGCCACACGACTTGGAAGAAAAGGGAGAAAGAAAGAGAGAGAGAGAGAAGGGGAGGGAGGGAGGGAGGGAGGGAGGAAAGAAATGAAAGTTATTAAAGTAAACAATTTTTTTAATTATTAAAAGTAAAAAAAATTAAAAAGTAAAAAAAAAAAAATCCAAAAAAGAAAGAAGAGAGCATCCAAACCAAAAAACAAATCCACCAGTGATAGCAAGCACTAAAAACTATACAAAAATAAATAAATAAATAAATAAATGGACAGACCGAATCCTAGGACCAATGGTAAAAGCAAAGCTATACACATACACAGTCACAAAAAGAGAAAAAGGAAAAAAATATATATATATATCTATATATATATATAAAAAGGGAGAGAGCAACCAAATCAACTCTAAATACTAAACTAAGGTAAATGTAAAACCAGAAACCAGTCAGTCGCATACAGCAAACCCCAAGTCTACAGTTGCTCCCAAAGTCCACTGCTCGATTTTGGGATGATTCGTTGTCTATTCAGGTATTCCACAGATGCAGGCTACATCAAGTTGATTTTGGAGATTTAATCCACTGCTCCTGAGGCTTCTGGGAGAGATTTCCCTTTCTCTTCTTTGTTCTCACAACTCCCGGGGTTCAGCTTTGGATTTGGCCCTGCCTCTGCATGTAGGTCGTCTGAGGGCATCTGTTCCCCTGCCCGAACAGGCCGGGGTTAAAGTAGCAGGCGATTAGGGGGGCTGTGGCTCACTCAGGCCCGGCAGAGGGAGGGGTGCTGAATGCGGGCAGAGCCTGTGGTGGCAGAGGCCGGCCTGACGTTGCAGCAGCCTGAGGCATGTGTCTGTTCTCCCGGGGAAGTTGTCTCTGGATCACGGGACCCTGGCAGCGGCGGGCTGCACAGGCTCCCAGCAGGGGAGGTGTGGATAGTAACCTGTGCTTGCACACAGGCTTCTTGGTGGCGGCAGCAGCAGCCTTAGCATCTCATGCTCGTCCCTGGTGTCCGCATTGATAGCCGTGGCTCGCGCCTGTCTCTGGAGCTCGTTTAGGCGGTGCTCTGAATCCCCTCTCCTTGAGCACCCTGAAACAATGGTCTCTTGCCTCTTCGGCAGCTCCAGACTCTCCCGGACTCCCTCCCGGCTAGCCGTGGCGCACTAGCCCCTTCAGGCTGTGTTCACGCCGCCAACCCCAGTCCTCTCCCTGTGCTCTGACCGAAGCCCGAGCCTCAGCTCCCAGCCCTCGCCCGCCCCGGCAAGTGAGCAGACAAGCCTCTAGGTCTGGTGAGTGCCGGTCGGCCCTGATCCTCTGTGCGGGAATCTCTTGGCTTTGCCCTCCTCACCCCTGTGGCTGCGCTCTCCTCTGCGGCACCAAAGCTTCCCCTCCTCCGCCACCTGCAGTCTCCGCCTGCGAGGGGGCTTCTAGTGTGTGGAAACCTTTCCTCCTTCACAGCTCCCTCCCACTGGTGCAGGTCCCGTCCCTATTCTTTTGTCTCTGTTTTTTCTTGTTTCTTTTGCCCTACCTGGGTACGTGGGGGATTTCTTGCCTTTTGGGAAGTCTGAGGTCTTCTGCCAGCGTTCAGTAGGTGTTCTGTAGGAGTTGTTCCACATGTAGATGTATTTCTGATGTATTTGTGGGGAGGAAGGTGATCTCCCTTCCGCCATCTTGAAGGTCTCGTCAGAACTATTTTAGAAAATAAAAGTGCCATGTTGCTTCTTTCAAATGAGATGTTAAGCTCACTAAATTCAGATAAAAAATGTGATTGTCCCAGAATATTCATTTATCAAACACAATTCTCAGGAAACAGGCGTAACTACAGAGCTACCAAATATGTAAATAGCATAAACCTATCTGTGGTGGCTGCAAAACCAAACCTTTGTCTCACTGAACTGCCTCCGTTTTGTGACACTGAGGTTCCATATTTTATCCTATGTAATTTTTCCTAGAATTGATATTTTAAAATTGGGAAGCAATTTAGCATGTTGCATTGCCCTGCTCTATTAGCCAGGCCAACATTAATGACACATCTTAATAGTATAATGGGCAGTTGGGCATCTAAACTTTACCCTGCCATGGATCAGTTTTGGCAGCTGTGCTTTTTATTCATCAGTCTGATTGAAACCGCTTTCGTGACAGAAGCAAAGATCGTCTTCTTTGTTCAAAATTCCCATAAAAGGCAAAATGGAAGTCTTTGCAGACAGACTGGCGTGCCTGAGTAAATTTATTTTCCTAGGCTTCTAGCCACAACAGTGAGCAAACAAATGTCTTTACCTACATCTTTAAGTATACCATAGGCTAGCGCATTTATAGGATTAAATAATGCTCTTTGCTTTGACTTCTTCCTTGTCTGTTTTAAATCATTGCCCAAACTTGCATTTTTAAATGTTAACCTTATAATTCTTAACCTTTAGCCCTGGGCTATTTGAGCAGTCTATGGCTGTGTGTGTGTTTGTCTGTGGCTGTGTGTGTACACGTACACTGTCTGTGATGTTGGGGGAGGAGGAGGACTGGGCTTTCTTTTTAATCCTCTTTCTTTATAGGGAGCAGACCTCAAAGAGTTTCCTTTCCTAGCTTCTTAACTTCTCTTCCAAGCATAATGATTCTAGACAGACCAAACGACTGACCAGTGATCCATCGTGTTTTTAATCATTTACAGTCTGATTCCTACACGGTGGTGCCTGATATTTGGTTTTGAAGAATGCTTTCCTGAAGAATACATTCAACCCAGAATTTCTGAGCAATAAATTACCTGTGCTGGGGGGCTCTTGACAGCTTGTATTATTTTGCCCTCGTGGAAAATAATGGATGATTTGGAACAATGCTCCCTTTTGAATTAAAATATAAAAGGTTAGAGTTTTAGAGCTCAAGATAATAAGTAGACCCTCAACAAACAGACTGGACCCAAATCTCCCCCAGAGAGCAAAGATTTGACAGGTGAAAACATCGGGGAGAGGAGATAAAAACATAAGCATTTGTACATGACTTGTTTTTGTTCAGGGCTGGGAAAATCTTTTTGTATCTTGCACTGTCCCAGATGCTCAGTCAACTATATAGTTATACTAACATGAGGCAGAGCAGAGCTTTGTGCAAATATTATGATCATCCCAACTTACCCAGGAGAAATCCGGTCTCCAGTTTGGCTAGTGAGCCAACCTCTTTCTATCCCCGACTGGGAGGTGGGGGAGTGGAGGCCAGGGTTCTTGCAATTGTTGGCACTGTGGATAGATCACAAGGGAAACTGAATTTTAGCTGAATATGCATCTGTTTACACATTGGTGCAAATTAATCATCATATATTAAATTATAACGCTATTGTTTAAATGCTTGTAGAAGAAAGGAACAAATGTTTTCATATGTAAGTTCATATGAACCTCCTATAGGTAGTTCCCAGGGCAGAGAATAATCCCGAAGTAATGATGTGACTTAGAAATGGAACTATCTTTTCCTATATATATATATAAAATGTTGTAAGCAGTGGTCAGGTTTCCAGGCTAAACAAAAGTGATCTGAATTTCTAGTTTATTTAAACTACAGTTTTAAAATTTAAGATAAGAGTTAAGATCACTGTCCAAGAGGCAATATACCACATGAGTTAAGAATCAGAGTGCTCGCTTTGGCAGCACGTATACTAAAATTGGAACGATACAGAGAAGATTAGCATGGCCCCTGCGCAAGGATGACACGCAAATTCGTGAAGCGTTCCATATTTTGAAAAAAAGAAAAGAGAGAATCAGAGATACCCACTTTTGAGTCTGGGCTCCCCCGCTCACTGGTAGTGTCACTTTGGGGAGGTTTTGTGACCTCTCTGAACCCAGTTTCCTAGTCTGTACATTACAGGGATCAGCAAACTAGGACCTCTGGGACAAATGTGGCTTGCCATCTGTTTTGGCTCAACTTGCAAGCTAATTTTTTAAATCTTTAAGTATTAAAATCAAAGAAAGAAGAATGTTTCATGACATACAAATATAGTATGAAATTTAAGTTTCATGATCCATAAATAAAGCTTTATTGGAAGATAGCCACGCTCATTTGTTTACGTATGGTCTGCTTTCTATGCTGCTTTTTTGTGACCAGACAGAAAGTTACAATAGGGACTGCATGGCCCACAGAGCCTAAGAAAATTAATCTGTGGCCCTTTACTGAAAACATTTATCTAACCCTGCTGTAATATCTACCTTGCGGTGTTACTATTAGGATTGAATGTTATATAAAGTGTTTAGTGCAGGGAATTAGAGTGAGGAAGCCCTGGGCTTATGTTGCTTCTGAAAATGAATATGGGGCTGTGTGTGAAGACCTCTCAAGGACAGAAAAAAAGACAAACTGGGAAATAATCTCAACATACTATCACTTCCCTCAATTTACAAGAATGAATGCTGGTGTCAGAAGATATTTGTAGAAAAATGGAAATGTCCCCATTTTGTCATTCTGGTCTAACCTAATAGCATCTGGATTATAAATTGCCAGTAGCAATTCAGCATCCATTTTAATAAGAGGTGAAATTTTGCCATAGACAATACTTTATTATTATTTTTATTGTTACTCTATTATTGACTATTTCATGATGGGATGGGAATCTCTATTTAATATATAGAAGCAACTATATTCAATATCCAGTGATAAACCATAATGGAAAAGAATATGAAAAGGAATGTATATATATGTATAACTGAATCACTTAGCTGTACCGTAGAAATTAACACAACATTGTAAATCAACTATACTTCAATAAAATAATTTTTTAAAAAAAAGGAAAGATGCAGATAACCCTCAAAAAAAATAAATATATAGAAGCATGTCAGAGTGTCTAATAATGAAAAAATAGTTATTAAAACACATTTCATGATCAAATAATTTGTTACTGAAGTAAGGATGATGAATGAAATGTAAAGATTCACTCCAGGATGGAAGTTCTTTCCTTCTCTTAACAATAGTAAAAGCTATACTACATCTAGTGCTTCTTCTATCAAGTGCTAGGTAGGAATCTATTTTTAATTCTTCTAACAGCCCTCTGAGATAAGTAGGAAACTGGGAATAAGAATAGTTAATTCCATTGATATGGAAATCTAATACAGATATAGGCCAAGGGGGAGTGTGATGGCATCCTTTGGGGTGTATCCCCACTTTTGGTATAGCCACAAGGGCCCTATAATTAAGCCAAGACTCATTTTTAATGGAAACATGTGGCTTTCTCTCTAAATGCATTTCAAATAACTGTTATTATTAAATCAATAACCAGTAGTACCAATACCACTATTATCAGTAATGCTCACTTATTGTTTCAGTCATAAATTTTTATGACCCACTATGTAACAGACACTGGATTTGGCCCTGGGTACACTATGGAAAACAAAATGAAATTGTTTATCCCATGGATCCTACATTTTAATCAGCAGCAGCAGATAACAATCAAATGAAAATTTTTTTAAATAAACTAGAAAATATCAAGAAATATTAAGTTCTATGGTTGACTACACAGTAGGGGAAAGGGGAAGAACACTTTTGATTAGGTGGTCATATTAGAGTAGGCTACAAGAGTTCTAGTTGTAACCTCAGAGAGATTTAAGGTTATATCTCAGAGACCCTCTCGGCTAGATAAAGGCTTTAAGAATCTTAAAGGCCTTGTCCAAAAGACCCTTACGCTTGGCCCAAAGTAAAATGAAGTCTATCTCAAAGAGACTTGTGGGAGTGGCTTTGTCTAATGGAGTCGACTACAATAAGATTTATAAGAAACTATAACTATGGAAGCACCTACAGCTTTGAATGAATTGAACAGAAATCATTTACACTGAAAAGAGGCTTCTGGGCCCCCAAACTTTAATGAACAGGAAGCAGACTGAGAAAGCTACTCAGCTACAAACACAGGCCATTTCTAAAGAAAAGGAAGATGACTCACTAAAAGATAGGAAGAGCCTCTTGCAGAAAGGAGAACTGAGCCTTAATCAAGGACTGGAAGCAGGTGCCCATTGGATTTCATAATTGTTGTTGACTAGTGACTACTCTGGGCCTCCCTTTACCTTTTTTTTTTTTTACAATTATCTAATCACAGGGTGTATGTATACAAAGGACGAAGGGAAGGTGTCAAACAACTGGTCTCTCAGTTCACTAGCCTTCAAATCAATATAAATTATTCTTTAAAAGCTGTGACTGAGGAACTTCCCCTGAGAAGCCTCCTCTTACCCCACTCTACTTCAAACTAATTTAAATGATGAAATATTCTGAACTTGAGCCTGAACTTGACCCCATAGTGGGATAAGACTTTTGGAGGTCTTGGGAAGGGGCAAGTTCATTCTCCATGTGGGATAATTGTCGGTCATTAGAGTCCAGAACTTTTTTTTTAACTCATCCATCCTCCCTCTCCCCACACTTCTGGCAACCACGGATCTTTTACTGTCTCTATAAGTTTTGCCTTTTCCAGAATGTTATATAGTTGGAATCATACAGAGTGCAGCCTTTTCAGACTGACTTTTTCCACTAACAATATGTACTTAAGCTTCCTCCTTGTCTTTCAATGACTCGGCAGCTCATTTCTCTTTATTGTTGAATAATATTCTGTTGTATGAATGTATCACTTTATCCATTCATCTTTTGAAGAACATTTCAGTTGCTTCCAATATTTTGGCAATTATGAATAAAGTCTCTTTAAGCATTCATATGCAGGTTTTTGTAAGGACAAAAGTTTTCAACTCATTTGGGTAAATAACCTGGAAGCACAATTGCTGGATCATATAGTAAAACCAAATTTAGCTTTGTAAGGAACTACCATACTGTCTTCCAATGTGGCTGTAGCATGCTGCATTCCCACCAACAATGAATAATTAAGAGTTCCTATTTTTCTACATCCTCACCAGCATTTGGTAGTTTAATTTTGTTGTTTTCTTTGTTGTTAACTCTTTGGGAATTTTTGTAGGCAATCATCTGTGAACAAAGACAGTTTTGTTTTGTTTTGTTTTGTTTTCCTTCCCTATTTGTATACCTTTTGTTTCCTTTTCTTATTGTAAAAGCTAGGACTTCTACTATGATGTTGAGTAGGAATGGTAAGAGGGACATCCTTGCCTTGTTCTTGATCTTAGGGGGGAAAAAAAAATCTCATTTCTCACCATTAAGTATAATGTTAGCTGTAAGTATTTTGTAAATGTTCTATATCAAGTTGAGAAATTTCTCTTCTTAGATTACTGAGTGTTTTGTTTTGGGTTTTGGGTTTTTTGTTTGTATTTGTTTTTACTCATGAATGAGTGTTAGATATTGTCAAATGCTTTTTCTACAACTATTGATAAGATCATATAATTTTCTTCTTTATCCTGTTGATGTGATATAGTGCATTACTTGATTTTCAAGTGTTGAACTAGCCTTGTATATCCAGAAAAAAAATCCCACATGGTTATGTTGTATAATTTTTTAATATATTGTTGGATTTGATTTGCTAATATTTGATTGAGGATGTTGCATCTATACTCATGAACAATATTGGTCTCTAGTTTTTATTTCTTGTAATGACTTCTTCTGGTTTTGGAGAATCCAGAATTTTGTCCCCATTTTTTCCTTGATTTCTTGCCTTGAATATTTCTCTTGAGGAGTCCAATTTGATCCTAAATTTGTTTCCTTTCAAATGTGAACTTTTTAATTTTGCTGCTTGAATATTTTTGCGTCTTCTCAGTGTTGCCAGTATTTTGAAGTCTCACAGTGATGGGCCTTAGTGTGATCATTTTCTTAATAGTTCTGCTAGACATTTTCTAGGCTCTGTTTATTTGGAAACTTCATTGTTTTAGTTTTGGAACTTTTTATTGTGTTCTTCATTTACTAATTTCCTCCCTTCTGTTATCTTGTTTGGGGAACTCTTTTTGGTCAGCCTTTGGACTTCCTGGACTGATCTACTAATAATCTTATCTTTTTATGTCTATCATATTTTTCATTTAATTTTGTTCTGCTTTCTATGATACCTTGGTTTTATTATCTAGCTCTTTGGATGAGTTTTTAATGTCTATATTCATATTTCTAGTCTCTAAGAGCTCTAGCTGACAGTTCCACTTTTATAGTATCCTATTGGATGCAATGACTTACTTATCTGAGAACATAAATTATAGTTTTAATTATAGTCTTCATCTATTCTCTGCATTCCTGTTTTCTGTGAGTTCTTTTTTTCTCTTTGATGTCTTTATTTTTAGGTGGGGCTTTCCTCTATAGCCTGGGATTTTTGTTAGCTGTTCATTTTTAAGATTGGGGCATCAGAAGCTTGGATTGAAGGTCTGTGTGAGAACATGAAATCTTCCAGCTGAGAGATTTCTCCTTGAGAGTGATTGATTTGGAATTTTTTCATTTCATATTGGGAATCCCACCCCACAGCCCATCCCATTTTCCCCAAAACATAACCCTCCAATCTCCTGGTAGCAGTGTATGATAAGCATTATGGGGGGCATTAGTTGCATAGTTCAGTGTCTAAACATTTATTTAATTATCTGTTTTTAGTTTGGCTCCTCTCTTCTGCCTTCTGCTCTACCTCCTGTCCCTGAGCTCAGTGCATCTTATTCTTTTTTTTTTTTTTAATAGGGTACCTCTCCATTTACTTAAATTTCCTTTGATGTCTTTCATCAATATGTTGTAGTTTTTACCTCACAAGTCTTGTAGATGTTTTGCTAGAATTATACCTAGGTAATTCATTTGCCTTGTTTTCCATGTGTCCACTGCTAGTATATAGAAATGCAGTTGATTTTTTATTTAAAATTTTCCAGCTTTGTTGACATATAATTGACAAATAACATTGTATAAGTTTAAGGTATATGATGTGATGATTTGATACTTCTGTGTATTGTGAAATTATTACCACAATAAAGTTAGTTAATACATCTGTCACCTCATATAATTACCGTTTTGTGTGTTGGTATGGTGAGAACATTTAAGATCTACTCTTTTAAAGGACTTTCAAGTATATAATATAGTATTGTTAACTATATAGTCACTATGCTGTACATTAGATTCCCAGAACGTATTCATCTTATAACTGGAAGTTTGTACCCTTTGACCAACATCTCATTTTTCCCACCCTCCAGTCCATTCTACTCTTAATTCTATGATTTTTTTTTTTTTTTTTTTTTTTTAGATTCCACATGTAAGTGATATCTTACAGTATTTGTTTTTCTCTGTCTGGCTATTTTACTTAGCATAATGCCCTCAAGGTCCATTCATGTCACAGATGAGGGCCTCTTATTCCGATTCAGGATAAACCTGCAGTCTCCTTCCAGACTCAAGATGGGTGAATCTGTTGACTGCACACACCAGGGAAGAAGATTTTACCTGTCTCTAAAGAGACTTCCCACCACCTTCCTGATTGCAGCATACCTTCCCTGCTTTGTGTAATGCCCTTTCCCAGAGCCTGTGCAGGGATCTGGAGAAAGAACTAAGCACAGTTCTCACTGTCTTTCTCTCCAGCCAGTACTTTTATCCTGCTTTCTCAGCAATACTAACTCCTCCATTCACTTGCCATTTCCTACAAGTAGTTGCCGTTTCAATCTATTATTGTCTCTTCTTGCATTCTTTTTCTTTGCGTTTTTACCATTTTTAATTCCTTTACTTTCACTTTAATGAGGTTTGGGGAGAGAACTGAAATGAAAACCATGTGTTTAATCTTTGTATAATCAGAAAGCTACTGGAATCATTACAAACATACAAAATAAAAATTTAAGGGATAGCGTACTACTTTATTCCAGATATACCAAGGGCATATGATCACTAATCGAAACATGCACTTAATTTAAGCAAAACCAAAATTTGGTCTAAGCATTCATGTCATTAAAGACCACATTTCCTAAACTGTATAATTTGTATAATTCTCTCTCCCTAAAAATGCTATACTAAATAAGGGAAGAATGATCTCCTAGTTGTCTAACATTGACTATGTATCCTTTTCTTATAATATCACTTACATGTGATCTTGTAAAGTCTAAGGAGGCTGAATTTAGGGGTGTCGAAGCCCATACAAATCATAAAGAGGGGAAGTCCTTTCATCCGTGGCACTCCTCGGAGCCTATAAGTACTTTCATTCAAGGGAAAATGAAAATGAAATGATGTAACAAATGATGTCTTTAGATCCCTGGGCACGCAATGGGTCTTTCTCAATATTTTTCCAATATTTAAACTTCTTTTTAATTCTCCTCCTCCATTTTCCCTTTTGGTGGATTCTCCACCGTATACAGTGCCCACCTCCCACTAAGAATATTAAGTGAATCAGATCCTTCTCTCCGTCCCCTCCTGTTTCAGTCAGGCACAACCCAACCTCAGAGTCCTGGGAAAGATTATGCAGGTTGAGCCCCATTCATAAGAACACCCTATCAAGATGGTCAATGGGGACTGAAAATCAGCTGGGGTCTGCTTGCCACGCCTGGCACCTATGGGGCTGTGTCTCCCCAGATGGGATGCCATATTCTACAATAATTCATACAAAAATTCAGTTTGGACTAACAGTAGCTGTGGTCATTCAGATCTTCCTCCCAGGGCTTTGCATTCTAAAGACACCCTCATATGCACCTCAGCTGTAGCAGCTTGTGGATCAGACCAATTCTGCAGGGTTACTTTTTTTTTTTTTTTCTTTTTGCGGTACGCGGGCCTCTCACTGCTGTGGCCTCTCCCGTTGCGGAGCACAGGCTCCGGACACGCCGGCTCAGCTGCCATGGCTCACGGGCCCAGCCGCTCCGCGGCACGTGGGATCTTCCTGGACCGGGGCACGAACCCGTGTCCCCTGCATCGGCAGGCGGACTCTCAACCACTGTGCCACTAGGGAAGCCCTGCAGCGTTACTTTTGATGTGATTTCTACTTCCCATTCCTCAGTTATTCTTGGGTCTTATCAGTTCTGTCCACTTACCTCCCATTAATATTGTGAGGCCCCATAACAGTTCAGTAAATTTCACTTTAGGTGAAGAAGGCCGAGTTGGTGATGATCGTTTAAAACCAAAACTGATACAGAGAATGTGTAAATACATGGATGGAATAGTATTGCCTGTTTCTTTTGGGGATGGGGGACTTGATGGTGCAGTGTGAGAGAAAAGGAGGAGGGTAGGGATATGAAGCAGAAAAGGAGGTTGATAAATTATTGAAAAATGTGAGCTCTGGTTCTTTGTAGTATTCTCTATCAAGGCCTTTCCTCCCACCATCTCCCTACCTTGCCTGCCCCCCACCACAGCTCTCTGACTTGCAGCCTAGTGACAAAAGTGTGAGCTACCTAGTGTTTGGAGCATAAAGCCATTTCTCTGGTGGGCTTTATCCTGGGGATGGCTCTGTCCACACTAATAAGAGCCGACAATAGTAATAGCATACAAAATGGTGGGGATGTGAGCATCAAAGCAAAGAACAATATTCGGCTTGCAACAAGGTCACTTGATTTAGTGTGGGGCTGAGTAGGAAGGAGGATCTCAGGCCACAGGTTTTTTAACTGATCGAGAAACCAGAAAGCAGTGCTTTTTCAAAAAACTGCTTTATGGCAGAACTAGGTAAAATGAGAGTTTGAAAAGAAATAGAAGAAAATAATCAAAAGTCAAAGTTTTTTCCTTAAGTCTGAGACACCACAGGAACAGAAGAGCCTGATTAAAATGAGCCATTTTACCAGATACATATGTTATATTATTAATTCCAGTGCAGTGTTCAAAAATGGAGAGAAAAAGATTTCAAAAGAGCACTCTTAAAAGTAGTGTGAGCTTGGTGTCCTAGGTAGTGTTACCCATAAAGGGAAGAGCAGATAAGCAAATTCAATTTGGAAAATAATGACCCATACTATGAACTGGGACCCATGTGACAAGCTGCTGATACAAAATATAGCAGAAGTCTATGTCATAAAGGCTTGTGCAATTGGAACCTTTCAAAATGATAGAGTACCTGCTGTTTTGTTTTGTTGGCTTTTTTCTTCTAGTCTGTAAGCCTCACTGGACAATAACATAAAACAAGGAGTTTGTTAAGGAAAAAAATATTTTTAAAGTAGATGTAACAGCTGTCTAGGCTAGATGTGAGAAGATGAAAGCATAATGACTGTGGAAGTAGTGAAGGGTGAGGTGTGTACAGAAATTGAGTATATAAGGAGTCTCCCTGATTGGCACTTCATTAATTGCAGTAGGAAGATCCTCTGGTAATTCACACAGAGGCTAGACTAAAGGTTTCTTGCCATTATTCAGTTCACTGTAAGCCATTTGTGGTCCTGATGATGAATACATGTGAAGTTAGCTAAGTAAATCAATTCAGAAGATGCTTGGAAAATGCACAGGTGGACCAAGTGACAATGAAACTGATGACCTATAATATACTGTGATGTATTTTGCTGAGGCACAAATTTGAATCATGGGATCTATAAAGCTGGAGAGCCCAGAGAGTTATTTGGCACATTTTTGTTGTTGTTTATATATCTTTAAATAAATAGTATCTCTTGCCTTTACATAAAAATCAAGATTTTCTTTCACCCCAGGAAAACATCTGGATGGTAATTGCCTGCGTTTAGAGAATAAATTTAGAATGATGGAATGTCACTTTGGGATCCTTTGGGGGTAGTTCAAAGGGATAAATTGTTAGCCTCCAGATTAGTTAAAACTGAGGACAGATTTTGCACCAAATTATAAGAGTATGCTTGTGTTTGTCTGACTTAAAATGTTGGCTCTCTAGTCAACACGAAATGAATTTCATGGAACAAGAAGCAGTAAAACATAGGTATCTGTCCTCCAGAGGAGCTGCAGTAGGAGCCCAACTGGAAGGCATGGCATATCTGCTGTGAGTCTCACGTTGAGAGTCACAAAGGCAGATGCAGGTTTAATTTGCTTGTTGCTTCTCACATGAGCAGGTTCTAGTAAGTGTGCTCCAATGTTTACCAGCTGCAAGTGGTTCATTACTAAACAGGGATTAATAATTTGTGAAAACAATTGTAGGTAGGTCATCTTTGAGAGCTGGTAAAAATGCTTGGTCCTTTATTAGAAATGGTTCAGAAAATAAAAGACAGCATTTAGTTTTGCTGGTGGTTGTGAAAGAAGGTAAGATAAAGAGTGTACTATTGAATGCAGTAGTAGCTCACCTCAGGGATGTGATGAATTGCATTAACAGTGATATTAGAAATAAGAAAATAAGAAAAAAAGGGTGTTATTTGTTAACTGAGAGAACTTTCTGTAGTCTTAAACTGTGATCGTTTAGCACATCAAGGGGAATTCATAGTGTAAACAAGACTTGAAAGGGAAATTTTCAGCTACTTTTGGGATCTAATGGGTTTCAGGTACACTGAGTCATCAGAGTTCACAGATTCGATCTTTGCCAGTTAGTCCCTCACCTAGCATTCCGGTCTGGAACGCTGAGCTAGCTATTTAATATATCTGAGCCTCAATGCTTCATCAGAAATATAGGGTTCAAAACACATACGCCTTATAAGGGTGCTCACAGTATTAAAAGGAAAATAATATCCAAGAAACTTTTTTGATCTCTAGACTACCATAAAAAATAACAAACTATGATTATTTCATGATGAATCCATATGCTAATTTCTAACTCTTCCTATCTGTTCCCCCAAACAAATTTCTTAACAAACAAATTTCTTAACAATGTCTACTAGGTCATTTTCAATTAGCTTAGTCCTAGTTATTCTTTGTTAGTCAATGCCAATATACTGCTTTGATGAACAAAACTATATAATTCACACCACTGTCTGGCTTTTCCCTCAATTAGCCCTAACAGAATTGATTATGTCCATTGAAAGAGAGTGTCACATTTCTTCATCACCTGTTCTTTGTCTATTTTCTGCCATCTCAGCTAATTCCCGAAAAATAAAATATGTTTTAGATTTCATTTCATCTCTTATACTTTGTGGTAGGTAAAAATAATAGCTTCCCAAAGATGTCCCTGGCTTAATCCCTGGAAGCTGTGAATATGTTACTTTACGTGGCAAAAGGAGCTTTGTGGATGTGATTAAGAAACTTGAGATGTGAGAATATCTTGGGTTATGCCAGTGAGTTCATTGTAACTACAGGGGCCTTGTAACAGGGAGGCAGTAGAGTAAGAATCAGAGAAGCAAGGTGACAACAGAAGCAGAGGTTGGAGTGATGTGGAGCCATGAGCCAAGAAATGTGGGCAGCCTCTAGAAGCTAGAAAAGGCAAGGAAATGGATTTGCCCCAGAGCCTCCAGAAGGAATGCATCTCTGCTGATCCATTTTAGACTTCCGTCCTCCAGAACTCTAAGTGAATCAATTGGTGTACTTTAAGCCAATAAATTTGTGGTAGTTTATCACAGCAGCAATAGGAAACCAACACAGCTATTTTTTTTTTTTTTGCGGTACGCGGGCCTCTCACTGTTGTGGCCTCTCCCGTTGCGGAGCACAGGCTCCGGACGCGCAGGCTCAGCGGCCATGGCTCACGGGCCTAGCCGCTGCGCGGCATGTGGGATCCTCCCGGACCGGGGCACGAACCCATGTCCCCTGCATCGGCAGGCGGACTCTCAACCACTGCGCCACCAGGGAAGACCATGAGTAATTTTTTATTTGTTGGTGGAGGGGTGTTAGTATTGGTGATATAGGTTTTATAACTGAGTCAGGAAACCAAAAACAAAGAAAATGTCAGTCAGCCAAACCAAGAGCTGCTATCAGGGCTTCTCTATGTCTCACATAGGTTATAACAATAACCAGGAACTTGGCAATTTAGAGACTCAAAGAACCTCAAAACTAATCAAAGCAATACTGAAATAGTTGCTAGAATATTTATCAGCTGAGAAATTTAGGGAAGGACATAAATGGTGTGTAAATATTGTGAACTCTAAGTTATTCAAATCTTCGTTATTTTTTTTTCCCACTCTATACAGCTTCCATTTATACCAGGCCAGCCATATCCCATTTAACTCTTCCAGCAACTCTGGAAGCCTATATGGTTAATATCCTCCATCCTAATGGGGAAATTGGGGCTGAGACAGAACAATTTATGTAATTCAGCCACTCAGCTCATAAGTATTAAGTCCCCACGGAGCCCTAATTACAAGTTGCAATGTAATTTTTAAATGTCAGTCATTTCCTTGTCTTCACAAAGAAAAGATACTCTTTTTTATCTTTTGTGTCCCCAGCACCTAGCCCAGTGACTGCTACGTATGATACACTTAATTTGCTGATGGAATAAATAGATGACATAGCTATTCTGTGGCTAACTCTTAGGTTGAAGAGTGCACAATTCATCAGGTTTGGACCCCCGCTACAGTATCTCATCTACTAAGTTCAAACAACACTTTGCCCCGTACTCCATGATACCTATGGAAATATAAAAAGACCTTTGTTGAGATTATTTTTTAAATAAATCACTTAATATATAGTAAAATGTGTAGCTATTTAGCTTAAAATGGGTTTCTGGATTAGTCAGAAGTCACTATTAGGTTAAATAATACAATAACAATGACTCCAAGAAGAAAACAAAGCAATAGAGTTTCTTTAACAATGTGGTAAGAAATTCACTGGAGTTAAATGTTTAATCAAAAACATTCAATAAAAGTAGAATTGCTCCTGAAAGCCAGGCTGCATTTTTGGTGAATTAACTAGACAGATTCTACAAACATTTGTCTAAGCCATTATCTGGAAAATCACTTTCAACGTTAATATGATGAAAATATATTATCCACGCTAATAACAATGTCCCATCTGTTTAAACACTTTACAACCTACTGAAAGCCATACCTGCAGAAGGCCTTATGGCTCTGAATTTAAAAACAGTTGCAAGTTGAATGCATGTGGCAGAATTACCTGGTAAACAGGCCCTATGAGCTTCCTGTTAAAAGGGCTTCTTTGGTACTGTGAACTAACCTTTCAAAATAAACTACCAGAACCGGCCATGGGCACATTGTACAGGGCCACGGACTATCTCTAACCAGTGATAAGTGACTGCTCAGTTCTAAGATATTTTATTTTATTTTATTTCTGGCTGTACCACGTGGTGTGTGGGATCTTAGTCCCTGACCAGGGATCAAACCCATGCCCCCTGCAGTGGAAGCATGGACCCCTAACCAGTGGACTGCCAGGGAATTCCCTCTAAGATATTTTATTGTAACTGCTTCTTCAAGACTGAAAGGTATCTGATATGAAAACCCAAAAGATAAGCAAAGAGTACAACCCCAGATAAAGTCTGTTTATAAGCCATGAGTGTTTAATGCTCAACAAATTTAGAACATTTATTACCCATCCAGTTATCAAGGAATATAAAAAATTTGAAGGTATAAAGCCCATTATTTCAGATTTAAATCACTTTAAGCAAGAAGGTAAGCATTTCTTCCCTCAATGAGAACAGAGTACAGTACAGTAATATTTCAGTTTGGTAGCAAACTAGGAGTAAACCAACCCAGAAATATCCAAGGGATACATTAACCAAATGATTAAGAACATTAATACAATTCAAAATAGTGAAATAGCCCTACAATATGAAAAGCACTATTCCCTTTCATAGGGAGAATGTGGGTCAATGTGTGAATACTGGATACTAACATATGTAGTTGGATTTTCACAATAAAGTTTTCAATTTACAAAGCATGTTGTATATGTTAATGAATTTTTATAACAACTCTGTGTGGTAGGTAAGTTTAGAACCAGCTTCATTTTCCAGATGAGAAAGCAAAGACTTATAGTGACTTAGTTATTGTCCAAAGTCACAAAAATTTTAAAAGCTACAGTAGAAAATTTTGGTCTAAGGCTAGTGTACATTTCTCAGTCTTTGCCCCTGCTTCAGCATCTCAACCAGTCCTGCTGTATTTATCAGTAGAGATTTTAAAGGGGTTACCTACAAATGATACTCCAACAAAGAATAAAGGTCTTAATAGGCTGCAAATTCTAGAAACATTAAATATATCAAATTCAAAAATATTATAGTACCCTTTTGGATATACTAAAAAGGTACTATGTTAGATGGCAGTGTTCCTCATGGTAGACTCAAACTGAGGCCTGAGTAATTCTTCAAAGCCAGCTAAAAGAAAGCAGTAGGAGGGTGATACACCAGACTGTTTAAACAGTGTCCAGTTCACTAAATACATGGATATAAATGCAATAACTTTTGATGATATGAATGTACAATCAAACACACCTGAGCAAAAATTCTGGTAAAATCTTATCTCTCCAAAATACTGAAAAACAGGAAAAGTGAAAAATAAAAGATATTTTAGAGTGAGGAAAGAATAATTTGATTGTAGCAAGAGGAATACTAGTGAATTCCTAGCGCTTAAGGGGAAGCTCTAAGCATTGATCCAAAAGCATCTAATTATGTCCAGAAAGGTGAGTTTTCTCCACAGTGTTGAATGTGATGAATTATACAGGAGAGAATTGTTGCAGGAAATAAAAGGCCCAGCTCTAGTTTACCATCCAAAGACCTTTATAAGCCTACCTTGTATCAAATTTTGAGTAGAAATTTTGGGACAGATGATAATATCTCTAAATGCAGTTCTAAGAGCTGAAAAATCTCAGTGTTTAACCTAGGGAGATTCTGACTAATTTAGTGTGCTTATCCCAACTTTACTGGATTCATACTTTAGGAAACTGCAGCTGATTTATCTCAGACAAAGCATTGCCCCAAGGAGAACGTTTAAAATGTAATTCTTATATTTTTTTATTGTTTGCTTGATTAATTTTTTATTTTGTCATCAATTGTTTGTATTTTCATGGAATGAAATATGTTTTTAGAAAAGGAATATCCAAAGTACAGCCTTCTGTCATTAGGAAATATGGCTAGCATATGACCTGGAAAAGCTGGGTCATTAGTTGGAGGACACCTGTATTTTTAAGGCCACAGTGAACCTTTCTTTCAGCATGAATTATAGAAGTACAGAGAAAGGAATAAAATGGTATGATCTGACCCAAAATGTTAAGAAGAGTTTTATGGAAGAGATGAGAGTTAAGAAGAACTTTGAAGAATGAATAGGATTTGGGTACATGGAGAGGAATTAGGAAGTTCTTCCAGGCAGGGAGAAAATGAATAACGCCTTTTAGTCAGAAAGGAGCACAATCCAGAACTATGAGAAAACCAGTCAGTCTGAAATAATGAATTATTTTTTCTTTTCATTTATTCAATAAATATTTGTTGAGTAATTACTGTATTTCTAGCAGCATACTGGGTAAGAGAGAAACAAGATAAATAATGGATAGTTTTACTCTCAATAATCTCATTGTCTAGCTAGAGAAACTCTATTAGTAAGAAATTATGTTCAGCTCCTTGAAAAAACAATATGACTGTTGTGGTTTAGTCAGAGATTCCCAACAGGCATGCAACACAGTACATTATTGTTTTGCCGATGTGTTATAGGTGTGACAAGATAAGGTACTTCTACTTGAGAGCAAAAAGAGCATTCTGAATATTCAACTTTGTCTATGAGTTGCCTTTTCCTTGTAAGTGTCAAATATTATCATTTTCTATATATTTTGTGATGTGAAAAAAATACTGGGAAACAGTGGCTTTACCAAACAGGTTGATATTTTATCATATTTTTAAAAAATCCATAGTACACAGCTAAGCATGGTACCGGAAGTTCCATTACATCATTATAGCTTCTTTTTATGTTTTTGTTTCATCATCCTTCACATATGGCTTTTATTTTCATGGTTGCCACAGACCTCCAAAATGGCTGCTCCATGTCTATCCTCTCATCTGTATTCCAGTTATAAAGAAGAAAGTTATACCTACATTAGGAAAACAAGTTATACCTACATTAGGAAAACAAAACTTATTCAGAAATAACCAACAATGTTCCAGTTATTCTCTTAATCAGAACTGTGTCATGTGGGTAGCCTTGGCTGTAAAAGAGTCTGTGGAATATAGGTTTTTAGCTGGTTATAGGCTATTCAAAAGAAAAAGTTCTTTTAGTCAAAACAAAGTGGGGTCTGTTGGGTCTGCTCCAGAGAAGTACATAAGCAAATAATTTTACTGTAATGTATCAACTTAAGCAATATATAGGAAGTTTTGGGAAAAAAGTTAAAGGGTACATAAATTCTGCCTGAAGAGGTAATCAGTGTTTTACAAATGGCAGGAAAATTGAACAGTCTTGAGTCTAAGGGATTAACTTAGTGTAAACCCAAATTAAGACAGAACAAAAATCCTGAGGAGGCAACGTATGTATCTGGAAATTTGAGTTTGATAGCCAAAAAGTCAAAGACATCTGCTAATCTCTGCTTTTTTGAGGCCTAGAAACTTGCACCAGCACAAGGATCTGCTCTTTGTGGCTCTTTGTGTTTTTGGATCTGCTCTTTGTGGCTAGAGAGCCAGTGTTAGAAGAAAGATTCTACAAAAAGGATCAATGGCAGACCCCAAAAAGGGTAGTGAAGCACTCCCATTAGGCTGGATACTATAAAAACAAACAAAACAAACATCAGGTGCTGGTGAGGATGTGGAGAAATTGGAACCCTCATTCAGCGTTGGTGGAAATGTAACATGGTGTAGATGCTGTGAAAACAATATGGTGTTTCTTCAAAAGATTAAAAATAAGTTACTCGGCTTCCCTGGTGGCGCAGTGGTTAGGAGTCCGCCTGCCGATGCAGGGGGCACGGGTTCGTGCCCCGGTCCAGGAAGATCCCACGTGCCGCGGAGCGGCTGGGCCCGTGAGCCATGGCTGCTGAGCCTGCGCGTCTGGAGCCTGTGCTCCACACGGGAGAGGCCACAACAGTGAGAGGCCCGCGTACCGCAAAAAAAAGAAAAAAGAAAAAAAAAAAAAAGTTACTATGTGATATAGCAATTCCACTTCTGGTTATACACCCAAAGGAATTGAAAGTAGGGTCTCAAAGAGATATTTGTATACCCATGTTTTTATCAACATTATTCGCAATGGACAAAAGATGTAAAAAACCTAAGTTGAATAACAGATAAATAGATAAACAAAATGGAATGTTATTCAGCCTTAGAAAGGAAGGAAATTCAGATACATGCTACAACATGAATGAAACTTGAGGACACTATGCTAAATGGAATGTCAGTCACAAAAAGAGAAATATTGATAATTCCACTTATCCAGGGTACCTGGAATAGTCAAATTTATAAGGACAGAAAGTAGAATGGTGGTTGGCCAGGGGATGGGGGGAGAGTGAAATGGGAAATTGTTGTTTAATGGGTACAGAGATTTAGTTTTGCAAGGTGAAAAGAGTTTTGAAGGTTGGTTGCACAGCAATACGGATGTACTCAACACTATTGAACTGTACACTTCAAAAATGATTAATATGGTAAAAATAAAAAAGTAATTTAAAGTTGAATGTTTCGCATGGTAACAGACTTCCATTTTTCTGGAGTTTTGCTTTCCTAGGATTTTTGTAGTCGTGTACGTCTAGCCATGATTTTAAAATATCACTCTTTTCTAACAGCACTCTTCTATGTATTTTTCAAAGATTAGCATTATAAAAAAATGTCCTAGAGTGGTAGGGGCTGGGGGAGGAAGCAGTGGCAGATGTCGCTTGATGTTCTACCTTGCCTATCATTTTTAAAGCCATAGTGAAAATACTGTTCACACAGTGAGGTGTTGTTTTGGAATGGAGGCTATTATTCTAGAAATTGATTCAAAACGTGCCTGTGGTCAGAAGTGACAAGCACCAGAAGGAGAAGTGAATTGTCTTTACAGAGGTACATTTTTTTTATGGGAAGAATGTGGGTAGAAAGGAGGATGGAAGAACAGTGTTCCTAGCAGAGGTGAGAGAAGATGGCATTTCAGAACATGAACACAGGGCAATATGAAGAGTTCTTAAGGTACATAAGAAACGATTATTAAAAATAAGACTAGAAAGGTAGGCAGAGATGGCGACTGCTCACTATTTGCCAACCAGTTATGTGTATCATCTCAATGAATCCTTACAACTCTCCCATGAAACAAGTGTTATTAATGATCCCTTTTTATAGATGAACAAAGTAAAATTTGGGGATGTAAAAGTAACAGTTACTATGATAAAAATGATTTGCCTCAGGCAGCATGGGATTGATCTGCCTGGTCCATGAAAGTACTGTCTTTTAGGAAAAGGACAATTCAATTTAGCCAACTGATAATACACATTAATTGGGTGCAAGATAGTCTAAATAATCCTTTACATTGTATATAGCAGTTACCATGCATGAGAAATTTCCAGCACTAGAAGACAGATAGGTAGGTGGAATTCTTCCCAACGTGGAGGGTCCCATTTAGAGAGTTTGAGTTATCACGGAGCTATGAGTGCTGGAGATATAACTTGAATCTAGGCCCTCTATATTTTTCTACTAAACCTCACTGCCCCATTTCTCTATTTTTTTTTTTCATGTTCATCACCTCTTTACACCAGCCAGAGGTTATGACACATCGTTTGGCCTATTAGCAGTCTTTTCAAAGGCTTTAGTGGTAGATCCTAACTTGAAGATAAAAACTAAAGCCCAAAATGCTTTGCATGGTGGTTTCTATTGTTAATTGCTAATTTTAGTCCAACTAAATGCTCATCCAAAGCAAATGTATAACTTCCATTTTATTTCAGAAATACCTTTAACTTTACCTTAAAATTCTTCTACGATTCCTGCTCTGTGAAACGTATTTTTTTTAATTATACAGGAAATTATCAAAAGGCTTTACTGGAACTCTGATGATATATATAAAGAACTATTGATCCAAGTTTAATAAAAGAAATGATTAATATAGAGGAATGAAGAAAGTAGTGACATAGGATAATTCATGGATAATTTTAATTTGTTTATAAATTAAATTATTTTAAAGAGGAGGAAGCATTATTGAGAATTAATGGCAAATGCAAATTATAAAAAATATTAAAATATTTATATTAAATCACTTAAATCCATCCATAATTATCTGGCTTTAATTAAGCACTTACTGTGTACCAAGTAATGACATAAGCACTTTCTATCCCCAAGCCTGGCTACCAAATTGGAGTTGAAATGGTCACAGAGGGCATACCAGGCATGAAAGAAAGCAAAGCAGAGGAGCCAATCAGTGTTAAGGGGGTAGGAGTGAGCCCTTCAGCCCCAGGTGCCATGTGACTCTGAGAATACCTAAAACCAAGCATAAGCCTCCCTCACCTCTACTCCAAGCAAGCATAGGCAAAGGAGTCCCTGGGGCAATCAGAAATGGAACAATCTGCATTTTAAAAAGTTAAAGCAAGGGGAAGTTGTATTGTGGATGAGAAGGAAGAAGAAGAGGAAGGGAAAGGAAGATAGAACTGTAAAGCCAAATGTCACAGAGATCGTGTGGAGAGAGGCAGGAATACAGTGATTTCATTTACCAGTTAGAAAGTCCTCCTTGATTGTATTGGGAGCCTATTTTAATAGAACAGTGTGGCTAAAAGCTGAATTGCAATAGGTAAAGATCAAGCAGAGGATGAGGAAGTGGAATTGATATGAACCCCTCTTCAAGAAGTTTTTGTTGAGAGAGAGAGAGGAGATAATTTGTGAGGATTTCTACTAATTATGGATGGCCTTTATCTTTTTCATACCATAGGGGCAAAGTTATCTGTTGAGAGTAAGGATCATGGAAGTGGGGCATAGAAGTCGGAGAATGGTTGAGAACTGAAGGGAGGATGTGAGCTATGATTTAAAAGGTAAGTAAAATTTACATCAAGATGACAAGAGAATTACTCTGTGTTTATTTCCAATGAGGTATCACCTCACACCAGTCAGAATGGCCATCATCAAAAAATCTGCAAATAATAAATGCTGGAGATGGTGTGGAAAAAAGGGAACCCTCTTGCACTGTTGGTGGGAATATAAATTGATACAGCCAGTATGGAGAACAGTATGAAGGTTCCTTAAAAAACTAAAAATAGAACTAGCATACAACCGAGCAATCCCACTACTGGACATATACCCTGAGAAAACCATAATTCAAAAAGAGACATGTACCACAATGTTCATTGCAACACTATTTACAATAGCCAGGACATGGAAGCAACCTAAGTGTCCATCGACAGATGAATGGATAAAGAAGATGTGGCACACATATACAATGGAATATTACTCAGCCATGAAAAGAAATGAAACTGAGTTATTTGTAGTAATGTGGATGGACCTAGAGTCTGTCATACAGAGTGAAGTAAGTCAGAAAGAGAAAAACAAATACTGTATGCTAACACATTTATATAGAATATTTGAAAAAATGGTTCTGAAGAACCTAGAGGCAGGACAGGAATAAAGGCACAGGTGTAGAGAATGCACTTGAGGACATGGGGAAGGGTAAGGGTAAGCTGGGACGAAGTGAGAGAGTGGCATGGACATATATACACTACCAAATGCAAGATAGATAGCTAGTGTGAAGCAGCTGCATAGCACAGGAAGATCAGCTCGGTGCTTTGTGACTGCCTGGAGGGGTGGGATAGGGAGGGTGGGAGGGAGACCCAAGAGGGAGGGGATACGGGGATATATGTATACGTATAGCTGATTCACTTTGTTATACAGCAGAAACTAACACAACAATGTAAAGCAATTATACTCAAATAAAGATGTTAAAAAATAAATAAATAAAATAAAATGTGTGGGACCAGGGGAAAAAAATACTGAATATGTGGACTCAATGCCTGTGCTGCAGTGTATTTTGATGTACTATTAGTGCACTCTGCCTAGAAGCAGGGAGTTGTTTGTTCCATGTGCCACAGGATTCCAGTTCTGTTAGAGCTGTATTGTCTCCAGTGTTAATGCAAAAAGTATGTGATGCACAATTCCCAGACACTGAGAGCACACTGTGACAGACACAAGTGTAATAGAGGGCAGCAACAACTCAAAAATAAATGTATATACTGATTATCAAAAATAAATGCATATACGGATCTCCCTGGAAGGCCAAAAGGACCTTTTAATGTAAATTGATGGGGTTACAGACACTCTTTTTTAAATGAGGTAAAGGATCCATTTAAAACAATTTCATTAGCCCTGCTTGATATCAGAACCCTTCTATAGTAAATGCATTCATTCATTTGTATCAATTACCAGGTCCTAACTTGGGTAACTGTGATGCATTCCACAGCCCATGAATTGTCTTTAATCTGCCCTTGGAAATACACCAAAGTGCTCCAAAGACTCAAACTAAAATAAAATTTTCTTCAGTTTGCAGAGCAGATCAAAGTATGAGCTGAGAAATGTCATATTAATACAAGGCTATTTTTTTAAATACTAGCGTAGACTGAAATTGAATATTGTAGGTTTTCTCACCATTTACAACATGATCTCCAGCTATTTAAATGCAACTTTGATCCACAAATAAATACTTTTCTTCCCAGATAAGTATATCATGCCATCATTTGTGGGCTAAAAACCTCTGTCAATCAGTACCAGACAGTCTGCCCTTCCACTCTCCGTTGTAAAACTGCCACGGATGACGTCAAGTCGCAATTCCCCTTTGCCCACCAGATAATGAGCTGGCACATGTAGAAAAGATCGATGTCAAACAGAAGGGGGAGATAGTTTTGAAGCTATCACTTTTGGTTGCCATCTGACTCCATTTGCAGAAATCAATCTCCTCCTCCTTGACAACTCTGAATGTGTTATCACTGCAGCTCCAGTTTATTAGATAACCAAGTGCCCCCTTTCACTCTGGAGAACATTTTCCATTAGAATCAAATGGAAATGGAATATTTTTGCAGCAGAGGAGAGAGAATGGGGAACAAACAAGTAATCTATTGTATGTATGAAAATGGAGTATGCATGAGTGTGTATGTATGTGCACATGTGTGACTACAGAGTGGCTACCTATGTATATGAAAATAGCTACAAAGCTGATAGCATCAACAATTATTTCTGAAAACTGTATGTGCTTGGAGACTGAAGGCGACTGCAAGTGGGTCACAACTTACTGTGTCAAATGTTCGCAGACATACCCATGTGGGTAATAGATGTTAGTCAACTTCAATTCACAGTGCTAATCCAAGGAGCAGGAAAGAAACCCTAATAGCTCTCGTTTGTGGTGGAGTTTTTACATTTTTGGAAGGAACATTGCCTGGTGATCTAAAAATGGATAATACTCCAAACAAAATAATGAGACCACATGCAAGCATCCTAACTACTGAACTTGGCAGGAGTTGACGAGCAAAGAATAGACTCCAATCAAAACCTGAAGGATCATAATTGTAGAAGTCAAGGGCCAAGAGAGGATGGAAAGGATTTGTTTTCACAGAACGCCTGCTTCTGAACACCCATTGTAGCACAGTGTGAGAAGGCTGTGTATCTTGGAAAGGCCCCCAGAAAAGAAAGTTTAATTAGAAAAGGGACTAATCTATGCAAAACTGAGAATTAAGATACTGGTGCAGGTAGAGGATCATATCAAAAGGCAAAGAGGCAGGAAGAAAGCAGAGCTGTGTATATATAACATCAAGTTTCAGAAAACAGGACAATTTATGTTGGCAAAGAAGGCAAGTTATTTCTTTTGGTTACATTGGAAATTAGCTGATATCAACCCACACTTCTTGGGGTAAAGGTGTACCCCTCCTGTTCTTAAAGTGTTCTGTTCCTGTCCAGGGCAAAAAGCTGTGTGTATTCTAGTACCAACTTGTTTCAACCACCCCCTAGTCACCCCATTCATGAAGAAGAGATCCCTGCCCTAATATTATGGGGATGGCCAAAGGCACAACACCTGACATCAAACGGATGAGCTTGACAGCAGTTTATTAGTCACGTATACTCACAGCCCAGAGGAGTAAATAAAACACTGCATTCAATTCAGGGCTACATGGGGGCTGCACTCAGAAACAGAGTGAACAGCTGGGGGAGGTGGGCTTTGTAGTACCAAGAGCATGGGATGACCCCTGGCTCTGTGGGAGGATATAATTGGCTTGTTTGCATAATCCCATAGACTGGGAGGGAACTGAAACTGACTTCTCAGGCATAACCAGAAACTTCAGTTGGTCCTCTTGATAAGAAGGGTTGCTTGGCTAGGAGACCTTATTCACAGAAGCAGAATTGGAAGGGGAGCTTGTGGTTAGGCTATCTGAGGTCCTCCTGGTTTCACCAGATGTCAAGACAGCACATAATATTGGGACTTAATTTTAGGCCTTGCACTACACACCTGAAGAGGGACCTGAAAACTGACAGGAAAACTGCTTCCTCCATTTAGAGCATTCTTATTTCTTAACTCTGCTGGGAATACATAACCTGTCTGACTGAGGCAAATTATCTACCTAATCACCCATCTCTTCCTCCACACTCACAGTTTCCAGGAGGGTGCAAGAAGGAATTGAACTTTTGGTTTCAAGCAATTTGCTTGCTGCTTTCAAGGCTATATGTGAAGCAGAAACAGACAGAAGTAGGACAAGAAGTCCACAAAGTCCTTAATTAAGTAGAGTACGTGGTAGCAGCAGCAAGCATTTGAAAATAAGATTTGCTATATAAGTGTTGCCAGGAAACTGCCTGGAGAATGTGGGCACTTATTGCTATTTTTTAAATATACCTTGACAAATTCTCACTTGCCTAGACAATATTAAAGAAGATGGAAAGGAAATTGATGCCCATTGAATTACTCATTGGATAATACATTTTCCAAAAAAGGTGATAAAACTAACTGGACCACATGCAATACGTGAGAAATGCTCTACTTTCAGTGCATGTGGTGCATTGATTCTTCTATTTGTCTGTAAAATTTCTGAAAATACTCTTGTAAATGTGTATGAGATCTATGGTTTCTTTCTGAAGATATTCAGCTTAACTTTCAAAGATCTCATACACATTTACAAGAGTATTTTCAGAAATTTTACTCTAGTAATTTGGCATCATTTCTGCACTAAAAGTAAAATACTATCAACTTCAAAATTTTAGCAGCTCCTTTATCAATTCCCTCAAGCAGAAATGATTTGCCATCAGCTGATATTTAAAGTGATCTGTTCCTTTCTTTATTATATCACTTACCCCACTGTATAGTAATTGTGCATTTATATGCCTGTCTCCCTTTCTAGAAGGTGAATTTTTTTGAAGAGATGACCTTACTTCTTCCTTATATTAACATCCCCATTGCTGTCACAGTTAACCTCACATATAATAGTCTCTTAGTAAGTTTTTGTGTAATGAGTGAATGAATGAGTGACATCACCCTAAACTCTGAATTTATGTAATTCAAATGCCTATTTGACATTTCCACTGGAATATCCATTAGATACCTCAAACTTAAGATATCCCAAAAAACCTATTAATTTGTATTCCTTCAAATCTTCTTATTCAGTACCTTCCATCTGAGGAAATGATAACACCACATGTGCCACTAAGGCCAAAAATGTGCAAGTCAGCTGGAGGGAAATATTCTCCAACTCCTTAATCCAGTCCAGCAGCATGTTGTGTCTATGTCCAAAGTGTAACACATATCTATTCACTTATTTCCATATCTGTTACCATTACCCTGGTTCAAGCCACCATCATTTTTCATCTGATCTCCTCATTTCTACTCTTGCCCCAGTCTATTCTCCACATAGCGTCTGGACGACCTTTTAAAAGTGTAAGTCATATGTCACTTTTCTGCTTGTTGCTGTCCATGAAATTCCCATTTCTCCTAACTAAATTACACTACACTTTGGCCTAAAGTGCCTTTTATGTAGATCTTCTCCACTTCTCTTTAGCTCCCACTGTCTGCATTTCCCTCAGTCTTCTCCAGCTCTACTGGACTCAGAGATCCTCAGATTGGCCCAGCTCATTCCATCATGTTCTTTTATTCATGAGTTGTTTCCTTTGCATGAATTATTTGTCCTCTAAATACGTTCGTGACAAGTTCCTTTTTGTCATTGAGAGGTCAGCTTGAATTCCATCTCCTTATTAATACCCTTCTGATCCCCCAATCTAGAGCAGCCCCTGGATCATTCTCTTTTGCATCATTTGGCTTTATTTTTATTACAGTATTTATGGTCATCAGAAGTTTTCCTATTTGTTTTCTTATGCTGGTCTTTATTGTTCACAGCTAAATTTCCAGGGCCTCAAATAGTGTCTGGCACATAAAAGATCTTCAGTAATTGACATTTGGGAATAAATAAGTTCATGAATGTGTTAAGATACTGAATCAATGAATATATAAGTGAGTTTGTGAATAAATGCATGAATAAAGGAGTTTTATTTCTTGACATTTACATTATCTTGATTATATCATTACTAATATGAAATATTATGTATTACTAATCATGACCTATCCATCTCCATAAACTTTATATGGCATATATAAATTAATGATATCTGATAAGAACAAACCTTACAAACTTAGATGTATTTAGATTAAGAAAACCCCTTGACATACTTTTTTTTCCACTGTCAAAATTCACATGAATTTTAAAAACTTCTTTTGCAATTGGTTTTATTCTATTTTTCTTACCTTCTTTTTCCTCTAATTTTTACAAGTCTCTAATGCTAGAGAATTCTTTTTGTCCAATTCTCTTCAGAAGCAAGACTATCAGTTAAACAGTATCAAAGAGTAATTTGGGTCTCCTCAGATAATCTGAATAGTCCTATATTTATTGAGGAAATTGAATATCAAGTTAAAATTTTCCAAAAATATGTTAACTTCACTAAGTCCACCAAACATGTAAGAAAGAAAAAATACAAATCTATGCATATTCTGCCAGAAAATTGCAGAGGAAAATCTTTCCAACTCATTTATGGGGCAAGTATTATTCTAATATCAAAATCAGGCAAAGTTATTATAGGAAAAGGAAACTACAGACTAATATCTCTCATGAAGAAGGATACAAAAATTCCTAATAAAATGTTAGCAAACTGAATCCAACAATATATTAAAAGAATAATACATCATGACAAATTGGGATTTATCTTGAGTGTGAAGTTAGTTTAACACTTGAAAACAAACCAATGCAATTCACTGTATTATCAGACTGAAGAAAATATATCATCATCTCACTAGACACAGAAAAATCATTTGACAAAATCCAACACCCATTACTTAAAAAACTGTCAGCGCACTAGCAACAGACACTTTTTAACAAATTTAATTAAGGCGATCTATAATAAATTTACATCTAACATTATTCTTCATTGTGAAAGACTGAACTTACTTCCTAAGATCAAGAACAAGGCAAGGATATCCACTCACAACCACTTCTATTCAAAATCATACTGGAGGTTCTAACCAGGCAATAAGGCAAGAAAAAAAGTAAAAGCACCCCAAAATGAAAAACTTCAAAAGAGTATGGTGTTAATGTGAAGATAGGCAAATAAGTCAATGTGAAAAAATAGAGTCTAGAAATAGACCCACATATATATATAGTCATTTAACAAAGGAGAGAAGAATATTCAGTAGAAAAAAAGCATTGTCTTTTCAGTAGATGATACTGGAACGATTAGATTTCCATATGCATAAGGGGAAAAAAAGAAAGACATTTGATCTATACCTCACACCATATACAAAAGTTAACTCAAAATATATCATAGACCTAGAAATGAAACTGAAAACTATAAAACCTCTAGAAGAAAATATAGGAAAATGTCTTTGTGACTTTAGGTTAAGTAAACAATAGGGAAAACATCTCAGCATCCATGGTTCTTACTTTTTAGTGAAGTTTAAAATGGGGCCAATAAGTTCTTTCCTAAGAGAATAAATTTATGGATTTTAATAATTCACAGAAATAAATCATTGGATATATTTGGGTTTAGAATTAATAAGAACTCTGAACCAAGGTTGAGTATTGTGTTTTCTAATTTTTCAATTTTTTGTTAGTATCATTGGGCTACAGTCAGCTGTGCATATATTAAATAAAGGAAAGAAGACAAAGAACTAATTTATTGAGCAGAATAAAGTCTACTGTTTCCAAAGGACTGTACCTAGTTCATTGTTTTCACCTCTGCTGTTTTCATCCACTAAAAACCCCTGGCTCCTTCTCAACCTGTATCCACGACTAGTCCCCTTTGGCTTATAGCTCCCCTCAGTGATAACCAGAACAACTAGGAAAACCACCGTCTAACAATGTTCCATGAGAAAGCCCAGAGACACTTGGTTTTCCAAAGTTCTAAGGAATGCACTATTGAGTGGGGCACCCGCATCACTGAGAAGCTTGCCATCTGGTGGTAGAAGATGCTGTTACAGACTGATAACAATGGGACATGGTAAGATCTCAAAATAACAGAGACCACCTGGTGGTATTTATGAGAAGGCATGTGGCGGCAACTATAGAAATAAGCAAAAAGACCTCAATGGCAGCCAGAAAACAGGGGTGGTGCTGACCTACAGAAAGCTATGAAGGTGGTTATATACTGATAGAACACAGTACCCTGGAAGCAAGATGGATCAGCAACACAGAAGGTTATTACTCAGTCTATACAATCAAAATAATTCAAGGATGGATGATCAGGAAGCTGAGGATATCCAATCCAGTAAAATCATGACTCCTTGCCACTTTCTAGCTCTGAGCCACACCTTAGACCAAGAACCCAATGACTGAAAGAAATACCAGGTCCTTAGGAGGAGAACTCTGTAGTAATTACAAGTATTTATTGTAATGATTCCCTCAGTCTTTCCCCAAATGTAACTATGATCATTGATGCAGGTAACTACACTGGGAAAAGGGGAATACTCAAACTGCACAGATATTTGAAAATGTTGGATACAAAATCTGAGTTGATACTGGTATTTGGGAACTTGAAACATGATTATGGTGCCCCTGTTAGAATGAGGATGTATGGAGATCAACTAAAGAACTCTGGTCTAGGTCCAGCTCACCAGTAGATTCACTGAGCTCAAGGGTTCACCCAGTGGTCACTTTTTCCAGCCACCAAATAAATAATTAGAATACATACTTGCTAGTTAGCAGAACTGACACATTAGTTCCTTGGTCTGTGGGATAAGAACTGTCAGAGTGGGGAAAGCCAAGAGGAAGACTCTGAAAACTCCCCTCATCAACCTAGCTAAAATAGTTAATGCAAACCAATATTTTATCTGGGTATTGGTGGAGATTGGTGCCTCCCTTAAAAAACTAAATTATGCAGAAGTGATGGTTCTGATTATATATCACTAAGTCTGATCTAGGTACTGACACTGCAGAATGTCTACTTTTCCAGCAACTGAGCTTCTGATTTGGTACCATGCCTCAGTGAAACCAACCAGCACTTGGTGTCAAGTACTGGTGGCTAACATCACTGTCTGAAGGTTTATAAAGTTTGTTCCATCAACAAGGAATCCCACAAAGTATCACTTCAGTGCAAGGGATTCCTTTCACAGCAAAGGAGGTCCAGCAGTGATACATTACCATGGAATCCACTGGTCCTACCACATACTGCACCACTCAAACTGAGGCATCAGTTTCTGATACCCAGAAAGAACAGGGTCTCATCTTCCAGTCATAGTATATACTCTAAATCAACAATATATGTTGGGGTGCTGTGACCCCAAAAAATAGAGTGCAAGAACCCAGGGATAGAACTAGAATAGTTATTGTTGTGTTCACTGATCCACTTGGGAAATATTTGATTTCCATTCCTGCAACTCCAAGCACTATGGATATAGAGGTTCTGGATCCCAGATGGAAACACTTTCACTTCCATGAAACTTTAAGCCATGGCTAACCCCTAGTCACTTCAGGCTCTTCATGTTGAAAACTCAGCAGACCAGGGAAGGAGACACCATCCTGATGGAGCTATTTGACCCTGATTATCAAGAGGAGGTAGGGCTGCTGTTATACCTGGAGGCAGAAAGAATGTATGTGACACTTAGTTATCCATGGTGGCTGCTTGATGCTGCCTTAATCAATCTCAGTAGTAAATGAAAAGTGTAGCGGCCATATCCTGAACTAGGGGCTCAGACCTCATATAGATGTTAGTGTCACCAAGACTAGCAGAGATACTAGGTGAAATTGAGATGTGATTAGTATGAGTAGTAGTACAGGAAGATGATGAGTATCATTTGTGGTCCCAACACTAACTACAGGGGCAGGGACTTTAGTTTGCCCCACTAATCTTTCTTGAAGTTTTCCCAGGAAGAGACCAGCTAGAGTTTTATAGAAGTAGTTCACAGACGGGTGAATGTATTTCATGAAGCAAGTGAAATTGAGTGACTCAAGGTGTGGACTGTAACTGTCCCCACCAACCCTCTCCGTTTCAGGACTGAGAAACTCATTCTCTCAGTCACTGGCACTATTACCCCTCTATGACTTACAGATGAGTCCTTGTCCAGGGATTACCCTTGGCCAAAGGGAACTGCTTCATTCAATGTTATGTCACCTCCTAGTGTTAGCCCACACCAAATATTTACCTGGTTAATGAGTTGGCCTAAAGTTCCAACCTCCTTTCCCAAGTATTGGACATATCTGAAAGACCATTCCAGCTTTAGACGTCCCTGTGGAATCAGTTGTGTGTTTTGTTGAAACTATCACAGTTCAACTTTCCTCTGCTCAATCCTCCTTCCCTCACTCCCTACAACTATTGTTCTTAAGAGCTCACCTCAATAAACCTCTTGCACACAAATCACTGTCTAAAAGTCTGTTTCTTGGTAAACTAAAATTATGAGAGTGACAGATCATTTTCATCCAATCTGAGATGCTCTTTTGATCAATAAATTTAACTTATTTACATTTATTGCAATTACAGCTGTATTATGGCTGTTTTAGCCATCTTATTTCATGTTACATATTTACTACATTCTCTATTTCTTTTTTCTCTGTTCATGCTTTTTGTTTATTTGAAAGTTTTGCATTTTATATATATATACACGTATATATACATTTTTTTTTTTTTTTATGGTACACAGGCCTCTCACTTTTGCGGCCTCTCCCGTTGTGGAGCACAGGCTCTGGATGTGCAGGCTCAGCGGCCATGGCTCCTGGGCCCAGCCGCTCCGCGGCATGTGGGATCCTCCCAGACTGGGGCACAAACCCACGTCCCCTGCATCGGCAGGCAGACTCTCAACCACTGCGCCACCAGGGAAGCCCTGCATTATATTTTTATACCATTTAAAATTGGGCTTAATTTATTTGACTCATTTATGTTTAATATTTCATTTCAATTTTCTAAATGTATTATTATTTATATCTTCTTCATGGAAAAGATAAGTGCTTAGTAACTTGTCCTACTCTTACTTCATGTTTGTGCCATAGGACTTTACTTCTGGATTGTGATTTATACACATTTTTGGGGCAGATTTTTTAAAGAAGATATTAAATTCTACTAAATTATTTACTCATCCTTAGTCCTCATATCTTGCCGCATCCTACCAGAATTCTTGCTCTTGTTTTTAATGAAATACTTCATCTGAGATTCCTTTTAAAATTAGTAAACTAAATTGATAAAACTTCTGAGGTCATATATGCCTGGGAATGATTGTGTATACTCTCACATTTGTGTAAAGAGTTAGACAGATATAAAATTCTATGTTAGAGCTTCTTTTCTTTGAAAATATTATTTCATCCTTGTTTTTAAAGTTTTTGAGAAGTCTGACACCAATCCAAATTTTATACTTATGGAAGTAATGTATTTCTTTCTCTGTAAGTTTTTAGAGCATCCCTTTCCCCTGTCTTTTATTGATATTCTTAAGATTCAGTTTAATGTTTCTAAGGGTTTTTTTTTTTTTTTTTGGTTAGTTTTACTTTGCTCTATTCATTATTTTTTGTTTGGCATTCTATGTGTTCCTTTAAAATGACAGTTTCTTTTCTTTTTTTAATCTGAGAAATTAGGGTAATTTATTTCTTCAACTATTTCCTTCTATTTATTCATTGTTTATTTTTCTCTGTCTATGGAAAATCCATTATACATCTACTGAGAATTCCTCTAGCCTTCACATGTCTTAACTCTTAATTTTCCTTCTTTCTATCCCTTACTGATCTTTTCCTAAGATATATGAAAATGGTTTCTAAATCTGATCTTTCAGTTTACTAATTCATGCTTTGGTTGTTTTCTTTCTGCTGTTCATCCATTAAGTTGTCTGTTCAAATTATTATACATTTCATACCCAGTATTTTGAATTAATTCTTTTTTATAAACACGTACTCTGTTATACCAATATTTTTTTTTTATCTTTTGAAGATAATTTCTTTTCTTTTTTTAAAAATCCTTTTTTCATCTGGTCAAGAAATTCTGCTTCTTCTCATACAAGATGTTAAATATCTGTCTTCTGAAGCAATTGTCTTCCTCATATAAATTGCTGTGCTTCCTCCGGTCACCTTTCCCCTGGACATATCAACCACGAGGCTGATGATGAGTGTGGGGAGAAGTAGCTAAAGTAGCCCAGGCCCTACTTAGCAGCCACCCATAAATTTAGTACTTGGGAATAGAAGTGTCTCAAGGTACAGTCTTTACAAACTGTTCCACACCAGGCAAATTTATTTACCAGGCAAATTTACCTCCACCAATATTATCTTACTGGGATATAATTTTCTCACCTTCAGTTTCATAAAAAGAGGTGGGGATAAGAAGTAATAAATGGCAATGGCCAACCAATCTATTTATATTTCTTGTTATCTACACCCCATCTCAGCCCGATGATATAATACGATCCCATGCCCAAGCTAAAACAGCATGCTGTTTTTCTATCTTGCATTAATTACTGGCTGGACAATGGTTTTCCAAAGCAATACCAGTGGAAGACAGGGAGCAGGGAGACATCACAACTAAAGATTTGTCCTCGTACCTCTCCCTCTCATTGCACCTGGTTCTCTTCTACTTTGGAGGACTGTTTCCCCCTTACACTAGAATATAACCAGCTCTGTTTCCCAAGATTTTTTACAGTAAATGAATACTCCTACCAAGAAATGGAAAGTATTAAACATTTAATGTGTGTAACGTAAATATTCTACTTAGATCCATCAACCTCCCTCCTGTTTCTGCGCATCTCTAGGATTGAGCTAGGGAGTGAGGCATAGCAGCTCATGTTAGTTTGTCACCCTGTCCATCATCAGTTGATCTGTGTCATTTAGACATATTTCTTAAAAATCACGTTTCTGAAAGCTCTTTCAATTTCTCAGAATACATAAAAGCGCCCATTACTCTGTGAGTTTTCAGTTTTCTGCCTGAAGAATGATATAATATTAATCTATGTACCTTATTTAATAGAAATAGGAACCAAAAAAACAACCTGAGGCTAATTAAGCATAAACTACCTCAAGCTTTAATTCTGGCACTATTTCAATTCTCAGTTCTTTGTTTATGATTCATATAATAGTTCACTTTAGACAAATTAATTAGTTGTGTGTGTCAAGCTAGCTAAATGCATGCTAAATATTTTCCCAAGAGAACTAAGTTGAAACTGGGTGCTATTAAAACCTTCAAATGAACAAAATCTGTTTTTAACAAGTCACACATTATTAATTGGAACTGGATAGTGAGGCATATTTTTGGATGCTTGCCGAGAATAATTATGGAACTTCTTTCTTATTTTATTGGAACAAGACAAGTTAATCAGGAAAAGCTAATCCAGCTCATTATGGCCAAAGCTTGAAAGCATGGCCATAAACTACTCACCTTTCCAGTTTGGGTTAGGGTTGAAAAAGTAAGTGGGATCCAGGGATCATGCTTATGCTATAGTTGATACCTTAGAGAGATCTTTGCCCAATTTATTCATTTTAAGTAGGCAAAACATTGGCTATCCAGAAAAATAATATTATTGACCCAAAGTCACACAGCTGGTTAGTGGCAAGGCCAGAATTATGAAATAAATGTTTATTCTGCCATGTCCAAATATGGCTAAAAAACAATGCTTATTCAGTAAGTTTTATTATATATCTTTCTACATTAAATCTAGGTAGTACTTAAAAAAACTTGTTATAAAATGTGTATAATTTTTTAAATAAAAATATGTTTCCAAATAATGGAGTCATTTCCAGGAATGATTCGTTTTCTGCCATAATATACTTTTTTTCTGATTTGTGTTTGCTTAGTATCCACTCACTCTTCTTCTTTTAGTACTTTAAGGAATTATCTTGCCTCTATTATTCACAGTCATGGTAGAACTCTTATTCAGTGTGTTACTGCTTACCCCCTAACCTAAGCAAGTTTAATCAGATTCTCTCTTTGAAGACTTTAAATCTTGAAAAGCATGATGCTGGTGCAGGAAAAAATATCAGGTGAAGCATGTTCATTTGGAGTAGTTATTGTAATCTAAACCCACAGATCTTCTGAGTGTAGAAGTAGCTTGACTCTTTACTCTTCTTATCACCTTCCCATTGCTCTTCTCATCATCCAGCTAACTGATGTCCATTTTTCTCTGTATGAATTAGCTAGAATTAGTTTCTACTGCTTGCAGTCATTGGGGTCTAACTGATCACTTATTATCTCTGTGTCTGAATCAGGATGTAACCTGAACCACATTGTTGTTTGTAGCCAGGAATGATATTGTTCCAAATAAGAATTGAGCTGGAACTATTCATATGTCCTACTGTTTCATTTGCTTGACCTTATATTAAAAAACCACAAAGAACATATGAGTTGACATAACTGTGAGCAAAACTTATTTATGATTATTAGACATATCTAGCCCTAATACTCACCTTAACTCAGTATCCAAATGAAAAGAAGCAACTGCTCTCATGCTTGAGGCTCAAGAGAAACACAAATGTATTACGGGTACTCTAAGGAAGGCTCATAAGTATAAAAGTCTTAGACATGGAGAGATTTCATACAATCTGCTTGTACTATTGAATTTTAAAATTTTGGTTGCCATGATATCTATTTTAAAGAAATGGAAAACTGAATATGTGTGTTATCAGAGACTCTTCCGAGTCATTCTGTTGAACTGAGAATGAGATCTAATTCTTTATTTGAGGCAACACGTTTATTGGGCATGAAAAGATGGTAAACAGAATTAAAAATGTGAATGCATGGACTAGATTAAAATGAGAGATAAAGTTTGCACTAATCTAATAGAAAAAGCATTTGCGTAAAATGCTTTTGCATGGATGAAATTTTACATGAGTCTTTAAAAATTGTTCCAAACCTTTATCCACTCTCCACATCAGAAGATCTTAAAAGATAAAAGGACATACTAGCAATTTACAAGTACGCCTGGACTGGAGGGCCTTGATGATTCTATTAACACAGGCTTTGAAGTAGCTTGATATAAAGCACATATGCTGTCTATAAATAAAGCTTATGGTTGGCAAATATTCTAATAAAATTGATTTTGTTCATACCAAGGGAAATGGCCTTGCAATGGATGAAACGGCCTTATTGTATTGAAAATACAATAAGGCATTTAAGTATCTTTGTCTGCTCTCAAAAATTTCAAAATGTCATCCAAAAGAAGTCTACAACTTTGTGTAACCAAATCCCTTTATCAAGTGTGTCAATGTATGTCAAGCCAGGTTGCTCAGGCAGCAAAATCAATGCCATCACAACATCAATTTTCCAAGATTTTAAAACATCTACTTTTGACAAAAAGTCAAATAACAGAAAAGTGTCAATTACCATAGATTAGATAAAAGAACCACAATGACTTTTTCCAGGGAAAAAATATAGCATTGTCTGGCAACTTTTTGCACTATGATAATAAAACACCTAACAAATAAAAAAAGGAATTGTGATATCTGGGTTACCTAGGGCATGAGGAAACAGACACTCTCAAAAACCATTGGTGGAAAGTAAAAAGTGAAACTCTTTTTGAAAGAAACATCTTCAACGTGTCTACCCTCTGACATAGCAGTTGTGCTCCTGGGAATTTAGTTCTACAGGAGGCATTTGTGTAGTGATTCAGTGTATTCTCATGTGAGACTTCCTGAATTCAACCCTGGTTCTGTATCATACAAGTTATGGGAAACCTCAGGGCAGGGAACTTCAGAGCCACTGCTGGTAAAAGATGTTCAAACTGGATGTCAGCCCCAACTTGCCACTTCAAACAGGTGTTCCTGTGCAAGGAACATCCTGCATCATCTGAAAAGAGTAGGCAAGGATTATCAACTTTATAGGGTTATTGTGAGGTTCAAATGAGATTATCTGTATAAAGTGTAGTGCCTTGCACACAGTGAACACTCAATAAATGATAGTTATTTTCTTATCATACTCTACAGAAAATCAGTGTTTGAAGAAAATTATTGTGATATTTATTGCAGCACTGCTTATAAAAGTAAAGATTTTGAAGTAATCTATATATCATTCAAAATCTAGTACAGCCTTGACATTCTATAGACTTTCTTTTTCTCCAGTGTTTTATTGAGGTAAAATACACATAACACAGAATTTACTACTTAACTATTTTAAAGTGTACAGTTCAGTGGGATTAAGAATGTGCGTGTTGCTGTGCAACCACCACCGCCATCCGTGCCAAGGACTCTTCATCTTGCAAAAGTGAAACTCAATAAACTTAAAAAATGATGAGGTGGATCTATGGGTAATACCGTAGAAAGATGTACATGACATATTATTAGAAGGAAAGTTGGAGAGTTGTAGTATAAGCTGGATCTATTTTCCAATATGAGAGAGAGAGGGAGAGAGTGTATTTAAGGGATTATCCTGTCAGCACTAATTTTCTGGAAATTGCCTTTCCTCCCATTCAGTGGTTAGTAGAGAAGCGTCCCCGTTAGTACAATGTGACACAGTATAATGATCATCATTGCTATCTCATTATTATGCTGATTAAATGAGTTAATACTTGTATAGCGGTTAGATCACTGCTGGGCACTTAGCAAATGTCACAGAAATGTGTTTTTTTAAAACGCTTTTTATTTTTTCAAATTTATTTATTTATTTTTGGCTTCGTTGTGTCTTCGTTGCTGTGTGCAGGCTTTCTCTAGTTGTGGTGAGCGGGGGCTACTCTTCATTGTGGTGCGCAGGCTTCTCATTGCGGTGGCTTCTCTTGTTGCAGAGCATGGGCTGTAGGCACACGGGCTTCAACAGTGTGGCATGCGGGCTCAGTAGTTGTGGCTCGCGGGTTCTAGAGCACAGGCTCAGTAGTTGTGGCGCACGGGCTTAGTTGCTCTGCAGCATGTGGGATCTTCCCGGACCAGGGCTCGAACCCGTGTCCCCTGCATTGGCAGGCAGATTCTTAACCACTGCGCCACCGGGGAAGTCCCTCTATTCTTGATACAATGAAAGTTTGGGAAAGATCTTCTCGATATGTGTCCTCTAAGATAGATAGGAGAATAATAGCCACTGAGAAACTATTCTTTTAGTCACCTTGATTTTATAAAACTGCTGCTACTACTACTAAAAGTGACAAAAGCAACATGAAAGTAATAGCTAATATTTCTTGAAATCCCCTGTGTCGGTCACTGGGCCAGTGCTTAACTAGCACTATCTTATGTAATCTTAACAAGGCTATGGAATAGATACAAATATTCCTGTTTCACATGTGAAGAAATGGAAGCTTAGAGGGTTTAAATAATTTTCCCGATAAGTGTTAGAACCAGGTTATAGGGTCACAGATGTCCTATTTCTAGAGGAGCTTTCTTAATTATCACTAAGCATCATAACCCCATAATGTACTGCATATAAATGCACACACATGTATGTTTACTGCACACATGTGTGTGCATATGTACTATAATGTAACAAAGAATTAGATCCAGCTATGTGCCAAGTTTTAGAATGCTAAACCATTGACATTTTCTAGACCGTCATCTATACACCTTACTTCTCATTGTATTACACTCATTTATTTATGTGTCATCTCTCCTGGACAGGTACAATTTTTTTTCATCTGTGTACACCTCTGGTTTAACAAGTAGTGCATACATAATAAATTTCACTAAATTTTATAATATTGAAATCGAATTTAGAAATGTTTTAAAATAGCAAATCCTATAGTCTCCATTCTGGTTACATTTTTTGAGACCTTTGCCATTGGGATTTGACTCTCAAACCAAACCTCTTGTGTATACAACTTCCTCAGGATTACTTTCCTTGTATATTTTCTGCATTACTCACATATAAAGTGACCAGTCTGTCCCCTCCAGTTACAATGACTGAGTCCTGTCTAGATAATTCTTAAGACATTTTGACATACTCAACTCACTAATTTGTTTTTCCCTAACTAAGATGTTAGGATTAACTCTTTACCATATCTATAAAAATATCTATTTTTAATTTAAGAGTTATACACCATTGAAAAATACCGCTAGTCAAAACAGAACTTCTTCAGAGTAACATATACAGTCATTCCTCCATTCACATCCCAAAGAAGCCCTTCATACCTTCATACTGTCAGCTTCATTTCCAAAGATTCACTACAGTGTAAGGACAAGCCTTTAGAGACAACTTATGTATTTCTTCACTCTTTCTCTAGAATGAGTTTCACAATCTGCTTCTGAAACTTAATCGAAAGAAGTGCTTCATAGTATCCTGTAATTTCTCTGCTGTTTTATTTCCTCTAATATACAGCACAAAGACGCAAAGAAGAAAAAAACCATGTACATAGGTGTGTGGTAAGCTGGATTTCTGTAAATCTTTGAATAACTATTTCCAATCTAGGAAGAAACCACAATTACCTTCAGAACTCTTTATACACTTGGGCCATCCCTCTGGGGAGGCTACTCTATTTATATTCTGTTATTCCCCTCAGATAGCATATAAAATAAACTTTGCTCAGAACTTGCCATTGTTTAAGATAAATATTTAAGCTTATATTTTATTCTAAAGCAAAAAGAAAATGATTTTATCTAACAGCCGTAAGGGCAATAGTTGCCGTAATAATAATAATATAATAATAATAATGACAATAACAATAATAATCTTCTGTTTATTGAGACCTTGCACATTATATGTATATCTCAGTTAATTCTTACAACAACTTGACTATGTAAATATTTTTATTACCATTTTGTTGCTAAGGAAAACTAACACTCAGATTAATTGCCAAAAGTCACACAGCTAACTACTTACCCATACATACTTACCAGGCCTCTTTGATTCTAACACCTACATTAGGTACTTATTATGGTTCAAGATTTTTTAAAATAAGATGGTAGAAATTAGGAATAAATGAATAATCTCCAGGATAAAGTGAATCATAAAGCTCATAGGGGATATGCTATTACATAACATATCAATTGGTATGGAATTTTAAAGGGTAAAAGGACTCTGATCTGAAGAGGCAAGCACTGATTCATGTAAAGCTAGTGTTTGCTGCTATTTGGTCTACTTCCAAAATGAAATACTAACAAGCTTACCAAGGTTTAAAGACCTCATTTGCCTCCCAACCTCACCTGTTCTATTTTTTCCTTCACTTACTTGTCTCTCCCCTCTTCAACACAAATGTCTTAATCTTTTCCTAACACACCTGTCTCAGGAATTTGATACATTGTTCCCATCTCCCTCAGTACTTACACAGTTGACTCTTTTTTTAAAAATCCTTCAAGTTTCAATATAATTGTCACTTCCTCTGAAATGCTATTTCTGGTCTCTCTACCTAAGCAAGTCCCATCTTTCTTTGCACACTGTTTGTTTCCCTCATAAGTTGTAATTTGCTATATTTTTACAGGGTGCTTACTTGTTTATTGTCTGCATGGAAGCTTACTGGTAAACCTAGTGTCTGTTTTTACACCATTGTACATCCAGAGTCTAACTAAAGCCTGCTCGCTAGTTGTTGAATTAATACATTATAGGTTAAACATAAGCTTATAATGTGGAGTGAATAACATTAAATAATTAGTATTTATATATAATGTTAAGGCAACCTCTGACATGTCAATTTATCATATCTCCACTTGCGACGTCTCATTTTTCCAACATTTCTTATCATAAACAAGCTCCCCTTAAAATAGTTACCAAAACTCATAGTTGTATAATCTCACCATGACAGTGAAGTCCAATTGACCTTGACATCACACTAAACCAGTAGTCACTGGGTCAAAGTAACCAGAGGTGATGAGAAGATGAGGAAGGATGATTTATACACTGGAGAAACTTTTGATTGCATAAATACAGGATAAGACCTATTGAATTCATATGGATATAAGCCCATTAAAATATTTTACATATTGAAGAAAAGGACCAGTTGAAACAGATCAGGACACTGTGGAGCCTTCCCAGGGGAAGACCACCTCCCCCCCTGCCTTGTCCCCCACCTTTGTTTATAGAAAACTTTAGCTTCCTAGGCCTTCTCCGAGTTTCAAAGAGCACATTTAATCAGAGAGGTGAGAAAATACAGAAACAAAGAAAAGCAGTCAAGCAAGACAAAATAATAATAGTTTAGCCATAAAACAAAGTCAAGGACCTTTGATTCCTCCTCAAGGGCTATAGATAATATCCTGAGCCATATCTTTGAGTTGTTTTGCAGATACTAAAACCCCCACCAGGTGGAAGAAGTTAACTGCATGCTCACCACCAGCATGTAGACCCCAGACTGATTGGAATCAGAAGGTTGATGATTGAGATTCCTGAAACATCACCCTGTTACCTCCCCATCAACCAATCAGAGAATTATGCATGAGTTGATCATACTCCCTGTGATCCTTTCCTTCCCACTTTCTTTAAAAATCCTTCCCTGAAAGCCATCAGGGAGCTTTGAGTCTTTTGAGCATGAGCTGCCTATTCTCCTTGCTTGACCCTGAAATAAATGCTGTACTTTCCTTCACCACAACCTGGTGTCAGTAGATTAGCTTCTTTGCTGTGCATCAAGCAAGTAGGCCCAAGTTTGGTTCAATAACACAGTGGGGCATCCAAGGAAACTATTTTCAGGACAAAGATATTTTGTTTTCTTAAGAAAAGAAATGGATTGGCATAAGATAAAACTTCAACATAAGCTGCAAGCACCAAAAGAAGTGATGCCTTCACTGATCGAAGTTGGACTGCACCCACTGTCCAGGAACCATTTATATTGTAAGTCCCAGGCCTTCTTATTTGACTTAATGTTTTCAAACACTTAGAGGACATTGGGAATATTGAATCTCAGTTCTGAGGGGGAAAAGAAAATTAATTAATTATCATTAATTAATTGATTCAGACTGTATACTCTCCATGTGCATGGTGCTCTGTAAGGACCTGATTGCTCAACCCTGTCTTGTTATTAGCAAAAATCCATAGTCCTGAGCCAAGGACCACAGGTGTTGTAAAGACTAAGAAAAAGATCTGAAAACAGCTTGCTGCTTTGTGTCTGAGTGTTTGTGCTGATAAGGACATCATGCAATAAATCTTCAAGTTGTGTCCAACCTAAAATCCAGCATTCCTGACAGATCTTCTGCTCTTGCTTTTGCTATACTTTCCTAATGGATCTGGTGTCTGCTAGGTGCATCTCGCTGTTCTCTTCTCTCCATATACTTACATCTTCAAATTTTTTTTTAATCTATAGTCCACTCCTCTGAACGTCACTCTCATCTGTACAACTGCCCATTCAACGTTACTCCCTGGAAACATCAAAATTAACATCTGTAAAATGAACTCTGAGTTTCAACATCCCCCAAACTTTACCCTCCCTCAGGTGTTTTCTACCTTAGTAAATGACACAAACCTAAGTGACATTCTTGATCTGTGCTTTCTCTCTCCATATTCAGTGTGCTACCAAATCATATAAGCTCTATCTTCATGTTGTATTAAAAAATACTCCCCGTTCTTCACTATACATGGTGCAAGCCACCATCATGTCTCCTCTGCACACTGGAATAGCCTCCTAATGGTTTCCCAATTCTACTTCACATCATTTATCATGCATTTGCCACATGATAGCCATAATTATCCTTTAAAACATGAATCGTGTAAAGACACTCTGTTATTCACCATAGCCCCCATAACTTTCTGTTTCATTCAAAACTGAGGCCAAAGATCTGACCCTGACCTACAAAACTCTACATGATGTAACTCTCTGGGTGCCAACCACGTCAACTTCCTGATATTCTTCAAACACACCAAACATGCCCTCCCTCCCTCACCATTCCCAGAATTGTGTTGTTCCCTCTACCTGGAGAGTTCTTTTCCGTATAGTCCCATGGACAGTTCCACCACGTAATTTCCCTAGTCTCCTCTTCAGAGACACAATTTCTTTCCAAGTCATAAAAAATGAAAAGAAAAATCACCCCTCCCTTTTGCTCTATCTCTGCTTTATGGTTTTCTATCTAACCTTATAATAGTACGCAATGCTGATACTACGCAATGCTATATATTATTGACTATCCATCACTCTGTAGTATATGTTTCATAAGGAAAGGAATTTTTTGTTCACCTCAGTATCCCCAGCACCTGGAATAATATCAGGAACATACTAGAAATTCAGAAAATATTTGTTGAATAAATACATTACTCCAGAAATGCACCCTAAATCTGGTTACCTCAGGATTACCAGATGGCTTTTATACCAACTAAATGGAGATTCCTGGGGAAATCCTCAGGCCACCACATAATTTTGAGAAGACCATGCTTCTGGAATTTTATTCCAGCTCTGGCTTGTTATTTGCTCCCTACTTGCTACTCTTAATATGCTATGTGACTAAGTACGGACACTAAGTAACCAATTACCTGCCTTTATGATTTTTACCCTCTATAACCTTATAATAAAGAAGAAGGCAAGGCAAACATTCATTAGATACAACATGGTACTATAGAATTAGATAACAATTAATAAGACCTTCCAATATATATTTTAAAATTTCTTAAGTGCTTTCTCACTTACTTCCTATTATTCAATTGTCTTTAATATATTTCTAGGTCAACTTAATATTTCCTGTTTTCCTTTTATGAGGATAGTTCCAGCTTCTGATGGTACCGACTTCTGGGTGAAAATGCAACTCTATCCATTTTATTAACTTCAACTTAAAAATGCAGACTTTAATTGCTACACAAAGAATGTGCCATATTTTCACCAGAGCTGCTGCATTGCTTGACTACTAAGCAAACTGCACTTGAAGCTACAACTAAATAATCTATGCTGAAATTCTGGTTCACATTGTGGCAATGGTAACATTTCATGATGTTTTGTTTTGCCCACCAGCTGAGTAGGGTAGTCTTGGGGAGAATTTTTAAGCTAATTAGGCCTGCATATTTCTATGATATCTGAAAACTTACACAACTAATTTTGCCTTCAGATTGTCCTAATTTCTCTCTAACATTCCCAACAGTCCTTTATTTAAGGAATGAATACAGGCTTTTTTCTGATGCAAATTGTCTTCAGACTGTGCCTATACAATTAAATAGAATAGATGTTTGAGATATTTATATAGATTGTTCAAGTTTAGGGCACATTTGTATGATTTGTTTTTATGTAACATATGTTACACACATATCTCACATATATGTTATTGATATGTGTGTATGTGTGTAACAAAATTTATTAATTTGTCAATTCAATAAATACTTATGAGCACCTATATTACAGGCATTGTTATAGTCCTAAGGGTAGTGTGACAAAGAAAACAGACAAAAATACTTTTGGAACTTATTTTCCATGAAGCGGGGATGTAGATAAGACACAGACAAATAAGTAAAATATAAAGTAATTAGATGGTGATAACTGTCAAGGAGGAAATGTGGAGCAGGAAAAAGTAATATAAAACATAGGCATAGTGTAATTTTAGGGAGAATGACCAGAGCATGTTTCACAGAGGTGTACTTTGGTAAAACAAGAGTGAGGTGAGGGCTCTGTTCAGATATCTGGGGGAAAGTACTCTAGGCAGAGGAAATAGTTATTGCCAAGGACCAAAAGTGGGTGCCTGGGGCTTCAAGGGGCAGCATGGAGTTAGTGAGACTGGAGCAGATTGAGACAAAAGAAGAGGAGGTCGGAGAGCTTGGGGGACGGTGCTGCAAATGAAGGTCATCTAGATTGCTGTTAGGACTTTGATTTTTGTTTTAAGTGGAATGGGAAATCATTGGAAAGTTTCTAGCAAAGAAGTGATGCGCTCTGGCTTACATTTTAAGAGAATTGCTTTGGCAGCTGTGTCGAATAGACCACAGAATAGGGCAAGGGTAGAAGCAAGGACAGCAGGTAGGTTCTTGTCTAATCCAGATGCAAGGTGAGGATAGTTTTGATGGCAACCCTGGAGTCTACAACAGGTCAAATTATGCAAGTAGAGTCAAAAGTGGTGATAGACCACATGTGCATTTGAGGGTAAGAAATGGGTCAAGGATTATATGAAAGTTGTTGATCTGAGCAACAAAATAGATAACATTTTGTTAAGTTAGATGAGAGAAAGTTGAAGGACAAGTAAGAGTGAATGGTATTAATATCATTGGTTCAGGGTAGATCGTGTTAAATTTGAGATGTGTTTTTGACATCCAAGTGGAGATGTCAAGTAGGCTGTTGAGTATATGAGTTTGGAGCTCAGGGGTAAAGTTTGTATTGAAAAAATAAATGTTCAAGATCTAAAAGGCATTAAAAGTCATCAGAGTGGATGAGATCACCAAGGCAGTGAATGTAGATTGGGAAGGAAAGAAGTCTATGTCCTAATCCCAAGGACACTACAGCTTTAAGAGGGCAGGGAGGGCTTCCCTGGTGGCGCAGTGGTTGAGTCCACCTGCCAATGCAGGGGACACGGGTTCGTGCCCCGGTCCGGGAGGATTCCACGTGCCGCGGAGCGGCTGGGCTCATAAGCCATGGCCGCTGAGCCTGCGCGTCCGGAGCCTATGCTCCGCAACGCGAGAGGCCACAACAGTGAGAGGCCCGCATACCGCAAAAAAAAAAAAAAAAAAAGAGGGCAGGGAGATGATGAAGAAGAATGTCTATAAAGGTAGAAACTGGAGCAAATGTGTTTTCTGGCAGAGTTATCAGTGTGTCATAGTTCTGGATAGGTGAACTGAAACCATTGAATCTAGCAACACAATTTGTCTTCTACATAAAAAATGTTATTTATCCAGATGACTCCACATGTTAGTATAAAAATGAATCTTCAAAAATACCATGATAAGAGCAATGTAATTATTCATGTAATTCTTTATTTCATCTACTGCTGCCTCAAATTCACCTAGACTGGACCCTGAGCAGAGAGGCTGGTAGATTAACATTGGCATCTGAGAATTTCATACAAATCACCACCTTTAAAATAAACTACTGATATATGTAGAACATTTAATGTTTACAGTGGCTTACAAGTGCATTATTGAATGTGTAACATTCAACATATGGAAATGGTAAATATTATTATTATTAATGTCATTTTACAGATGTGGAACATGAGCCTCTAAAGGAGGCAGTTTCACTTTGCATGTGTTGAAAATGGAATTTAAATACTGTCATTTGGCTCCGCAAGCCAATTTTTTCCTCTTATACCATTTTTTTGCAGAAGGATGAGTCCATTGACTCAAAAAAAGTAGAATATGTATGTGTATGTGTGAATACGGGCATTTATTAGTTTGTATATATATTTATGTATATAGTGTGTATATGTGTATATATTCATGTGTAGTTGTTGTCATTGTTTATCTGCTTTTCTATTGCTCTGCTCACATTCCTTTAATCATTTTCCCCACAGCCATCAGCAAGCAAGCATTTGGGAAAGAGACAGGGATTGCAACCTCTGCTGTAGCAAATAGAGCAAGTGCTTTGGAACTAAGGGTTAAAACTTCAGCTGTCAAAATTTCTACCTGCATGATCTTGGTCTAGTCACTTATCATTTCCAGCCTCAATTTCTTTATCTGTATAATGTAGATTGTCCTATCTACCTAAGATTTTAAACAATCAAAACTCTGTAAGGGCGGAGAGGGATAAATTGGGAGACTGGGATTGACATATACACACTAATATATCTAAAATAGATAACTAATAATGACCTCTGTATAGCACAGGGAACTCTACTCAATACTCTGTAATGGCCTATATGGGAAAAGAATCTAAAAAAGAGTGGATATATGTATGTGTGTAACTGATTCACTTTGCTGTACACCTGAAATTAGCACAGCATTGTAAATCAACTATACTCCAATAGGAATTTTAAAAAATACCACAAAAATAAACCACACACAATGTGTAAATTTGTCCACTTAACTCTTCTAAGGCTAGTCTGGTTACCATTAGTACGTGCTTCCATACACTCCTTAGCATTTATCACACGCTCTTGTAACTATGAACTTCCTGAATTAGCATTTCGAAGACAGTAACTTTGCTGTTTTTTTTCTATTTTCTCCCAAGAATATGGTGAAATGATGCCTATACAATGAAAGAATAAAGCCCATGACATATGTTAAGTGTACAATAAATAATAATATTATTAATGCCATTATTATATTATCCAGCTCCACAAAAAGCAAACCCATAATTTTGGTCCCAATGGCAAGAAAGTTGATTAACAAAACTGCATTACCAGAACAAGCTTTGCATCCAATCTGTACTTCTACTTACCATATGCCCATGTTAACTAATGATCTCCCAAAGTTAATTTAGCAATGCTACTAGAAAAAAAAATCACTTTTAAGCTAATCCTACAGGTTGGCAAAACTCAAATTAAAGGTATTCAACTTCAGCTGATGTTTATCAGCTGGATAAGATATTCACTTATCCTTAATGTAAATCTCATGACTTCCAAGCTTCCAGGGCCACCTTTTCTTTTAATGTCTAATGAATCTGCACATTAGCTGATCTTAAAGTAGAGCTGAGTACATGGTAACTGCTAAACCAATGCTTGTTAAGAGAATTACAGAATCAATGAATAAATACACGTGACAGCAATAATTATTAGCAAAAACAAAAGATTAAAAAATACAAACATTTTTCTAGGTTATCAAATTCCAGAAAAATGACATCCCTACTTTTTTTTTCCTACGAAGATCATAATTTTTTTTTATGCTGTGCATGCATGCTGTGAAATGTTTTTCTCTTATTAATTTCCTTTTTACACCAAGTTTTTAGACAGCTGAAAATTGTGAGTTTACAGAACAAGATGTACTTTCAGTTCTTAGTTTATGGCCGAGTACTATGGCATGCACTATTATGAAAACAATTCTAAACTGTGTTTTATTATATTATATTGTGCAATTTATATTCTGAAGATACTATCAACACCAGAGAACAGACAAATTTAATAAAAGACACAGTGTTCCTATTGTCATAATCGTTATTAAAATGAAACTGTTCCCAGAAGGCATTTACAGTATCTTTTCAAAGATATTCTGCATACTTTGATGCATCAATTGGGGCTTCTAGATATGAATTGCAGCATCATAGATCTTAGAAACATACTGTAGTAAGCTGGAAAGGGAGTGCCTTATAATTATCCAGGCTGGCTCCTTCATTTTACAGGAGAGGACATGGAGGCCGAGAGAGAACAATTGATGCAACCTAATTCATGTCTAAGTTGTGACTAGACCTGAGGTGTCATGACTCCTATCCAAGGATTCCTTCCACTTCTATTGTCATTAATGGTAATAATCTTGTAGGGGATAAGTAACTTAATTATTATCTACTATTATTTTGATTATTTATCTCTTTATGTATTTTTTGTATGTCTCTTGATAGAATATAAGTTTCATGAAAGCAGGAAATGTTCTCATTTGGGATACTGCAGGATTCCCTATGCTTAGAGCATTCTAGCACATAGAATTCATTCAATAAATATTTGTTAATAAATAAATAAAAATTTAATAGATATAATAGGTGCTACAAACATTTATTAAAAATGAGGACTGACCTCTAAGAAGTACGGTCTAGAACTACACACACACACACACACACACACACACACACACACAAACACATATATACAACATAAAGCAGAATATACTAAATGGCATAAAGAAGTTGTAAGATAATTAAAACAGCCATGTGACTCTTGCAGCAAGGAGTATACAAAAATTTCTAAGTAGCGATGAAGCTTAGGTAAAGTTACAAACTAAGATAATCATACAGGATATACCAGAGTTCTGTGACACCCTCAGCTCTGCTGGTTAGCTCTGGGTGCTGGAAGGTAAGGATTCACAGAGTTGATGTAGGGAAACTGAGCCTTAGGGTGCCTGTAGGGTGAGTAGAAGCCAATATAAATGGTAAGAATATTTGGGAGACTAACAGGTTGCAGCCTGAGAATGGTTAAAAGATATTTGAGAAATAAACCAACATTTTTTAAAGATGTGGAGTAAAAATGGTAGACAAATGTTAAATAAGAGACTATTGATAGTAAGAGATTGGTTGTGATACATGGTCATGACTTGTGAAGAGATGGTGCAAAGAAAGAAAGGGAAGGAGGGAGGGAGGGAGGAAGGAAAACAGTTCTAATTTTAGCTACATGATTTCCTAGTTATCTGACCTTGAACAAATTCCTTTCTGTCTGTCTCTAAAACTCATTGTCTCACTGTAAAGCAAGGAAAATAATACTTTTCTTATAAGATGGTTTGACAACTAAAGGAGATGATGCAAGTAAAGCTCTTAACACTATATGGAACCCAGATAGTGCTCAAAAATGTGTAGCTATAAACATTAATTATTATATATTTTTGCAATAATGATAGCAGTAAAAACACTCTATGAGATAAATTAAATAAAAGAAAAATTGAGACATAGTCCTTGATTACAAGAAACCTATGGTTTAGTGCCACCAGAATCCTGGTGGTTTTAAATCTTGGAAAAAATTGGGTAGAAGATTAACTAATTAGAGAACTTAAATATTAACCCAGCTTGCAAGTAATTGACAGCAAAATACAAGATTACAAATGAAGAGAAATAAAATATTTTGACATAAAAAGAGATAAACAAATATACAGCAATATTCAAAATGTAAATTAAGACTTTTTTAATTGATTGATAATGGTAAAATGGAAATGGTAAAAACACAAAATGTATTGTACATTAGATGTCATAACTCACTTGATTATGGAAGAACACATTCTTCATTAAAAATAAGTCATGTGCATTATCTGTCCACTGATGTGCAATGTCATTTAAGACATTCCATCATTCTCTGCTTGAGCACTCTTCTATAATCTGATGAGGTGTCCAGGGAAGAGACAATGATAGCCAAGGCATTAAAATGTAATCAAGATATGCAAATTTATATCTAAATGTGATTTGCTGGGAAAAAGAAATTAATCTAGGCATGGTCAAATAAACAATGTGTAATATGGATAATTAATCACCAAATTAGCAGCTACGGTCCCCTGAGGAAATTATGCAAATTGAAAAGGCCCCCATCCACTGACACAATTAGACCACTTAATGGCAAACTCTCAACAAAATAACCCTGGGGAACATCACAAAACAAATAGCCTAATCAACCTTAGTGTCCCAAACTCCATTGCAATGTTTAGGATTATTTAATATTGTTTCTTCCTGGTTTGAACTTATTCAGAAGGATTCCATCAAATTTTGCTAGAAAATATTCTAAGATTCCACACTATGGATAGTCTATTATGTAGTTCCCTCAAAGTCTAGTTTTCCTCTGTCAATCAAATATCTTATTAAAATCTGAATCATGCAAATGATAAGGATTCCTGAATGAGCAAAGGCCAATTATATGTCTCCTATCAGTAATAGCAAAATCAAGGAAATATTGATGCACTATGAAAATGTATGTCCTCTGTGGCCTGATGTCACCTGCTTATTATACCAGCAACAAAGGATCTCTACACTTCCTTGATAATAAATGTTGTCACCTCAGGTAAGAGTATTTTGTCTTTAAGAATGTTAGGGTGCTGTCCCATACCTGCCCCTAAAGCATGTACCAAGTAATCATACCTCTGTTCCCTTTACTCCACTTACACAAAAATAGGTGACAAAGTGACTCCTGCAGAACCCTTTGAGATCAGGCCTAAGAGGACACATGAGACTCTGCTGCTAAATCCCCCCCAAAATGTGACTCCACCTCTAGAAAGATCACAAAGCTGCCTGGATAGAAATAAAAGATGCTCCCCGCCCCCAGAAAGGATTGATTGGTTGATTGATTTTATTCATTTTATTTCTGGCCACGTTGGGTCTTCGTTGCTGTGCACAGGCTTTCTCTAGTTGCGGCGAGTGGGTGCTACTCTTCATTGTAGTGCAGGCTTCTCATTGCGGTGGCTTCTCTTGCTGTAGAGTATGGGTTCTAGGCTGCAGGCTTCAGCAGTTGTGGCTCACAGGCTCAGTAGTTGTGGCGCATGGCCTTAGTTGCTCCATGGCATATGGGATCTTCCCAGACCAGGGATCGAACCCGTGTCCCCTGCGTTGGCAGATGGATTCTTAACCACCGCACCACTAGGGAAACCCCCAGAAAAGGGTTTATTAGGTATTTTGTTATTATAGTTTTGCTGCTGAAAAGACTAGTCACAGAGAAGAAATTATAATACCACTATGATTGCTGATGGACTAGTTGTACCTATCATTTATAGATACTATTTATATTGCTTGGCTATATGGTTAGTACTGCCACTTAGCTCATTTATTCCTCCAAACACCCTAACGTGCCCAAGGTCAAAAAACTAAGGATTAGCAAACCAGGGCTACAGATTCTAGTCTCTTAACTCTCCAAATGGCGTACTAAATACCATGCTTACTGCTATGTCAGGTGATATACATCCAAAATCCCGAAGTCAGGAAATAGCCAAAATGGGAATAAAATGAAGCAGTACTGTCCACTCTACTCAGACTCAGCTTTTCCGTGTTCAGAAAACCATACCTGATGTGACAGCAGATGCTACTTACGCTCTCAATGTCCAATCCCTCAGGCTGTCTGGAAGGACTGATCCCCAACCCCGACTGCCCAAGAAGGCAATGAATCCCCTGACCCTGGGAAGTGGGAATTATAACCTTGACATATATTTTTGCTTCTTTAATTCTCATTCTCTATCATATCCCCAAACTTAAGAGTCCTGTAAAAGTCAGATGGTGGCTAGGATCTTCTTCCCTGCAAGACTTATCCAAGAAGTCATAGACAAACATCATAAATTAGAGCAATGACACACCCCTTCTACCTTCATTAACAAATGTAAAAGCCTGCATCTAGAACCACAGTCACCTAGTATTGTTAGCAGTGAAAGTATTATTATAAATCATCTAATCTAGTGATTTTTAAACAATGCTCTGTAGATCATGAGGGATTCCGAAGTGTACCTTAGGGGCTAACTATGGGGTGAGTGGGAGAGAGCAGGAGTCTGGGTCCCCCACCAACCTTCAACAACGTGTGCTTCTCTTACAGACTAGGTAATCGTGCATGATATCCTTTGAAGAAAGGGCTTCACAGCTCAAAATATTTTATTAATGCTCTCCCTCCCTAGTCCAACATTCTCACTTTATCTGAGAATCACTCTGTGCAAGCCAACTCCCTAAGGCCACACCTGAGTGACCAGTGTTCCAGCACTCTGTCAATGCCTGTTGCCACGTTGGTATTAAATCTTGTCTATGATTCAGCAGCAGTGCCTGTGACTCTTTCTATACAAATGCTAAATATACTAATTTTTATCTTTGAGTTTCAGAGTCAGTCTGGATCAAACATTGATTTGACTAGTGAATCTGATGACCAAGTTATTTCTTTCACAGTCCAGAAATTCTATGGAGACATTGTCTCTTCTGATTCTGTGCTTTTATACCAACATGATGATTGACATAGCACACTTCCAATTCATAGCCCCCAATCACTTTCCAATAATGAACTAGGAGTCTTCTGCCTGTTCAAACTACTCTAGTCTTATTACTCAATCACTCTGACCACTGGCTCCATTGCCTGCCTATGGTCTCACTCTAGTCTTTTGGATCTCATCTATATATCTGGTTTCTCCAGCTTTTGAATCTCAATTCTTACTCAAGAACTTTGGCTGGGAATACCAGAGTCCTAGTTTTACCCCTTACCAGCTGTATAAACTTGGACTAGCATTGTTTGACATACACTAGATTAGATAGTTTCTAATCATTGTCCCACTGTTAAAATATTAGTTTTCAAAAATTCTTTGGCTCCTGATTTTATGGTTGGTGAAATTAAGATAATATCTGCTCCACCTTTCTTTAGAGTTGCTGTAAATATGTATGAATATATTTATATATTTTATATGTATATATATAAATATATATGAATATATATGATATATATGAATGTTCTTTGTAAACTGTATTGTATACCAAAAAAAAATGTATTGTGATTCCCAGACCTCATCTTAATTCTATCATCCCTATATGATAATATAAAGCTGCAAGTAACACCTGGCTATCAGAGTTGCATTACTCAGATGTTTCTTTTAAATCTTCCTAAACTTCATGCCCTTGAATTTTCTGTACACTAAGATATGAAATTCCTGGGCTTTGTGATATTTCTTTGATCTGGGAGAAGAAAATAACACAAGAAATCCTATCTAAGGAAAGAGTCAGAAACATCAAAGCAGATAAGTACAGTATGAGAAGAAATGTTCATACTGCAAACATGTTGACTGAAAATCTGTATTGTCACAAAGTAGTGATAGTGACCATATTCTTTCAGAACAAAGTCTAAAGGTAAGGCGCTGAGTCAAAAAAAAAAGAAAAAAGCTGATCAGGAACACTACAAAACTGAATTGGAGATTTGATTGTGTCCCATCTCGAATTAATTTTAAATCTTGTTTTGCATCAGAATCCATACACACAAATACATATGCCAACACACAGATGTATACATACCCTGTACACCCTTCTACATGCTGAAGAAATCTTTATAATAAAGTGTATAACCCTGGGTTTGCTTAACTGAAGAATATTATTTAAATAAGAACCAGGTGACTTGCTTAATACTCCCCACTGAACACATCTATTGGAATAAGTTGTGATAGAGAGAACTTTGTTTTGTATATTAATTGGGTCAAGCCATGTGTCCTTGATTCCAAGAGAACTTAGTAGAAAAATATTAATCCAGAGAATATTTGTTGTTTTAGTCACATGATGACAAACGTAAATTTAGTATTCTCATTAGTTGACTAAATCTATCAAATTTTTAAGTATCATATAAAGAGAGCCGAACTAGAAGGTAACTGCTGCAATCAAACTACTGGAGAATAAAAAAGTAAATAAAGATCTAGGAAATCACTTGAGTAATTGGTAGTAAAATCATCTCGTTAATTTGTGTTCCTTTGGCAGCATGCTTCTGATTGTTCTCCTTCCTTTCTCCTTTCTTCTGGGTTTTCATCCATTTTTTCTCAACTGTGGCTTTTCAGTAAAATAAGAATTATTATTACTATGGTTATAATAATAATTTTTTATATAGTTGTGTTTTGTTTGAGAGGAGGATAAACAAGAAACCTTTAAGCATACCTGGTATTTAGCGTAGTCTTGGATAGAGAGCAAGACTCATGGAAGGAAGAGTCTTTAAGGGTAGAAGTAGACCTGTTTCTTACAATTTTATTTCTGTATGATGGATGCTTTGGATGGGAAGATGGCATAGTAGCACCATACTTTGTGGGTAAAAAGAGGAATAAGTCCATGTCGTACAATTTTTTTGTTTTTTGAATCCCAAAAATGTACTTTTACGAGAAGAGGAATAGTTGGTGAAGAGGCTTGTCTACACCTCAAAAATGACTACAAGATGATAGAATCTACTATAGACTTTCGTTTCTTACTGAATAACCTGGATAACTTCATATTTGATTAATGCAGACTCTATAGTGAAAATGTCTGAGATTCCCTAAGGAAATAGCCAATGTGGCTATATCATCAGTATGGGAAGCAAAAAATCAATAGAAGAGTCATCCAGAACTGAGGCATAAAAATCATTTTTTTTTTCACTCAGGCAAAGAACATAGAATTGATACTCAAATAAAACTGCTTCATATGGTCCAAAAGTACAAACGTCTGTTTGACTTTGAAGCTTTGGTACAAAACTTGACTTGTATATGTGCTTTTCACTTTTCAAACTTCAGCTATCATACTGGAGATGTTTAGGGCTCACCAAGGACTATAATTGTCATAAGTATTTCCTCCTTATTTTGTTAAGACTATAACAGATAGTTTGTGTGTGTGTATAATTTTAAGCAAATGTCTGTTTTCTTCCCTTTCTTATTCCCTTATAACGTAAAATAATATGTTGATTGTTTGATTTTGTATCACAGTATTTAAGTATTGTTAACTGTACATCATATTTAAATGCAGGATATCAAAAAGAGTAAACATTACTCAAGAGCTTCACCTCCTCTTCTGGGAAAGTAGTTAGTGAGTTTTCTATTATACACAGGATAGTTGTGTCATTTTAGGTAGAGTGATGACCTTGGTACTATCTTTATTTGAAGGTTAAGTATGGCTTAAGGAGATTTGTATGGGTGCCCAATTGCAAGGTGTAAACTTGAGGTTAACTTTATGTGACAACTTGACTAGGCCACAAGGTGCCCAGATATTTGGTCAAACATTGTTCTGGGTGTTTCTGTGAGGATGTTTTGGATGAGATTAACATTTAAATTGGTAGATAGACTCAGTAAAGCAGATTGCTCTCCCTAATGTGAGTGGGCCTCATTTAATCAATTGAAAGCTTAAATAGAACAAAAAGGCTGCCCTCCCCCAAGTGAGAGAGAATTCTTCCTGCCTAACTGCCTTCAAACTGTGACATCATTTTTTTTCCTGCCTTTGGACTGGAACTAAACTATTGGCTCTCCTGGTCCCAGCTTGCTAATTTATCATACAAATCTTTGGATCTGCTCACCTCCATAATCATGTGAGCCATTCCTTATGATAAATCTCTTGATGATAGATGATAGATAGATAGACACATAGATAGATAGACACATAGATAGATAGATAGATAGACAGATAGATAGATAGATAGACATGTATCAATCCATCAGTCTATCTATGTCCTACTGATTCTGTTTCTTTAGAGAAGGCTGACTAATACAGATTTTGGTACCAGGAGTGGGGTGCCTCTTCTATCCCTCCCTCCCTCCCTCTGTTGCAGTGAACATGGTAATCATGGCCCCCACGGAGCATAACTCAAAATGGAAGACATCTGACCTGCATCAGATTTCCCCTAAGTGAGAAACAAACCTTTATATCACACATCACTGAGACAGCTAACACAAAGTATCCTAACACAATATTTTGGGATCTACACTTTATTCTGACTTTAATCCAGAGATTAAAACTAAGATAGGATAAAATGTACAACCCCCAAATATTAAGCCACTTTATCTGATGAGTACAAATAAACCTACAATAAAATCAATAAACCAATATTCCTATAAAATACCCTCACTTATTCACGCAGAACCACCAGGCTCTTTATGATTCCCACATGTTTTCTAGGATATTCCCCCAACATATAAGTGTGTTTGCAACCCAAACTATCAGCTACAGTACATACGTGATACCCATCACATTCTGCTTCTGCTCTGGATCTTCCTTTTGAAGAGTGATACACAACAAGTCACTTGAAGAGCCTTTTCATTGCTGCTATCCCTTACAAGAACATTGGCACAAAGAAGGCTACCTGTCAATGTTATCGAAGCCACAACATTGTAGAATGTTTGGTATAGGTGGTAAGAATTGCCTTCTCCAAAATTTTTTGCTAGCTTTTGTCGTCTGGATCCCAAAACAAAATATGCTATACATGAATTTCCAAAATCTCTCATCAAAATAGCTTCTCTAACACTAAGTAATCAAAAACAATAACAAAAGCAGAGAGTCTGAAGGAACAAAAGCTATGCTGGTCCCCTCCATTCATTTTCCTCTCTATTCCTCTATAGAAACTGCTTCTATTTTCTTGATTTACAAAATAAAAGCCCACGTTTAATTTAATGAATGCGCGCATGTACTGATGTATGGTACAAGTAAATATAAGAAAGAAAATAGATACTAAACATTCTCTTTTTCAATGTTAGAAAGTAAAGCTATTTTTAACATTCCTATGACTGGCACAAGACATAAATCTTTTCCCCAATTACTCTACATTTTATCTAATACTTCTTTATACCTGAGTATCATCATGATGAGCCATATATTCTCATCTTTTCATCAGTTTTCTATGACATATAAGAAGAAGTACACTGTCACCTAGTCATATAAATTAAGCTACCTAAGCTTTGAAAGAAATATAAGTTACAAAAAACATCAAAAGAACCAGGGGTATTTAATGCCCCCAAACATCAGAAGGCAGCACAACTTTAATTATATCCCTCAATAATCATTTGTAATGGTTCACCTCAGAGTAATTCCAAAGGAAAGATAAAATCTGCAACAGAGGGAAATGATTTTATATACAACTTGCAATAAATTTTTCCATGATACAATGATTTCATTTTTGTCTAATTATTATTGAAAAGATAATGTCACCAGCACTCAGGAACATTGAATTACTTGAAAGTGAATCCCTTCGGAAGAATATTTTAAGTAAGATAAAATTGCTATGTTTTTCTCTAAACTTCTAAATGATGCCATTATACACTAATGATATATAGAGAGACATTTTCCAAAACATGTATCTATAAAAAAGACCACTATGTTAATCCTCATTAGCTGTCATGAATATGAAACTTAGAATGTTGATGTTTTATTTTATGTACTACTCACCAGTTAATACATCGTAGTGTGCCAAAGGGTATAAGCAATGTGGAAATCAACATTTCTCAAATAGCGTTCTTGAAAGACTTACGAGATAATGCACAATGTGCATTTTTTCTTGGTTTGCTCTCACTTACTATCAAAAAGCATCAGTGCCTGCAGAAAGAGATTAGAAATAATAAAATATCTAGGAGCTAATATAACAGGAAAGTTCACAGTGACAATACAATAATTTATTTTTAATGGTGTTTGCTTAATTAGTTATGATTTCTTTGGATGACCTCCCCATGGTAACATGTTGTCATCCTTTCTGTTCATATCTTTTGCTTTTCAGGAAAGATGTGGGGCATGCGGGCTGATGCCTGACTTTGATTTTGATTGTATATTTAATGTTGGAATCTGATATTTGGCAAAAATCTGCTTATTCTGATTGGCTACCATCACCTCCAAGATTCTACAAGTCAGTAGCTGTTTCACAGAGGTAAGTCCTGAGTATTCAGATTTTTAAAAAATTCCTATACATGCTGTTTTGACATTCCTTTCACTTTTAGAAATTGTAAGGTCTCAGAGTGGGCTTTCAGGTTTTTTCTTATCACATCTTAAAAAAATATATTGCCTAGAATTTCTTTTCACTTAATTTTGATTGTTTTTTCATTCTTGCACTCACCAAGGCTTAGGACAACCTAGAGAACCTAGAGTATATTTCTATTTATACTCTAAACTGATGGTCTTGATTTTTATTCTGAACTATACTGAAAGGAATAATTATCTCCACCGGGAAAACTAGTTACTGTTTTGGGGTAAGCCATTCTCTGGTTTCACTTAAAATAGTTGCAGTGTGATTTGCTCAGGATGTGTTAAAACTTTCATGGCAGCAGAGTTCAGCATCTTTAAAATTAAGTGGCAGCAGTTTAAACATGTTATGGAAAAGTCAATGACCATTTTTCAGAAGTAGAGTATAAAAGCAGAAATTAGCAAAATGGGCAAATGTGAGAATTCACAGAGTTTTCTTAAATCAGTCCTAAGAAAAGAAAGGAGAATCAATACATATTAATTTCCTTTTCTCAGTATGCCTTAGAAGAAAATGATACAAAAAGATTTGTTTTTGTTTCCCTTATCAAATGAAAATAGGATGGCCTTAGGTAGTCAGTTGAGAAGCTTAATGAAAGAACTAACATAGTGAAAATGCTAACTACTTTTTACTCAATTAAGGATTGAGTATCTATACAAAAGACTGCCCAAAGTAGATATGCATTAAGCTTTCAAATACTAGTAACTTCTAGCACAACGCTGAAAGATTTATGAACCTAAAGAGTAAAAATTAGGATATAGAAATTAATTCTGAGAGAATATCAGAAGTTTGATTTTATATACATGCATATATGTGGATATATATGCAAATACATATACATGGTTGAGAGTCAAGTAAATACTTTAATCGGTGCTTACGCAGTTGTAATTGCTTAAATCTTGTTCCAGTTTATCTTTTTTTCTTAGACATTTCCTTTACAGTTTACTTTAGTCAGCATTTACACTGAATATTTTATTTAGAAGTTTTATGTTTATAGAAAAGCACACAATAGTGAGGTTAACTTACTATTCCAAATGGTGGTAATGATTGGTATTTCAAGCAGAGTTCTAAGAGATCATGGCTTGTTTGAAAGACTTAACGTATTTTCAGACAAATATATCACAGAAACCACCCACTAAATCAGAGACTAACAAAATGTACGTTGGAATAGCTTACCATGCAGATGGGGTGAAATAAATAGAACCCCAGCAGCAAATCAACAGGATGGTCAATGGTGGGGAAGATACAGTAAAGGGATAGATCCTCAAGAGAAACAACCCATAAATTAGTGGTCAGAAGCCTAGAAGAGCAGCAAGATAAGCTAACAGCCTGGGGCAATGTCAAACTAAACTTTAATATTGGAAAGATAAAGTGAGGTAAGCACAAAGCAGTGTATGTGTAAAGTTACAACCTGCTTAGGTATTATAGGAAGTTCTGTACCCGTTTGGCAATAGTATATTTCTCTCTCAATGTGATTAATACACAGCAATTGTAATTATTAAGGTTATGCTACTGATAGTTTTGTTATATACTGATACAGATGATGCTGTCTAGGGAAATGGGATTTGGGAGCTTATGAAGTCATTCAAATTCCACCCTGAGTTCTTGTGCTCTCTGAGGGAGCCCATTATACATTTTGAGAGGAACTGTGCTGGCTAAAGACCCACAGTATCTTGAGAGACTGGCCTTAAATAAATTATGTCTGCCCATTATGTTCTCACATGAGGTTCTTTTCAAGAACAACACCCTATTGCCTCAAGTCTTGTTCCCCTAGAGTCAGAGAGAGACAGCTAGGGTCAATCTCATGTGCTGGTTCCAGCCCTCCCTCAACTCATCAAATGGCTCCCCAATACTGTAAAACACACTCACTTACATTTCAGGAGACATGAAACGGGAGCCTTCATCAAAACATTGTGTTCTGATATGGGTTCTCTCTGTGCAGAAAACCATCTGTAACCTGTTTCTCAAAGGCAAGCCAGCCTTTGAAATGAGAATAGGACAAAACATCAGCTATGAAAGATACATCCCCACAACTCTTGAGGGAACTCTAGCTTCCCTTCAAGTTTTCCCAGATGATTTTGGGAATTCCATCTGGGCTTATTCTTGCAATTATCACAACGAATTAAAATTATCCCTTTCTGTGATGCCACCGATTATATCATAAGCTTTTTGATGAAGAGGTATCATCCTTGATTTATGTTTTTATTCAAACCCTGCATCTAATTCATGAGAAGGGTCCATCCTCTCTAATTGTAAAATATATCTCTGTTCAAACTCTTTCTCACCAACTTCACTGCTACAACCCTACTCCAAGGTCCTCCCATCTTTTGTTTGGATTCATCTAGTAGCCACCTAAGTGGTCTTCCTGATTCTGTTCTTATCCCTCTATAGTCTACCCTACAGAATGCAGCCAGAGCTTTGTTTCTAAAACTTATATTTAAGATATTGTCCTTAATAAGCCCCTAGGTAACTTCCGATGAAAAGGATGATAAAAGCCAAACCCCTTAACCACTTACCTCTCTAACATGTTTCTTTTCATTTTTCCCTAGTTCATACACTTTAGAGAAATGGCTTTCCTTTTCTTTCTTAAACATTCTACATTGTTCCCAACCAGCGTCTTTACCCTTGGCTGCTCCTCTGCTTGGATTCTCTGCTCCAACATTTTTGCATGGCCACTTTCTTCTAGTCACTCAGCTCTCAACTCAAACATTACCCTCCCAGGGAGATCTTCCTGACTCTTTAGATACAGTTACCCACCCTTCCCCAGTCACTCTTCCTCATATTTTCCTACTTTAATTTTTTCATAACACATGTTGGTATGATAAATTATCATATTTGTTAATATGTTTATTGTCTATCTCATCTCACTTGAAGATAAACTTACGAATAGAGACTTTATCCTGTTAATTACTGTATTCTCTCTTCTTGGACCTGTGCCTGATAAATAATAGATGCTTAATAACTATTTTGACTGAATGGTAGAGAGTTTGCTTGTTAATCACTCTCCCTTCTGTGGCTAGCATGATACCAGACACATTCTAGGCACATAAGAAATATTCATTGGTTGAATTATTGTGTTCTCTGAGAATTAATCTTCTTGACAATTATGTGATATTATGGGTTGAATTGTATTCCCCAAAAAGATATGTTGAATTCCCAACCCCTGGTACCTGTGAATGTGATCTTATTTGGAAGCAATGCCTTTGCTGATGTAATTAAGATTAGATCATTCTTTATTAAGGTGGTCTTAATTCGATTAGAGACAGACACGAAGGTAGAATACCACGTGATGATGGAGATAGAGACTGGAGTGGTATGTCTTCACGCAAAGGATTGTTAGTAACATCAGAAGCTAAGAGCATGGAACAGACTTTCCCTCAGAGCTCTCTAGAAAAAAAAACAACTTTGCCAATACCTTGAATTTAGACCTCTGGCCTCCAGAAGAGTGAGAGAATAAATTTCTGTTGTTTTAAATCACACAAGTTGTTCTACATTGTTAGGGAAGCCCTAGGAAACTAATGCATATGGCAAAGAGAAGAAGAAAAGGTTAGGAAAATGAGTAAGGATTAAAATGTGAGATGCAAATTTCCTTTACTACCATTCCCTTTATGTGAGGTAAGTGTTCTGGTTTTCCTTATTTACTAGTCATGTGACTTTAGATATACATTTTAATCTCTCTGAGCCTGTTTTCTCACTTGTAAAATGTGGTTATAATGCCCATCCCATAGGGTTATTGTGATATTAATATAGTTAACTTATGTAATGAACTTACAACAGTATCCAGTATGTAGTGAATATTCAAAAAGTATTAGGCATTATTCTTACTCAGGGGCTGAAAACTGTGACTGTGAGTAAAGATTGGTGTTATAGCCATTAGCTACATAAATTCTCCATTTCACCCAACATTTTATTCCTCCAGCAAACATTTATGAGCTCCAAATATTGTACTATTCTCACTTTGTTCCAATGCTAAGTCGAGCTCTTCAGTACAGTTCCCTCAGAATCTTCTCTTTTCAAGGATTAAAGAATCTGGTGTCAGATTTCCGCTTAATATAAGGTTCAGCATAATGTAATAAGAATTATTTTCTGTCTAAACTTAGATGGAAATACTCGTAAGGTAATGACTTACCTGAGTCTGCATGATAATTCACCAGGAAGGTGTTGATGAGAATCTTAAGTAGATCTGGTAAAGCAGGTACATTGCTATCTGTAGTAGATACTGTAATATGCTACACAGGGTCCCTTTCAGAACTAAAGGGCATGATCTCGCAGCAGCTGCAAGTGCTCCTGGCTGTCAGTTTCTTCTGGGAATTGCTTTTGTCTGAAGAAAGCCACATCACCTTAAGCCATGTCATCTTCCATGGGGAAGCTTTGCATCCAAGATTGGCTGTTGTGAGAGTACAAAGATTCAGTCCCTCCTCCCCAGTTCAGGGCAACTCTGAAGGATCATCCCATATTAGAGTTACCCACGGGGTCAGCTGAGACCTTTTCTGAGTTTGATTAAAGTAACCTTTTCCCTTTGTCCAATCCTATTTACTTCTCTTTCACCCCAGGTTTTGAACCCAAGAGTGTTTCCTAATAGCCTTCTTATATTCAAATCTCTGTGTCAAAGTCTTCTTCAGGGGGGCCAACCTCTAACACCATCTGAAACAAACCAAACAACCTCACACAGGTTGATTAGCTCACATGAGCTTTTATAGCCTAAATACTTTCCAGAAGGAAATTTGAATCTTTGGTCTAAATATCAACAGATGAGCTCATTTGCCACAAGGGGGAAAAAAAAGTAAAAGGGAAAAACAATTGTCCTTAATTTATTCACATAAAAATAAAACGTGAATGCATCCTCCTTTGATTGTATCATTCAACAGTTCAGTCTAACAGTAAAATTTGCAAGTCAAAAATTCTTGCTTTTTATGTTGATAGACACATAAAAATGGATGAATGAAAGGGAAGCAGAAGATGTCATAACCCTTGCTAACACCACCTTTATATTTCTATGGCACATTGATGTTTATAAAGCCTTTCATATGCTTGCTTTATTTTGAATTTTATTCTAGAGCTGACAGGAGCAAAGAACAGGTATCATTATTCCCTTTTCAGAAATAAGAAAACTGAACTTAGATTTTTTTCCTCAAAGTCCAGTGGAAGAGCTAAGAATCCATGCTGATCTTCTAACCAAAAACCTGTTGCTCCTTGACTCTCCCTACATAAAACAACAGAACTGTAGAGAAACATATTCTTCATAAAATAATTAGGGAATAATGAAAAGGTCTTGATTACATGAACAGATACCCATTAGATGGTACTGTCTCTGAATTCATTAGCACTGAAGAAAGGTGAGGGGAATGTTGGAAGGGGATTAGTAAAAAGTTTACCTAAGAAGACTTTGTTGTTGCTGCTGTTGTATCCGGATGCTGAAGCTAGCTTTTATTTTCAGGTATTTGTGCTGTGTGTTTTACATACATTAAATAAATTCATCCCAGAAACAACACTATGAGGTAGGTGCTAAGTAGCATACTGGAAATCAGTGCGATAATTAAGATCAAGCACTGAGGAGGGCTTGTTTTCAAATCTTTTCTCCACGCTTGTGCAATCTTGGTCAATACCTGACATCTCTAATCATCAGTTTTCTCTTCTACAAAGGGATGAGTAAGTGTATAATCATGCCTACTTCATAATGTTACCATGAAGATTAAGAGAGATTAAGCATGAAAGTACATAGCACATAGTACAACCTCAATAAACAATAGTTGTATCCATTTTACAGATGAAAGAATATCAGCACAACAAGATTGGTAGCTCGCCCCAGAACATAAATGCTTGCTAGTGGCAGTGGATTTTCCAGACTATCAGATCCCCTTAGTCTGATATTTCTTTTCTGATGGAACTTACCATTAGGCCATTTTCCTGACATCTTTAAAAGAGACATTGTTAGGACACACAGGAAGGGGTCCCTGTGGCCACATTATAATTGGGACTCAGCTCAATGGGAACTAACAGAGGGACGCTTATGCTGTGAATTTCTTCTCCAATTCAACAAAAAGCCAACATTTTCTGGGGCCTCTCTCCCCAATGGGTCTCCAGGACTCTAGTTGGCAGCCACTGTCTTAAGCTATTGATGTCACAGGTGTATGGAGAGGAAGGGGACGGCTGGGAGAGAGGAAAGGGAGGGGTCCTTTGTGGATTGACAGATGGATTCAAACTTAAAAAATACAGAAATCCAATTTTTGAAGGATGATTTGTGAAGGACATATGTCATGTCCAATATATTCATTTTCAAAGCACTGTAGCTTTCCAGTATGGAAATGTGGTGCTTGAATCAAACATGTTTTTAATTCTCCAAAAACACCATTATTAAACTGATCTTAATTAACACATTTTCTATTAACTAGAATGATCTGAAACTCCAAATCCATCATGCAAGACATGAATTGAATTGGACTGCACACTAAAAACATGCATACTTCAATGTTGTACATTTGCCTAGATCACCTTTAAAACAATTAAATAGTGAATGTGTAACTAAATCACCACACTGTGTTCTCTGTTTAATTTCAAGGTTGAAGTATCTTTCTTTCACAAATGTGGGTAAAACCCTAGAATGCTAGGGGACAGAATGGGAATTAATGGTTCTTTCTGTTTTGATTTTCACATATTTGGTGGCTTTGCATAATTTGAATAATTGTAAGCTTCCAGCATGCTGATAAGCCTCACCTCCATTATTCATTTGCATGAAGTGCTTCTCTTGGAAAAAAAAAATATTCATCATCCCATTCTGCATCAACAAAACTTAGGTTCCTACTAGCTGTCTCTACTCTCTTTTACTAAGGAATCTCATCAGTAAATTCCTATGAATCTTTTCCTTTCTGTTCTTCTTATCCTGACCTGGTCTATGTTCTGTTGTTTTTATTTCACTCTTCCAGTCTGATTACTATACTTTTAACATTTATTTCAGAAAAGACTTTAATAAATATAACAATTATTGGAAGGAGATTGTTAATTCTATGGTTGCTGATTTACTGCAACATCAAAAATGTATACATGCAAATCCACCTGTGATGAAATACAGACTTACTTCTTAAAATGGAAAATGTTTCTTCCTTTGTCTTGTCCTTTAAGAAAAGCATGATGGTTAATTTTATGTACCAATCTGACTGGGCCATAGTGCCCAGATATGTAGCCAAATGTTATTCTGGCTGTTTCTGTGAGGATCTCTTGAATGAGATTAACATTTAAACTAGAGGATTTTGAATAAAACAGACTGCCCTCCAGAATGTGGGTGGACTTCACTCAATCAGTTGAAAACCTGAATAGAACAAAATACTGACCTCCCCCAAGTAAGAGGGAATTCTGCAGCAGATGGCCTTTGGACTTGAACTGTAGGTTAGGCTACTCTGTGGGTCTCCAGACTAACAGCCCACCCTGCAAATTTTAGACTTGTGAGCCTCCATAATAACCTGAGCCAATTCCTGAAAATAAATCTCTCTCTCTCCTCACACACACACATCCTGTTGGTTCTGTTTCTCTGGAGAACCCTAATACAAAAGACAATCATCAGAGAATGACTATGTCTATTTTACAACTGTAAAAAGAAGGACTAGGTTAGCTTAAATGTCTAGAATGCTTCTCTGAAGAGGTTCAGTTTCCCCAGAACCTGGATGGGGAGGCTAGATGAGGCTCCTCCCTTGGGAACCCCCCTCCAGTGGCTTCCATTCCACTTAGAATATACATCATACTCCTGGCTGTGGTCCAGAAAAGTCAGTAGAATCTTCCCTTTGCCTACCTCTCTAACCTCTCCTATTATTGCTCTATGGGGGCTTATTCTCTGTTCCCACCAGAGCTTCAAATTCATCCCCATCTCAGGGCCTTTGCACACCTCTCCCTTGTACACTCTTCTACCATTAAATGAACTTTTTCTCATTATTCAAGTCTTCCTCTCTCAAGAAGATCTTCCCTATCCATCCCACATAGAGAGTAAAAACCTTCTTGTCTCTCTCTCTCTCTAATACTTTACTCTGTTTTATTTTCTTCATAGAGGAAATCAGTATTGGTATTATATTTATTTGTTCATTTTTAATGCCTGTCATTTGGGCACTTAAAAGCCATCTAATTACTTAGTGATCTGAAATCATTTATTAATTTATTTATCAATCAAACATTTTACTGACACCATGTCAATAAGGGGCATTATGATTGAAGACTATTCATAAAGATGGTCACATTCAATAGATGAAGAGAGAGGGGAGCTTGTTATGACCACTAAAGGCAGAGAGATCCAAATTCCGTGGGTAACGTTCAGCCAGAAATGAAAACTGGAGGAGCAGCTCAGTGGCAAAATGCAGAGAGGGACAAGAAAAGATACTGAAGAGAGAGAGTGACCCAGGCTGTGCCACTGGGAAAGCAGTGCTGAACAAGCCAATCCGGTAAACGTGATGATTTGAGATCATGTAGACATGCAAGACAGCAAGACTCAGGAAGGCAATGGAAAGAGGCATCTGCCTGGAGCAGAAGATAAAATTGATAAATTCATTACTTCCAAAGTTCTGTGTAGTACTGCTGGCAAGGTGATTTTAAATACTATACAGATAGAGTTTTAAAGAAGTTATTAGTTGGGTATTTGCTAATATGTACTAAAACACCTTAATTAATATATCAAATGTTGGTTTTACAATATTATGAGCTAGAACCATGCTAAATTTTAAAAGCCATCAATTTAACAAAAGAATAAGTTGAGTGTGTAACTTTACATCTAATATGCAACCATGCCCCCAAATATTCATGAAATATGCAAAAAAAAGAGTTTAGAATATGAGGTCAAAAAAAATAGAACATATTTTGCCTCCACACTATTTTCCTGAAATTGTCCCTATCTCAACAGATAAATTTGAGACCTGGATCCAAGGCGTGTTGCCTTCTTCCCGTAACCTGCCATCCAAATTCTAACACTTTCCTAACCCTATTGACTTAGGTTTGGTACAAAGAAAGAGCCTTGGACTTAGAAGTATAAACTATGGTTCTGCCACTTATCACATGCATAACTTACAGGAAGACACTGAACTCCTTTGATTACCAGCCCCCCTTCTGTAAGAACTGAATATGTGCCTGTTGAGTCTGCTCTCAGTCCATACCTTCCCAGCCACCTTCTCTGGCCCATCACCATCATGTCATTCCTTCTGCTTTCCACTGCCTCCTCCCCAGTTGCTCTCAACTCCAACGTCTATCAGAATCACCTAGGATCTTGGAAAGATGAAGTATCCTGGAACCATACCCAGAAATTCTGATTCCTATAGGACTGTGGTAGGGTCTGATAATCTGCATTCTAGCAAGCACCCACCTTTGTGTTTCTGAAGCAGAGATGACATATTAGGAAATACTCCTCGGCTCACAATATTAGCATGAGAGCCACAACAAGAGGTACCATAGGTGTCAAGTTATTATCATTGTTGATAAATCATCTCTGAATCAGGGGCCCCTCCCTTCCCATCCTCTCTGTTTCCTAACTCTCTATTCCTACTATTCATTGTCCCACTTTCTTTTTTCTTTCCATGGTGGTTTAGTCCAGCCACACATCTTGGCCTCTCCAGCTCATCCATCACATCTTCAATCCTGATACTGTCTTTGCCCTTTCATCCAGATCGTAAGACCCACAAGAGAAAGAAAGGTCATTAGTATTGAAAAAGACACATAATGAGCTACACAGTCCACATTTGACCTTGGATGAAGAAATAGCAGACATCCTTGAACCCAAGAGCTTTGGTCTATAGACTTCTGTGTTTCCAGAGTCTGGAGCAAATCTGGCTAACCCTGGGTAATTGTTCAGCTGCCCCTCACAGCTGCCTCAAAGCTTGTGTATAGATAATCAGTGATGCACTGCTCAAAAAAGCTAATAAGGTTAATATCTACTTCTGGGGGGAAATATAAGGAGAGGAAAGCAGAGAAGAGCCATAATTAAGAGCTTGGAGGTGGTCCTTTTTTCTTTCCCCATGACATAATCTAAAACTGATTAAGGAATCCTTGGCAAGTGCAGGCTGAGATGCTGGGTTTTGAACAGTGTTGTAACAGAACATAAAGAAGGACAGAGATAGGCTTCTCTTCCACCTCCCCTTTGTTGAAGCTTGTTCTCCTCCCCCAAGTCCTCCCAGAAGATCTGAGCACAAGCTCTTTTTATGCATGTGCATCCTGCTAAGGCCTGCAGAGTCACAAAACAGCCCGAGAAGACAGTACCCAGCACACAATATGCACATTGTTTTGATTGAGACATTGCTGTTTGAAATGCATTTATTTCTGCCTCTCGTAAATACTCCTCCACAGTAGAAGAAAAGAAATAACAAATGCATTGTAAATAGAGGCCCAGACGTCTGTCTTACACTTAAATTACAGTCACGTTATTCAAATCCTATCCAATCTTTCAATTATAGTCATTAATTGAGGATGTAACCCAGAAACAATTACATCCATGAAATTCTAATGAGTCTCCTGTAGTTAATATAAAAAGAAAACAATGGGAAAGGCATGCTGATGCTGGAGTCTAATTCAATTCTGTCGATTAAAATAAAGAACAGCATTTTTGTAACATGTAAATCTGAATCTTTTTCCTCTACCCAGTTTCATTTCTCAGGGTGTGACAGACTCTCTGCATAGATTTGCTTACCTAATAAGTTTATCGAGCTGCGCTCTCTCAATTATGTCCAGAGCACATCTTGAAAAGTCACCAGTGGGGAATATATTTTGCCCAGGGATCCGTCTTTTAGAGAATCTCATATTTCCACATGAAAAGTCCATTCTTTACCTGACTTAAGTGAGAATATCCTTCATATCTTCACTATGACAAAAATAATTATATTAATTATGATTCTGGAAGAGCATGGTGGCAGCCCAATTCTGAATCTTTCTGCTTCTCTTGGAAATAGAGCAACAAGACAATGAAAATAAAAAGAACAAAAAAATCACAAGCTCCAGTTTCACTTAAAAATAGGAGATAGAGAAAGCCCATAAATTTCAAATTATGTGTGCATGCTGCCAAAAGCAACTGAGACCAGCGGAGCCAGGCAGGAAGGCCCCAGGGCAGCCATGATGCAGTAGTTGGGACGATTGGAGAGTGCTGACACTGCAGAGGCCCATCCCAGAAACCAACAGCAAAATACGTATCTACTCTCCAAGAGGTGAGTGTCCCGAACTGTACGCAAGTGCTCTGAACACAGCATTGAAAGACATTTGGACATGAGCGCTGGGGACAGAAGCAAGACTTGAAATTGGCCAGAGATGAGTGCAGAGGAGAGTGTATTTAGAAAACATCAGTAATAATCTACTTTCTAAAAGTGAGTGGATTACTGTCCCTCAGTAACAGCAGCTGAGAGAATAAGCTGAGGAGATACAGGGCTGGAGGAAGAAGCCCTCCAGAGCCAACTTAGATTCCAAGTGGCAAAGGAAGGATGCCGACATAGAAGTAGCACACTGTAAGGAAAGATTTTTGAGCCCAGGGCTGATTTTCAATATAAACTCACTCCTGAACACTTTTTTGTATTTTACAAACTGAAATGGTTGGCTGAGATATCTTTTTTTTTTTTTTTTTGATCTTAGTTCCTCAACCAGGGATTGAACCCAGGCCCACAGCAGTGAAAGTGCTGTGTCCTAACCACTGGACCTCCAGGGAATTCCCCCTGAAATATCTGTTCTTACTGATCAGTTTCCATATTATACCAGTGTCCATACCATTCTAGTGGGAGTTGTGAATCAGGGAAACTATTCCTGCTCTCACCCCATTCCATTCCATGCTCACATCCAGGAACATTTTGCTCTAATCTATATATGACAACCAAAAAACCAAAAAATAGGAAAATAGTGTAAGAAAAAACGTGAAAAATTATACAGAAAATTTCCAATACAAAGCAACATTCACTAAAATACTTCTGTACTATATAGCAAATAATTATAATCCAATATTCCAATAAGAATTTTTTGCACCTATTATTTGCACCTATAAGGAAGGATTACAAAGCAGAAGTACAAGAGTCCTGGAATAACAGTCAGACTATAAGAGGTAATGGCTAGAAAACCAGAAAAGGAAAAAAGAAATTGACAGAACTCAGGAAAAGAAAAGGACAAAGTTATTTCAAAACTGAAAGAAAATGGTGACATGGAAAGTTTAGTAAAGGGTCTGACAAATAGAGGTAAGGAAAACAAACAAATGAAATGGAAACAAATAAATCTTAAATGATGGATATAGAAGACAGGTAAAGGAAATTTTGTATGTGCATAGCTGAAGCTTCCAACGAAGAAAAACAATGAGAGAGAATTAATACTTTAAAACATATTTTAAAAAATTGTTTGAACTAAAAGATGTGAATCTATATATTGAACCTGTGTACCAAGAAAAACTGGCCCCAGGACATAGCCTAATAAATGTATTGGGCTTTAAAGGCAAAGAAAATTTCATTGGATAGACAAAAACGTCAACCCTCTTATAAAGGAAAAAAAAATAAGATTAGTATCTGCTATGGGCTAAATGTTTTTGTCTCCCTGAAAATTCATATGTTAAATCCTAACATCCAGTATACTATCATATTAGGAGGTGGGACCTTTGCGGTGATTAGGTCATGAGGGCAGAGCCCTCACAGATGGAATTAATGACCTTATAAAAGCAGCTCTAGAGAGATTTCTAGCCTCTTCTTCATGTGAGGATACAACAAGGAAGTCTGCAATCCAGTAGAGGGCCCTCACCCAACCATGCTGGAAACCTGATCTTAGATTTCCAGTCTTCAGGACTGTGAGAAATAGATTTCTGTCATTTACAGACTACTCCAGGCTCTGATTTTTTTTTATAGCAGCCCAAACAGGCTAAGACAGTATCAGACTTTTCAAACTGTATCTTTTAATGCCAGAAGACAGTGGAGGAACACCTACAAGGTGTTTAAGGAAAGAAAGTATAAGCCATAAAAGAAAATCAGGGTTGGTGATCTTAATATCAGATAAGGTAGAAATAAGACCAAAAAGTGAAGAAAGAGAGAAAGAAAGAAAGAGAAAGAAAAGAGGGAGGGAAGAAGGAAGGAAGGAAGGGAGGGAGGAAGAAAGAAAGAAAGAGACACTTTATAATAGTTAAGATTGTGATTCAAAATGGAAATGTGAAGTAATGATTACCTGTATATCAAATACCATAGCACAACTTTAAAAAAGGAGGAGACTGTGGAGAAAATATGGTCTTTTCAATTGTAGCATTTTAATTAATGGAAACAAAGAGACATTTCTTCTACAGTCAGGAAAAAGGCAAGGATATCCACAGTGAACATTACATTTAACATTATCCTGGCTCAAAGCCAACACAATTTGCAAAAGTAAAAGTTTAGAGTAAAGAAATCTCAAAAATTGGAACAGAAGTGATAAAACTGTTTTTGCTGATTATCTGATTTTATAACTAATTACCCTAAAGAATCAAGCACACAAAAAAGAAAGCGACAGAATTCAATAAGGTTGTAGGATATAGAAATCATATACAGAAATCAGTAACATTTATTAAATAATAAACACCCAGTTATATAAAATGAAAGAAAAGGCCCAATCTATAAAGGCAACAGAAAAAAATGTTAAGGAAAAATCCTCTGGCTCATTGTATTTTCAAAAAATGACTTCAGCAATATCTTTCATCCCACATATTCTTAAAATACGACTTAGACACTCCTCTTATCAAAAGAGGTAGGGTCGGGCTTCCCTGGTGGCACAGGGGTTGAGAGTCCGCCTGCCGATGCATGGGACACGGGTTCGTGCCCCGGTCCGGGAGGATCCCACATGCCGCGGAGCGGCTGGACCCGTGAGCCATGCCCGCGGGGCCTGTGCGTCCGGAGCCTTTGCTCCGCAACGGGAGAGGCCACAGCAGTGAGAGGCCCGCGTACTGCAGGAAAAAAAAAAAAAAAAAGAGGTAGGGTCCATGTCCCTCTGCCTGAAACTAGATGGGCTTGTGACTGTGGTAGAAGTGATACTATATGACTTCTAAAGATAGATTATCAAAGGTGATACAGTTTCCATCTGGTTCCCTTGAGACACTTGCCTTCGGATCCCTGAGCACCATGTCAGATGTCCAAGGCCACCATGCCAGAGTCAGCCCAGACGACATAGGGAGGCCATATATAGGTTTCCAGGTGACAGCCCCAGCTGAGATTCCTGACAACAGTCAGACTCAACTGCTAGATTTGTGAATGAAGATGCCTCCAGATGATTCCTGTCTCTAGCAATTGAGATACCTCAGCCTTTGATTCTTTTTAGTTGATGTCATGGAAAATGGAGCAAGCTGTCGCCATTCTTTTTTTCCGAATTCCTGATCCATAGAATCTATGAGCATAACAAAATGGTTGTCTTATACCACTAAGTTTCAGTGATTTTGAAGCATTAATAACTGTTTGAAGTACTTAATAGGAAATATTCAAATCCTTTGCAAGGAAAATTTTAAATCAGTTCTGAAAGTCACAAAAATATACTTCATCAAGGGAAAGATAAGCCATGTTCTTCCTGTTCTAGGATTTTTTTGGGGGGGGAAAGGTATGTTGTTTGTTGATTGTTGTTGTAGTTTGTTTTGTTTGGGGACTAAGAAAAGTGATTCAAAAATGCATAGGACAAATTAAAAAGTAAAAATATTTTGGAAAGTTATGAAAAAATGGTAGAGATATTATTGGTACTAACCCTACCAAGTATTAAATCATATTACAAATTTATATAATAAAACAGTAGATTTACTAATAGAAAGATCAACAAAACAGAATATAAAGTCTACCAATAGATCCAAATATGTATGAAAATTTAGCATATGATAAAGGCAGCATCTTCAAATAGAAGTATATAAGTGCATGGTATTGAGGCAATTGGCAGCCAGCTAGAAAAAAGACAATATTGGATCTATACCTCTAATCAAACCATACCTCTAATCAAACACCAGAATACTCTCTAAATGTTTAAAAATGAAATATCAGAAGTAAAACCATAGAAGTACTAGACTAAAACATAAATAAATTCCTTTATAACTTTAGGGGAAGAAAAGTCTATTTAATTGTAAATTTAAAGAACTACAATCCTGAATCCTGTGGAAGGAAAACCACATTCACAGAAAGACAAAATGAAAAGGCAGAGGACTATGTACCAGATGAAGGAACAAGGTAAAACCCCAGGAAAACAACAAAATGAAGTAGCGATAGGCAAACTTTCAGAAAAATAATTCAGAATAATGATAGTGAAGATGATCCAGGACCTCAGAAAAAGAATGGAAGCAAAGATCAAGAAGATGTTAGAAATGTTTAACAAAGACCTAGAAGAATTAAAAAACAATCACCTAGAAGAATGAAAGAACAAACAAACAGAGATGAACAATACAATAACTGAAATGAAAAATACACTAGGAGGAATCAATAGCAGAATAACTGAGGGAGAAGAACAGATAAGTGACCTGGAAGACAGAATGGTGGAATTCACTGCCACAGAACAGAATAAAGAAAAATGAATGAAAAGAAATGAAGACAGCTTAAGAAACCTCTGGGACAACATTAAACACACCAACATTCGCATTATAGGGGTCCCAGAAGGAGAAGAGAGAGAGAAAGGACCCAAGAAAACATTTGAAGAGATTATAATCAAAAACTTCCCTAACATGGGAAAGGAAATAGCCACCTAAGACCAGGAAACAAAGAGAGTCCCAGGCAGGATAAACCAAAGGAGAAACATGCCAAGACACATAGTAATCAAATTGAAAGAAATTAAAGGCAAAGAAAAATTATTAAAAGCAACAAGGGAATAATGACAAGTAACATACAAGGGAACTCCCGTAAGGTTAACAGCTGATTTCTCAGCAGAAACTCTACAATCCAGAAGGGAGTGTCACAATATATTTAAATTGATGAAAGGGAAGAACCTACAACCAAGATTACTCTAGGCAAGGATCTCATTCAGATTCGATGGAGAAATCAAAAGCTTTACAGACAAGCAAAAGCTAAGAGAACTCAGCACCACCAAACCAGCTCTACAACAAATGCTAAAGGAACTTCTCTAAGTGGGAAACACAAGAGAAGAAAGGGACCTACGAAAACAAACCCAAAACAATTAAGAAAATGGTAATAGGAGCATACATATCGATAATTACCTTAAATGTGAATGGAATAAATGCTCCAACCAAAAGACACAGGCTCACTGAATGGATGCAAAAACAAGATCCATATATATGCTGCCTACAGGAGACCCACTTCAGACCTAGAACACATACAGACTGAAAGTGAGGGGATAGAAAAAGATATTCCATGCAAATGGAAATCAAAAGAAAGCTAGAGTAGCAATACTCATATCAGATAAAATAGACTTTAAAATAAAGAATGTTCCAAGAGACAAGGAAGGTCATTACATAATCATCAAGGGTTCAATCCAAGAAGAAGATATAACAATTATAAATATATATGCACCCAACATAGGAGCACCTCAATACATAAGACAACTGCTAACAGGTATAAAAGAGGAAATCGACAGTAACACAATAATAGTGGGGGACTTTTAACACCTCACTTACACCAATGGATAGATCATCCAGACAGAAAATTAATAAGGAAACACAAGCTTTAAATGACACAATAGAACAGATAGATTTAATTGATATTTATAGGACATTCCATCCGAAAACAGCAGACTACATTTTCTTCTCAAGTGCATGTGGAACATTCTCCAGGATAGATCACATCTTGGGTCACAAATCAAGCCTTGGTAAATTTAAGAAAATTGAAATCATATCAAGCCTTTTTTCTAACCACAATGCTGTGAGATTAGAAATCAATTACAGGGAAAAAATGTAAAAAACACAAACCCATGGAGGCTAAGCAATACATTACTAAATAACAAAGAGATCACTGAAGAAATCAAAGAGGAAATCAAAAAATACCTAGAGACCAATGACAATGAAACACAAAAATCCAAAACCTATGGGATGCAGCAAAAGCAGTTCTAAGAGGGAAGTTTATAGCAATACAAACAAGAAAAATCTCAAATAAACAATCTAACCTTACACCTAAAGGAACAAGAGAAAGAAGAACAAACAAAACCCAAAGTTAGTAGAAGGAAAGAAATCATAAAGATCAGAGCAGAAATAAATGAAGTAGAAACAAAGAAAACAACAGCAAAAATCAATAAAACTAAAAGCTGGTTCTTTGAGAAGATAAACAAGATTGATAAATCTTTAGCCAGACTCATCAAGAAGAAAAGGGAGAGGACTCAAATCAGGAAAATTAGAAATGAAAAGGGAGGAATACAAAACATCATAAGAGACTACTGCAATCAACTCTATGCCAATAAAATGGACAACCTGGAAGAAATGGACAAATTCTTAGAAAGGTATAACCTTCCAAGACTGAACCAGGAAGAAATAGAAAATATGAACAGACCAATCACAGGTAACGAAATTGAAACTGTGATTAAAAATCTTCCAACAAACCAAAGTACAGGACCAGATGGCTTCACAGGTGAATTCTATCAAACATTTAGAGAAGAGCTAACACCCATCCTTCTCAAACTCTTCCAAAGAATTGCAGAGGAAGGAAAACTCCCAAACTCATTTTATGAGGCTATCATCACCCTGATGCCAAAATCAGACAAAGATATTACAACAAAAGAAAATTACAGACCAATATCACTGATAAATATAGATGTAAAAATCCTCAACAAAATACTAGCAAACAGAATCCAGCAACACATTAAAAGGATCATACACCATGATCAAGTGGGATTTATCCCAGGGATGCAAGGATTCTTCAACATATGGAAATCAATCAATGTGATACACCATATTAACAAATTGAAGAATAAAAACCATATGATAATCTCAATAGATACAGAAAAAGGTTTTGACAAAATTCAACACTGATTTATGATAAAAACTCTCCAGAAAGTGGGCATAGAGGGAACCTACCTCAACATAATAAAGGCCATATACAACAAAACCACAGCAAACATCATTCTCAATGGTGAAAAACTGAAAGCATTTCCTCTAAGATCAGGAACAAGACAGGGATGTCCACTCTCACCACTATTATTCAACGTAGCTTTGGAAGCCCTAGTCACATCAATCAGAGAAGAAAAAGAAATGAAAGGAATACAAATTGGAAAAGAAGTAAAACCGTCACTATTTGCAGATGACATGATACTATACGTAGATAATCCTAAGGATGCTACCAGAGAACTACTAGAGCTAATCAGTGAATTTGCTAAAGTTGCAGGATACAAAATTAATGCACAGAAATATCTTGCATTCCTATACACGAACAACAAAAGATCAGAAAGAGAAATTAAGGAAACAATCCCATTCACCACTGCAACAAAAAGAATAAAATACCTAGGAATAAACCTACCTAAGGAGGTAAAAGACCTGTACTCAGAAAACCATAAGACACTTATGAAAGAATTCAATGATGACACAAACAGATGGAGAGATATTCCCTGTTCTTGGATTGGAAGAATCAATATTGTGAAAATGAATATACTACCCAAAGCAATCTACAGATTCAATGCAATCCCTATCAAATCACCAATGGCATTTTTTACAGAACTAGAACAAAAAATCTTAAAATTTATGGAGACACAAAAGACCCTGAATATCCAAAGCAATCTTGAGGGAAAAAAACTGAGCTGGTGGAATCAGACCCCCTGACTTCAGACTATACTACAAAGCTTCAGTAATCAAGACAATATGGTACTGGCACAAAAACAGAAACATAGATCAATGGAACAGGATAGAAAGCCCAGAGATAAACCCACGCACTTATGGTCAACTAATCTATGACAAAGGAGGCAAGGATATACAATGGAGAAAAGACAGTCTCTTCAATAAATGGTGCTGAAAACTGGACAGCTACATGTAAAAGATTGAAATTAGAACACTCCCTAACACCATACACAAGAATAAACTCAAAATGGATTAAAGACCTGAATGTAAGACCAACACTATAAAACCCTTAGAGAAAAACCTAGTAAGAACACTCTTTGACATAAATCATAGCAAGATCTTTTTTGACCCACCTCCTAGAGTGAAGGAAATAAAAGCAAAAATAAACAAAGGAGACCTAATGAAACTTAAAAGCTTTCGCACAGCAAAGGAGACGATAAACAAGACAAAAAGTCAACCCTCAGAATGGGAGAAAATATTTGCAAATGAATCAATGGACAAAGGATTAATCTCCGAAATATATAAACAGCTCATGCAGCTTAATATTAAAAAACAAACAACCCAATCCAGAAATGGGCAGAAGACCTGAATAGGGATGTCTCCAAAGAAGACATACAGATGGCACATGTAAGCTACTCAACATCACTAATTATTAGAGAAATGCAAATCAAAACTACAATGACGTATCACGTCACACCAATCAGAATGGCCATCATCAAAAAATCTACAGACAATAAATGCTGGAGAGGGTGTGGAGAAAAGGGAACCCTCTTGCACTGTTGATGGGAATGTAAATTGATACAACCACTATGGAGAACACTATGGAGGTTCCTTACAAAACTAAAAATAGAATTAGTATATGACCCAACCATGCCACTACTGGGCAATATACCCAGAGAAAACCATTATTCAAAAATACACATGCACCCCAATGTTCATTGCAGCACTATTTACAATAGCCAGGTCATGGAAGCAATCTAAATGCTCATCAACAGACGAATGGATAAAGAAGATGTGGTACGTATATACAATGGAATATTACTCAGCTGTAAAAAGGAACGAAATTGGGTCATTTGTAGAGTCTCTAGGATGGACCTAGAGACTATCATACAGAGTGAAGTAGTCAGAGAAAAACAAATATCGTATATTAATGCATATATGTGGAATCTAGAAAAATGGTACAAATGATCCAGTTTGCAAGGCAGAAATAGAGACACAGATGTAGAGAACAAGCATATAGACACCAAGGGGGTAAGGCGGTGGCCGGTGGGGAATGAATTGGGAGATTAGGATTGACATATATACACTAATATGTATAAAATAAGTAATAACCTGCTGTATAAAAAAGTAAAATTCAAAAAAAATGAATAAAGACATATATTTTGCTGGATATTTCCAAACTCCCTTACAATGGCATTTTGCATACCCACCAGCAGTAAATGAAAGTGCCTGTTTCCCCAGAGTCTTGCCAAAAGTTAATGGTGTAAGTCCTTGATGTTTGGCATGCTGGTGAATGAAAAATATTATCTCACTGTGGTTTTCATTTGTAAATCTGTCATTGTGAGAGTTTAAGCATCTCATATGTTTTGGGGCTATTTGCATTATTTTTATTGAGTTGTCCATTATTAGGCATCTTTTCCCTCATTTTAAAGAAATTTTATAAGGAATTTTAATATTTGTTTTATAAATTGAAAAATATTTTCCTGATTTATAATTAATTATTGCATTTTAGTTATTTGGTTTTTTTAATGCAAAAAGTTTTCAGACTATTTTAGGTATACATTTTCAATTTCTCAAAGAGAACATGGCAATTAGAGAATATGAGAGAAATAAAATTCTCTTTAATATATTAGATAATCCAAACAAAACCCTGAGTCCACAAAATTTATACCCCCTAGAGTGTTATCTTCATCACAGCAGGAACTTTGCCAAGTTTCCCCATGGATATGTCTTTACTATGTGGAAGTATGTTAGGAAAAATCAATAATTTTTAATCCGTCCATAACATATTGCCAGTGTTTTATTTATGTGCAAAGAACACTAGGAAGTTATCTTTTGCAAATTCTTTCTACCTTAATAAAAAAAAAAAACCTTTAATTTTATTCTTTTACTCTATTAGTGAAAGTATAAACTGGAACCATTTTCCTAGAGGAAAGTGTGACGTATCAGTTAAACTTTCATTGTGCATATATTTGATTATAAACATTGACTCTAGAGTACCACTCACCTATATGCACAAAGAGGCATGCCCAGGATGTTGGTTACATAGCTGTTGATAACAGCAATAAAACTGAGAATGCTCTAAGTTTCATCAAGAGGGTATCATATAAAATATCATGCAACAATTAAAGGAATTCTATATATCATATGGAACTCTCTGAGACATATTTTCAAGTGAAAAATTATGTGGGAGAACAATATGTACAGTAAAAACCATTTATGCTTAAATACCACATATATATATTTTTTCATTTCCCTCCTTCAGCTTTTCCAAATAGTTAATGGTAACTTTATCTTTCCAGTAGCTCCAGATCTTTAAAAAAATGGCTCTCTGTCCTTTCCTTTCTCACATCTAATTTGTCAATAAGTCTTCTTGGCTTTAGCGTCAAACTAGCTTCTGAATTTGTCCACTTTGTACAATCTTTGTATTATAACATCCTGGTCCAAAAGCACATCATCTCCTACTATGATTTTTGGAAATCTCCTGACTCTGTTTCCACCCTTACCTTCCCTACTGTATATTCTCAAGACAGTAATTAAAATAATCCTGTTAAAGTGCTGATCAGATAATTTCATCCTCCTGCTAAAAACCTTCAAATTCACAAGTGAAATTTCAAATTATTCCTTTGACATACAAGGCCCTACACAGTCCAGCCCACTCCCACCTACCTCTCTGACTTCATCTCCTACTACTCTCTTCCTTATGGAACTTGATTGCAAAAAGACCAGCCTCCCTGATGTTTCTGGAATGTACTAGCTAGGCTTCCTCTTCAGGGTCTTTCCCACTGCTTCTCAGTCTGCCTGGATGTCTTTTCCAAAGACACCAGCATGATTCACTCCCTCACCTCTGTTAGATCTTTATTCTAAATCCACGATGTAAATGAAGATTCCCCTGTCTACTCTGGGAGAATTATGCTGCCAAAATTCTCTCTTTCTCAGCTATTTTCTCCTTAACATGAATTACCTACATGAATTTAACCTACTTTAGCACTAGACAAAATATGTATTTACTTATTTTGCCTACTGTTGTTTTCTACACACACACACACACACACACACACACACACACACACACACCTCACAACACATACATGTTCCTAAGCACTGTCGAAGGCTGTGATTTCTGTTTATTTGCTAACTATATTTACTACACTTAGAGTAGTGCCTTCCATAGAGCCAAGGCTCAGTACATTTGTTGAATAAATAATTGATTGAATGAATAAATGAAGTAGGTGAATAGATGGATAGCAAAAACAAGTTAATCTTTTTCTGTAAAGCCCTATTACATTGAAGGGTTATTTTTCCATCACCACTCCTAGCCCTAAAGCCCTTTTATTTCACATTTGCAACTTGACTGATGAATTCATATTTACAGCTCTTAAATTACAATTACTGATTTTTTTCTTTTAAACTAGTCACAGTGAGAAACAAAGAAACAAAAAACCCTTATTTGGTTCAAGAAAGAAAAAAATAGTATCATACAATGAAAATAACATTTATTTTAAGTGTTTACTAAGCCCTAGGTGCTGGAGCTTTGTAAGTATCAACTTACCAAATTCTCATAAAAACCTTGAGCAAAGACACATAGCTATTACATGTAGGACATAGATTCAAATACAGAAAATCTATACCCAGAACCAATGTGCTTAGCACCATCACAATACTGTCTCTATAGTCTTATGTTGTAGAAAGTATTACTACTTCCATTTTAAAGATGGGGAAACTGCACTAGATTTTAAGAACCTTCCACTTTATAAAGCTGATAAGTATAACCAGAGCTAAAGCCAGGCTTTTACCCATAATGTATACTAACTCTCACTGTGTAATTCTTTAAAAAAAAAAAAAGTTGTAATATGCTTTAGCTAGATACATCCATCCATCCGTTTATCCATCTATTTATCTGGATAGTCATCATATATTTATTGAGTAGCAATTATGGCAGCAGATTCTATGCTTGTCAATGGGTATACAAAAGTGAACAGGACAGACATAATCCCCATCTTCAGGGAGTTTATAATCTAGGAAGGTAATAGTTGGGAGTATTTAAGAAGCTGGGAACATGACCACCATTCCACACATCCAAGATAAGCTATTTATTATGATAGCATATTTTGGTGCCCAAAAGACTTATTTAAATTATAACTACCTACAAATTTTAAAATTTTTACATAAGCAGCTACATTAGTAACACATCTTGTGCAATATTAATGACCTTTTTGATATTTACAGATCAAGGATTAACATCACAGAGAACCAAACAGTAATTAGAAAAAACAATATATGATTTTATTTCTAGTTTAAAAATTCCTAACTGGAAACAACAACAGACTTCTGAGAAATTGCATTTTCAAGCCCTGAGTACATCTATTTTCAGAGCTTTTTCACTCATGAAAAATTAGCTGCCTTTCTTTGGTAAGCTCTGAAAATGGGCATTATAAATATAGTAGAATGACACATGATTCCTATGAAAAGAAAAGCAAATAAATAATTCCCCTTCAGCTAAGGGGATCCGTAAGTAAACAGTTCACATAAAACCATGTGCAATTATAGTTATTCTAGTACTTTGGAACTCTTCTAAATGTTTATGTTCTTGCAGGGGTCAAGAGTTGAGCAGGAATTACATATGCTGTCTTCCTACATAATCATATAGAGGCAATCTTATTTCTAATACTGTCCCACGGTTTGGTGAAATGTGGAGGCTAAGCATCTGTCATCAATAATGCTGTCGAGAAGATTTGGAAAGCATTTGATCGGGTTTTGGCAGTGTGTTATCTGTTAAAATACTGTTGGAGGCAAACCTGGGAAGTTTTGATGCATTTAAAGGAGACACAAATGTCTCAGCACATGGGCGGCCTGATACTGGGATAGCGAAGTGTTTTATTTAGTAGAGGCACAGATTTCAGTGCAAGTCAATAAAGAAAAGAAGTATTGCTGTGTTTGTATATTCAAGCATATCCGCTAGGCTCCACAATAGGGCACTTTTCAGCGCTCTGAAAAGATGGCATTGGGAAGGAGCATCTGTTGAATGCATTAAGGAAAACTCCTTTTGCACTGAAGGAGAAACTGAAGCATAGGAGAGATTAGAGGAAAGGCCTGATTGGAAATTAGGCATTAAAAGACGTAGAAGTAAGGTTCTGCTTATCAGTCAAAGGAAAATGGGTTTGATAATATTATGCTGTTTCAGCTCCCACGGTGTTAACATTAGGTTGGAAGAAAAGAGAGAAAAGTTGGGGTCGGGTCCAGGTGGGGAAAAAAAGGAAGGGGTATGAAGGATGACGAGTCTAATTAAAGATATGACACAGGTCATTTATAAGAAGGGCTTGATGAAACTATCAGGGAACATTTCACATTCCAGCCTCTGGAAATCAGCCAAACTAAGCTGACCATGGATATCAAACAACTGCCTTGGGATCTAGTGGGCTTGTCTTTCAAAGGGTTTCTGGGTTTGTTTCTCAAGTCCTTTTGAAGCTGAGGAAATTCACCAGATGCATCTGTGTTAGTCAGCAAGTCTAATAAACACCCAAGCACAAAGATTTCAAACCAAACTGATTTTTGCATACAGAAATACTGACAATAAGGGGCTAGTTTAATCTGTATCTACCACAGTATACCAATGGAGTGTGATTCTAAGCAGTTTTTATTTAAACATGAAAGAAAATTTGGGGTGGGAAAGGTAAGGTGTGAGAGAGAAAAATTATGCCAACTGAGGATTTCCCTCCATTCATAATACTTTTGAGAGAAATGGTTTAGACTTTTTAAAAAAATGACTTGGGCTGAACAAAGAACCCTAGTATTAAATTTTTTTTAAAAAGCGAAACCCTTTTTAAAAAATTAATTATCTGTGGAATGAAGGAAAGTCTGTGCCTCATTTTTTTCTTTCTACAAACAAGATAACAATTCTGATATCATAAGACTATAGTGAGGTTGTCCTATCAGAATTCAAACAGAAGCAAATGCTTAATGCAAGGTTACAAGTTAAAACTTAATTTGAATTTTTAAAAATAGCATAAGATATATATATATATATATATATGCATATATGTACATATATAGGTAATAATTACTCCTTAAATGAGGCATCTTTCTTCCTGGAAATTTACAAGAAAGAGATAAACACTCATCAATCTGTATTGATTTAATGAAGCCTGATTGGAAGATGAGAAATGACTTAAGTGACTTCAGGAATATGGGCCCTTTTATATTTATATTTTTATTTTATATTGCTTTATGCTCAGTTTATCATTTATGCTTGTAGGTCTTTTATATATTTATTAATATATTTCAGTGAAATGTGTGTCTGTTTCTTGATCCGCTTGTAAATCAGAAATTCTTTTGCCACTGATAAAAAGAATGAAGATTATTTCATCTACATCTTTCAAGTGCATTTGATTGCCAAATTATTAGTAATGATCTAAAGAGAGAACTGCATGAGAGAAGATAGGAATTGTCTTCATCATCAATCTTTCACATACTCAAAGGGGGAAAAGAAAAAAAAGAATGTTTTCTTTCAACATTTAGTATATACCTAGGGACATGATGCTTTATCAAGAAAGGGCAAGAGGAATTCAGTGCCATAAGTGGAAAACAGAAAGTACTGAGGAAAAACCAATGTCTTATGAAAATGATGTGTGAAACACACAAACACATACACACACACACACACTCTCACACACTCTCTTTCCTTTCTTCCTGATTGACTCTCCTATCTTATTAACACAATTCTGAGACAGATTCTTAAATAATAAGCAAGACTGTGCTAAGAAATAGATTGATTTTTGTCTTGTTTTAGATTAAGGCTTAAAACATACATACATATTCCAAAATAAATCCACTAATGCCCCCTAAATCATGTGGTCCAGTTCCAGGCCAAACAAAATTTCTTTTCAGGTCTTTTTGAACCACTATTTTCTTTCATAAGCAAGGAAAACCCAGAGTTGGCTCTAACTACGTATATATTTGCATATGTTATAGCTCAAGACAGAATGGTAGCAACTCTTCTGCAGGGAAGAATAGTCAGCAAACTCAAAAACAACATTTTTATTCTCTTAAGTAATTAATTAATGCCTCTGTCTTGATTATAGCTTTAGTAAATGAAGATACCTTTTATTTTTACCTATATATTTGAACTTTTCCCATGTCCTATATCCTAGAATCAAAGTAGATATGTTTGTTTAAACAATAAGCAAACAAAAAATACCCTAGGAATACACATATAATATCATTACATCAAGAAATATAAGCCATCTAAAAAAATTTAATAGTTGAATTTTATAATAATACATTATTGTGCATTAATTTTTAAACTGTCGGAACTGCAGAGAAACATAATTCCTGTTTTTTTTCCAGTGGTAAATTAACAAGGGGAAGTGAATAAACTGAAGCAATTAGGCAGACAGAGCAGGCTTTATTAACATGACAGTTAATGTTCATTGAGCACTTACTATGTGCCAGGCACTGTGTTAAGCACTTTACATGTTTTCATTGTAAATCATGTAATCCTCACAACAGCAATCATATAAGGTAGGTAGTTTGACCTCATTCTAAAATAAAGTCACAGAAAACCAAGAGACCAAGTAACTTGACCATGGTCACCCAGCTGCCAGAGCCAGGATTCAAACTCACACTTAGAGTGACTTTGGGACTACTGGGTCACAAACACACCTTCACAAACAAAGATTTCCAAATCTAAACTCATGAGGTTTATTTATAAATATTTGTGTGTTACTGTGTTTTAGAAACTTTTGTGTGGAAAGAGAACCAATGAAATGTTTCATGTGATAAGAAGTACGTGTTGACTGTTGTATTCATCAGGGCTCTCCAGAGAAACAGAACCAGTGGGATGTGCACATAGAGAGAGATTTATTTTAGGAACCAGCTCATGAGACTGTGGAGACTGCCAAGTCCAAAATCTTCAGAGTAGGTCAGCAGACTGGGGATCCAGGGAAGAGTTACAGTTCGTGTCCAAAGGTTATCTTCTGGCAGAATTTTCTCTTCCTCAGGCAGCATGAATCCTTTTCCTATTAAGACCTCTGCTGATTGGATGTGGCTCACCCTCGTTATGAAGGATAATCTTCTTTATTCAAAGCCTGCCGATTTAAATGTTAATCTCATCTTTAAATATCTTCGCAGAGACATCTATCTGGGTACAGTGGCCCAGCCAAGTTGTCATATGAAATTAACCATCACAATTGTACACTTGTATGTGTTTGTATATTTATATGTTATGGTTGAAAACAAATTAGTAAAATCCTTAATAGGGAAGAAGAATTAGCCAACTCTGAAACAATACTTACTGAGCACCTACTCTTTACTGGATATCGAACTACAACGAAGGTCCCAAGTTTAGAAATTTCCATAATCTGTGTGGGACAGTTCAGGGAGACAGAGACAGCTATGTAATGTATTCAAACAACTATGCTACACTGTGCTGAGTTTTAATGAAGAGGTTCTGACAGAGTTCTGCAAGAAGATGGGAGAAAGAGTAATGGATTCCTTGATGCCCACCCCAGGATCTGAGAAGAATCTCAAAGAGGAGACACTTGAGCCCCATTGTGGAAGAAGAGGACTCCACCAGGAGGAGAAAGCTGAAGAAGAAAGATATGAAAACACAAACATAGAGATAGGGTTTAAGGATTTGTAGGAAATCTAGTGAAATTGGAGCATGGCATTCATGATGGAGAGAGATTGGAACAACTTTATAAGTCATGGTATAAAATTAGGGCTTTATCTTTAAGATAATGGAAAACTGTTGAAGTTTCCAGCTGAGGGAATGATCCCAGATGTGCTTCAGAAAGACCCTATTAACGGTGGAAGAAGAAACAAAGTGGAGAACAGGGCTATGGAGGCAGGAAAACCGTTTAAGAGAGATAGTTGAACTTTTTTTTTTTTTTTGCAGTACGCGGGCCTCTCACTGTTGTGGCCTCTCCCGTTGCGGAGCACGGGCTCCGGACGCGCAGGCTCAGCGGCCATGGCTCACGGGCCCAGCCGCTCCGCGGCATGTGGGATCTTCCCAGACCGGGGCACGAACCCGTGTCCCCTGCATCGGCAGGCGGACTCTCAACCACTGCGCCACCGGGGAAGCCCGATAGTTGAACTTTTGAACCAAGAGAACAAGATTGGGGAGCAAACTGGGAGGAAAGACTAAAAACTGACCTTTTGAATTAAAATTGATATACATTTAGTTATGTGTAATTTATAAGGGAGAAGGAATTCTTTCATTCAACAAATATATGTTGAGTACCTACTATGTATTGGACTATAAAGATGAATAAGAGGATATAAACAAACGATCACAGTGTGTGATAAATATGATAATAGAAGAAAATGTAAAACATGAACATGAAATGAACTTGAGAGAGAAGAGTTAAGAGGGACCAAACAGAGAAGATTACACCCAGGCTGGGTTGTGATTGATGGCTAATAGCATGAGAAGAAAGGCTGGTAAGGAATTCCAAACAAAGGGGTAGAATTCAAAAAATGCACTTAGGTGTGAATGAAACTTGTGCTCAGGAGTCACAGAGGGTCAGAAGTATAAGGAATGCAGGAAGAGAATAAGAAAAGGAAGAAAAGCCAGGTTGGTAAGAGCTTTGTTTGTATTGTATTGAAAGACATTAATCAGAGAAATAGTGTGGTCTCATATTTCTGGCTGAAGCACAGAGGGTGGATTTGTGGGGAAAACTAGTTGAGAGTTGTATTAGTTTCTTAGAGCTGCCATAACAAATTACCCCAAATTTTGTGGCTTAAGGAATTTAATTTAGGTATCAACAGGGCTACGCTCCCTCTGAAAGCTCTAGGGGAGAATCTTCCTTGCCTCTTCCAGCTTTTGATGGCTCTTGGCATTCCTTGGCTTGTGGCAGCATCACTCTGATCTCTGCCTCCATCTTCACATGGTCCACTTCCCTGTATGTGTCTATGTGTATCTTTTTCTGTCTCTTATAAGACATTCACACCTGAATCCAGAATTACTTCATCTTGATTCTTACTCCAAGTACATTTGTAAAGACCCTATTTCCAAATAAAGGCAAATTCTGAGGTTCCAGGGGGACATGCATTTTTGTGAAACACTATTCAAACTACCACAAGAGGCAATTGCAATAACACAGGCAGAGGAGTGTGAGGCTCTCAGATAAAGGAGAACAGAGGAAATAAAGAGGTAGGTGGGAAGGAGGTCACAGTGACAGGAAGTCATGTTTGGAGGAAGCAGAAGAAGAAGTGAAGTTAGAAGTTGAGGACAACTCCAATATTTCTGGCTGGGGAAACCAGGTGGAGTTTGGTACCAGTGGTTGACATAGGAACTATATGAGTAAGAACAGATTTGAAAGATGAGTTCTGAGGTGTGGAGAACTTATAAAAGTTCAGTTTCACACAAGATAAAGTGCTTTGAGTAAGGCTATCCTCAAGGGGCAAGCAAAAGTTTTACAGTGACTTAGATGGTTGGATGCATGGTGGTAATGCAATTAACTGTAGTTGGATGAACAATGAAATAAAGATTTTTTTTTTAAGAAAATAGTGTTAGTTTTGAAAATCTTAAGTTTGAAAAGTAGATGATGTATATATGCAAGGCAAGAAGTAGAGCACAAAGCAGGAAATAGGCATTTGGTGCTCTGGAAAAGAACTGACAATGTTTAGCAGTTTAACAGCAGAAGGCAAATGTCTCACAGGAGACCAAGACACGTGGAAAACAACGATGAGAGAACAGTGTCAGTGAAGTTAAGAAAGGAGTTTCAGTAAGGGAAGGTCAGTAGTATTAAAACTTCAACAAGATTGGGAATTAGGGATGATCTCTTCACATGTTGTTAGAGATCACGGTTTATCTCTGACCAAGTGGCTGAATTGCTGCACAGGTGCCCACGCCATGCTGCCATCACATGAAGAGTAAATAAAGACTTAGGGAGTGGAGATGCACGATACTGTTACGTAAGAAATCAAGTTGTTAATTTGGATTGCAAGATCCCAAGTAAAAAACTATTTAAGTATACATGCAGAGAAAAGACTAGAAATATACATATCAACTATAAAAAGGTACAAACGTATTTATTGCTCTATTTACTAGTGCCAGTTATTATAAGGGGTTTACATGCGCTTACATTAACCTGTTTAATTTTCACAAAAATCCCCTGAAGGGCTGCTTTTATACACTTTGCACAAGGGGAAACGAACAGAGGTGAGGTCACTTGGCCAAAGACACGCGCCTGATGTGTGACTGAACCAGGACTCAAACCTTGAGTCTGTTTCTGGAGGCTGCTCACTTAAGCCAACAGTATCCTGCCTTCCATCATCTTAGCATTTTTCTCTACCTGGTGGGATTACAAGGGGTATTTATTTCTCTTCTTATAACTCTTAAGCATGTTTTCCAAATTTTCAACATCCATTTTATAATTTAAAAGATCCAAGTCAAATATTTTTAAAGAAAGTAGAGCTAATGAATGTCCTTCTTGTGGGATATGGAGGGAAGAGAAGATTGTAGTAATTTGATGAGTAACATTTAAGAAAAGCATTGATTTTTCTCAGTTACACCCCTCTGAAGGCTAAGGGATATAGATTCAGTGGAGAAAGAGAGGTCAAAAATATAAGAAAGAAAAGATAAGGGAGCACACAGAGTGTAAAAGGGAGCGGTGGAAGATGAGTTGTAAGAGCTGAGTGATAGTGTTCCTGCAGGGCAATTGTGGAAGAATGCTCTAAGCTGAGTGGAAGAGTTCAGAGAGGCACTGGGGTATGAAACAGCCAGCTGTGTCCATGGATTACAAGGAGCTAAGATCAGCAGCATGAGAGAGGATATTTAGAAAATGAGTAATAGCCTTGCAAGGGATAAAGATAGCATCACAGGAAAAGAACTGAGGACACTTAGTCCAAGGTATACATTTTGAGGTAGAGGGGACAGGAGTCGAGGAAATCCATGATTTTGCATGTCTCTTGTTTTACTGGATAAAATAAGTTGCTAGATCTGATAGAATCAAGAAGGCAGTGGTTTGGTTGAAGGTGAACATGTGAAAACTTTGGAAAACCTTCAGATGGAAGGGGGAAGTGAGGCGCCTGGGGATGGATGAATGTGAATGGCTGAGTAGAAAGAGGGTCCATTCTTCCCACTCTAGCAGTGGTTTGTTCACTTTGGAGCAAACTTCCTGAAAGTAGGAATTCTGTCGTTTTCATTCTGTGGCCCAATGCTTAAAACACAATCCAGGACAAGGTAGCTGCTATTAATGTAAATGATTAGAGTGGAGTTTCTCTAACCATTGTCATCTTATGGATTAAATGGGGCACAGAACTGGCAGGGACTCTGAGTTTACCGGTGTTTGCTCCTACCTGCTGAATAGAACTTTCCAGCCACTAAGTTTTCAAGTCGTGAGAGTCGTGAAGTGCCCCAAGAAACTAGCCACAATTCTTATAAAAGATTCAAGTTAAACATGTGTGAGGTAGAATGAGCCCTGTCACTGTTCTCAGGGCAGAAGTCTGAGCTAACATTTCTTGGTCCTTTGACAACCAAATATTATGGAAGTCTACTAAGCAGGCTGACTGGCCTAATTTGATTTTCTACTTCTTTTCCACTGCGTGTAATATAATCAGTTTCAAGGAAACTTGTCCACCTCTACCTGATTCCACTGCCACCAGCATGTTTAGAAATTATTGAGAGGGCCAAAATAATGTTTTGATGGCAAGGCTGGTTTGACATGAAGTCAAAACAGATGACTCAATATATTTTTACTGTTTTCTCCACACGATGTCAATCAGTTCACTTGACTGGTGTAGGAACTGTGTGTGTGTGTGTGTGTGTGTGTGTGTGTGTGTGTGTGTGTGTGTGTGTGTGTGAGAGAGCAGGGGTGGTGTATCAAGCAAACAGTTTCGTTGTCCTTCTCTTTAACGAAATTGGTGAAATTAATGATCAAGTCACTGTTGGGTGTTTTGAAAAGCCAGGCTAAGTGGGGAAGTGGAATTCTGTGACTCCTGGACGATGTAGCTTAGTTCCTTTAAAAGGCATTTGTGGGGCTTCCCTGGTGGCGCAGTAGTTGAGAGTCTGCCTGCCGATGCAGGGGACACGGGTTCGTGCCCCGGTCCAGGAAGATCCCACATGCCGCGGAGCGGCTGGGCCCGTGAGCCATGGCCGCTGAGCCTGCGCGTCCGGAGCCTGTGCTCCGCAACGGGAGAGGCCACAACAGTGAGAGGCCTGCGTACTGCAAAAAAAAAAAAAAAAAAAAAAAAAGGCATTTGTGAGGTTAATAACTACTTGAACTTTGTAGGACAGTTTTCTGAGCAATATTGAATGCTACATATAGATTAAAGTTCTTCTATTAGCAGATGGCCATAAAAGCCTTCTGCTAATAAATATTTATTAAATTTGACTTATTTGAATTTGCAGCCAGGGCCCTGGTCCTAAATTGTAAGCCTTCAAGGAAAACAATGGAAAAGACATTCCAATTAGACATGCCACTCGAAGAAATCATCACATCATGCCTCGAGGAATGTATGCTTCTGGTGCTTATGAGGTCCCAGAGATAACGGGAGCTTCCTGAGCATGCCGTATCTCTAGATCAGTGGCACTGATTCAGTCTCCAAACAACAATGAACTTTTAAAAAGTTACAATCTCCCTTAGAAAAGAAGATAAATGTTTTCCATAACAAGGTACAGAGACCTTGGGCATTGATTTATGCCTTTTCCTTCTCAAAAAGCTGGAGGTGGGTGGGGCTGAGTATAGAGGGTTTTACTTTGGAAATGGATTCAATTCAGATGTGTCACATTTGTTTCCTTCCCAGTATGATTCCTGTGACCAGTCATAAAAGGTACAATCAACCTTTCCTAAATAACTAATGCTAGGAACATTTATTATACCTAGCTCCTTAAATTATGAAAATGACAAGTACATAAAATTTTTCATTCAAGCACTCTGACTTACTTAGCAAGCATACTGAGCTAAGTAGGAGTTTAATGAGTTCTACTGTTGGGTTATACGCACCAAAATTTAATTAAGTTTCTGATCTAATGCCCCCCTTGTTTCACTGATTAGGGGAGTCATGAGTGGACCATGTCATTCTCAGAAGGACAGTGCAATTGTGAAATCTGAGCAGTCTATATGTTTTTTTTTGCCCAAATGTTCCTTTCAAGTCTCATTAGATTATTATGAGTGTTACAGCTGTGCTAATCTTTTTTTCTGAGAAATGAACTTTTAAAATTGCACATTTAAAAAGTGACTTCTAGAGTTACCATGGCAGCTTCATTATAATGCACAGAGATGAGCATTATCACAGCTCGGCCTGATCTATCCAGGGCTGTCAGGAAATGAGAATTCCACATAAAGTGCATGCTCCAGTAGGGCTCATAAAACTTGCCAGATCAAGTGCCTAGACTTTCAGTTTAACAATTTGAAATGAAAAGCTTTCTGTCATATACTGCACACATCTCTGTTTCCTTCAATATATTCTTGATGACTCAGGATCTCTGTTATCAATAGCTTATTGTACTTAGAGCTACAGACAGTGCTGTTTGATTTTTTAGTCTCCTTTTTCATCTCAGTTTGCCAGCTGCTTATGATGACCAGGGACACTAAGAGTCATTTCAGACCCTGAGAGGGTTTTTGCCCCCCACCCTCCAGCAAGGATAGATTTATAAAGATATGTCATGTCACCTAGAGAGTCTAGGTCCTTTGCTGGGGACTTGATGGGCAAAAATGGCAGATTTGTACTAATATGCAATGTAGTTGGTTCCTGAACCTTCTTTCTAGAGGCATGATTTGTGTTTTCTCCTGACTTCCTGTGCATAGTCCAAGATAATTACTCCTTACCCACCCCTAGATTTACCATGTTCTGATGGACTATTTCTTACCTCTGCACTGAGTACCTTAAACAGTTCCTTACATAGAATTTTCTAGAGCTCCAAATATGGAGCTAAGACTCACCATTCATCATGAAACTTAAGGATGCAAGCCTGCTTAACCTTCCTGGGCCTGTTTTCTCATCTATAAAATAATTTCATTTAGATCAAATGCAATTATATATTTGGAATACATGGTATAGTCTCCAACTCATAGGAAGAATTCAGTCAATGAAAAAAACTATATGTGTGGAAAATGATAGTGGTTGTAGATAAAAAAGACTGATAAATTGTTGTATTATAAAGACTATTTTAGGGCCTTGAAATTCTATTATGGCTTAAGTATTGAGCTTCCATCAGTTATTTGTCTGTGTGGCCTCTTTTTGTGTCCATTACTACTGTATGAAGTCTGTAGTAACAACTTTGTGTAGTCCATCCCATAAGTAAACTTGTAACAAAATTAGAGATTAGAGGTGTCTAACATAATGCATTGAGCTCAAATTGTGGGTGTGGCTTAGTAAAAAAAATTGTGACTTTGGTTTCTGAGAGGAGCCATCTCATTATCTCAGACCCTGTGTTTTCTTATCTCTAAAATAAGGATAAAAGTATCTTCTTCCAAGATGTGGTATATATATATAATGGGATATTACTCAGCCATAAAAAGGAATGAAATTGGGTCATTTGTAGAGATGTGGATGGATCTAAAGACTGTCATACAGAGTGAAGTAAGTCAGAAAGAGAAAACAAATATCGTATATTAACATATATATGTGAAACCTAGAAAAATGGTACAGATGAACCAGTTTGCAGGACAGAAATAGAGACACAGATGTAGAGAACAAACGTATGGACACCAAGGGGGGAAAGTGGCGGGGGCAGGGGTGGTGGTGTGATGAATTGGGAGATTGGGATTGACATATATAAACTAATATGTATAAAATGGATAACTAATAAGAACCTGCTGTATAAAAACATAAATAAAATTAAATTTAAAAATTATAAAATATATATCTTCTTCCAAGATTAGAAAAAGATAAAATTTGTACATAGTAAGTACATAATAAAGTTATTGTCAGGTATTTAATTTCTAGACGTAATTACATATAAAATAAGGGCTACTGAAAAATAAAATCTGAGTTCACTCTTGGCTGAATGTATGGCTCACCAGAAAGGATGATATATAAAATTATAGAGTGGGGTTGTACACTATCACTAAAGCAGTGGATCAACAATCATATTACAAGTTAGGAGAACACTTCCCTCCCTTGCTCTTCCTTAAGTGTAGAAAACAATTCATTTACAATTGCATCAAAAAGAATAAAATACCTAAGAATAAATCTAACTACAGAGGTAAAAGACCTGTACTAGGAAAACTATAAGACACCAGTGAAAGAAATTGAAGGCCACACAAACAAACGAAAAGATATACCATGCTCATGGATTGTAATAATAAATATTGTTTAAAAAAAAATGACCATACTACCCAAGGCGGTCTACAGATTCAGTGCAATACCTGTCAAAATACTAATGGCATTTTTCACAGAACTAGAACAAATAATTCTAAACTTTGTATGGAAACACAAAACACCCTGAATAACCAAATAACCTTGAGAAGGAAGAACAAAGCTGAAGTATCATGTTCCCTGATTTCAAGCTATACTACAAAGTTGCTGTGATCAAAACAGTATGGTAATGGCACGAAAACAGACACATATATCAATGGAACAGAATAGAGAATCCAGAAGTAAGCCCACACTTACATGATTAATAAATCCACAACAAAGGAGGCAAGAATATACAATGAAGAAAGACAGCCTCTTCAGCAAATGGTGCTAGGAAAACTGAACAGTTCCATGCAAAAGAATCACACTGGACTACTTTCTCACACCATGTATAAAAATAAACTCAAAATGAATTAAAGACTTATGTAAGACCCGAAACCATAAAACTCCTAGAAGAAAACATAGGCAGTACACTCTTTGTCTTAGCAATACTTTTTTTTTTTTTAGATATGTCTCCTCAGGCAATGGAAACAAAAGCAAAATAAACAAAGGGATTACATCAAACTAAAAAGCTTTTGCACAATGAAGGAGACTATCAATAAAATGAAAAGGCCTCCTAGTGAATGGGAGAAGATATTTGCAAATGATATATCTCATAAGAGGTTAATATCCAAAATATACGAAGAACTCATACATCTCAACATCAAAACACACACACACACACACACACACACCATGATTAAAAATGGGCAGAGATCTTGAATAGACCTTTTTCCAAAGAAGACATACAGATAGCCAACAGACACATGAAAAGATGCTCAACATTATTAATCATCAGGGAAAAGCTAATTAAAACCACAATGAAATATCACTTCACACCTGTCAGAATGGCTATTAAGCAAAAGACAACACATCACAAGTGTTGGAAAGGATGTGGAGAAAAGGGAATCCTCATGCACTGTTAATCAAAATGTAAATTGCTGCAGCCACTTTGGAAAACAGTATGGAGTTTCCTCAAAAATATTAAAAATAGAGCTACCATACAATTCAGCAATTCCAAAGAAAACAAAAACACTAATTTGAAAAGATATAGGCACACTGCAGTATTTACAATAGCACAAGATATAGAAGCAACCTAAGTGTCCATCAATAGATAATGGATAAAGAACATGTGGTATATATATAACAGAATATTACTCAGCCATAAAAAAAGAATGAGGGCTTCCCTTGTGGCGCAGTGGTTGAGAGTCTGCCTGTCGATGCAGGGGACACGGGTTCGTGCCCCAGTCCGGGAGAATCCCACATGCCACGGAGCGGCTAGGCCCGTGAGCCATGGCCGCTGAGCCTGTGCGTCCAGAGCCTGTGCTCCGCAATGGGAGAGGCCACAAGAGTGAGAGGCCCGCGTACCGCAAAAAAAAAAAAAAATTAAATCTTGCCATTTGTGACAACATAGGTGGACCTAAAGGATATTATGCTGAGTGAAATAAGTCAGACAAAGACAAATACTGTATGATTTCACTCATATGTGTAATCTAAAAAACAATAAATGAACAAACAAAACACAAATGGAGTCATAGATACAGAGAACAAACAGGTGGTTGTCAGAGGGGAGGAGAGTCAGGAGATGTGTGAAATAAATGAGGGAACTTAAGACGTACAAACTTCCAGTTACAAAATAAATGAGTCAGGGGTATGATATGTACAGCATGGGAAATATAGTCAGTAGTAACGTAATGCCTTTGTATGGTGGCAGATGGAAACTAGACTTATGATGGTGATCATTTTATAATATAGAGAAATATCGAATCATTATGGTGTGCTCCAGGAACTAACATAGTGTTGTAGGTCAATTATACTTCAAAAACAAATAAACTCGTAGAAAAACAGATCAGATTTGTGGTTACCAGAGGCAGTGGATAAAGGGAAGAGGGACTGGTTGAAATGTGTCAAAAGGCACAAACTTCCAATTATAAGATAAATAAGCACTAGGAATATAGTGCACAACATGATTAATATAATTAATACTGCTGTATGTTATTTATGAAAGTTATTAAGAGAGTAAATCCTAAGAGTTCTCATCATAAGGAAAAATACATTTTTTTAATTTCTATTTTGTACCTCTATGAGGTGATGGAGGTTCACTAATCTTATTGTGGTAATCATTTCATGATGCATGTAAATCAAATCATTATGCTCTATACTATAAACTTATACAGTGCTCTATGTCAATTATATCTCAATGAAACTGGAAGAAAAAAGAAAAATAGTAAATACATGGAAGAGATTTACATGCATCATTCACTGACCAAAACAATTAAGCTTTCCTCTACTTTCTCCTGCCTTTCTCACTTCCTTCAAGTTTTGCCCAAATGGTACCTCCACAACTTATAGTCCTGTTTAAAATGGCAACTTTCTCCCCACTCCCAACACTGCTCTTTATGGCATTTATCACTTCCAACCTACTATACAATTTACTTCTTGTTGGTGTTTATTGCTGATGTTTCCACACAAGAATGTAAGCATCACCAAAGTGGACAATTTTTTTTTCTTTACTGATTGTATCTTAAATACCTAGAGCAGTACCTGGCATTGAATGATATTTTTGACTATATGAGCAAAGTTTTAGTATTGCTTCTCAGACCCTCTATTTATAATGAAAAAAAGAACAACAAAATATTTAGCATTACTATTTGGGGACTGAAGTTATTAAGTTATTACATACTAATTTTAATTAATAATAAATTAAATTAGCAATATAAATATATAAGGTAAAACAAAGTGAGCCTGTTTTTAATTCATTATTTTGAGCCCTTAATTTTCTTTTTTGCAACTAAAACTGGTAGTTTTAGTTGAATCATACTCTTGTCTTTATTTGGTCATTCTGCAGTAATGTTTTTTGCACAAGGATCTTAACAGAGCCATGAAGAACTTGAGTATCTTTTTGACTTTCTGTTTTTGATTAGATTTCTTCAAGGACATGTTCTTCCAAACCTGTCCAGCTCAGAGAATTTACATGGAGTGCTGTAATCTTGAGGACAGTAAATACCCGTGGTAGCTGGCGTTAGTCACAGGATGGTGCATTTTAAGGGATGAAACATTTTGTGTCTCTAGTTAGCTTCACAAAGGTGGCTTAGATCAGTGTTCCTTAAACTTTATTGTAGGCGTCTTCCTCCTTCTCCTACTGCAGGGCCAGAGTCCCTGAGGGAGTCCAGCTGTGTTTAAGTCTGGCAGGTGCCACCTGTCTCTGCCATGCCCCCCAAGAAACAGGCTCAGGCTGGGGGCAGCAAAAAGGCGGAGCAGAAAAAGGAGAAGATTATCGAAGACAAAACTTCTGATCTAAAGAATAAGAAAGGAGCAAAGCAACAGAAGTTTATCAAGGCTGTCACTCATCAAGTTAAATTTGGTCAACAAAATCCACTTTAGGTAGCATAAAGTGAAGCTGAAAAGAAGTTGAAAGATGACAAGAAGAAGGAATTGCAAGAGCTAAATGAGTTGTTCAAACCTGTAGTTGCCGCTCAAAAAATAAGTAAAGGTGCAGATCCCAAATCCATGGTATGTGCATTCTTCAAGTAAGGACAGTGTACTAAAGGAGATAAGTGTAAGTTCTCTCATGACTTGACTCTGGAGACAAAATGTGAAAGGCGAAGTGTTTACATTGATGCAAGAGATCAAGAGCTTGATAAAGATACTATGGATAATTGGGATGAGAAAAAACTGGAAGAAGTAGTAAACAAGCAGCACGGTGAGGTGGAAAAGAAAAAAACAAAAACTCAAATAGTGTGCAAGCATTTCCTTGAAGCTATTGAAAACAACAAATATGGCTGGTTTGGGGTATGCCCTAGAGGGGGTAATATTTGCATGTATCATCATGCACTTTCTCCTGAGTTTGTCTTTAAAAAAGATAAAAAGAAGAAAAAGAAGATGAAATTTCATTAGAAGATCTAATTGAAAGAGAGCATTCTGCCGTAGGTCCAAATGTTAACAAAGTTACATTAGAATCTTTTCTTGCATGGAAGAAGAGAAAAAGACAAGAAAAGATTGATAAACTTGAGCAAGATATAGAAACAAGGAAAGCAGACTTCAAAGCAGGGAAAGCATTAGTGATTAGTGGTTGTGAGGTGTTTGAATTTCGTTCTGAACTGGTTGACGATGAGGAGGAGGAAGCTGATGATACCTTTTATACCCAGGGAACAGGTGGTGATGAGGTTGATGATTCAGTAAGCATAAATGACATAGATTTAAGCCTGTACATCCCAAGAGATGTAGATGAGACAGGTATTACTGTAGCCAGTCTTGAAAGATTCAGCACATATACTTCAGAAAAGGATGAAAACAAATTAAGTGAAGCTTCCGGAGGTAGGGCTGAAAATGGTGAAAGAAGTGATTTGGAAGAGGACAACGAAAGGGAGGGACAGGAAAATGGAGCCATTGATTCTGTTCCTGTTGACGGAAGTCTTCTTACTGGGGAAGATTTGGATGAACTAGAAGAAGAATTAAACACACTTGATTTAGAAGAATGACACCAAACAAGTCAATGAAAAAATTAAGCCAGCTCAGCATGAGTTGAAATTGACTACATTAATTTTTTTCCACCTAGAATTCAACAGGATGTTTGTTTCCCATGCTGATTCTGGAGGGCTTACTCTCCTCCAAAAAAAGGAATATTCTCCCTACATCTTGTCTTCTGACTTTGGCTACATCTCATAGTAAGTTCAGAGTAGTTCATGATAAATTAAAAATATAATGGTCATTGCAGAAAATGATTGATTATTTTAACTGTCCACTCAAGTAGGAAGTGTAACTGCTTTTCCAGCTTTTGATTTTCATTGGGTATGTGTTATTAGAAGGACAACATAAATTTAAATTACCCTTCATTTAATGCAGTTTTTAATGAGTGATTTTCTTTCCTTTGTATTTATATGTTCAAAAGGCTGCCTAAGATATGAGCCTGTACTTCATAAAGGAAACTGTGTATGCAGATTCAGTATTGTATATCTTTGGACAATTAGATGGACATTTAAAATGAAACTTCATTAGTCTGCCAGGATCAGCTGCAATGCCCTGTGTTAAACTGTTTTAAACTATTCCTTTTCTTTTTTGCCAATAAAGTTGTAAATAAAGACCTTGATACATTGAAATCCAAAAAAATAAAAATAAAACTTTATTGTATATGCAAATTACCTGGGAATCTTAAAAAAATGCATATCAAGAGTAGGTGGATCTCCAGTAGGGCTCTAGATTCTGCATTTCTAATCAACACCCAGGTGATATTGACACTGTTGATGCAATAAACACCCTTTGCATAACAAGGGTCTAGATTAAACTTTTTTATTGTCATTAACCTGTTTCCTACCTGAATTAAACTTCAATTTGATTTCTTAAAGGGCAATGAGGAGAAAACTTACACACTTTTTCTTTCATAGTTTAAAACCATCTGGTAACATTTTTACTCAATAATATTAATTATGAATTTCAAGTTTGTGTACAATAGCATTTTCAAAGAAATAAGAGAGTTAGTTTTTAGGAACGATCTAAAGACAGGTGTAGATTTTATTCTCTAATGAGGTTCAAATTTAGGACTGTAATGAGCCTCGCTGAAAAAGTGAAGCTAAATGGCAGATTTGTTTTGATAGAGACCGAGAATTTTAAGTGCGTGCTGGCTTTACATGTCTTTGAAACTCTGTGCTATAAAAACACAGAAGCCAGGAAATGAACCCAGCCAAGTGATTCCACTCTCTAAAGATGTCAGAATCAGTTCTCTGCGATGTCCAAATATTCCTCCTTCAGAAGTGAAGGAGGAAAGGCCTCAATCATCTGTAGCTGAGTAAACCAAGAGCACTTTTTCTTATGTAAATCAGTCACAGTTCCTTAAAGAAAAGCATCCTTCCTCCTGAAGACAGCTGAAACATACATCTCTTATTCTAGTTCAGGCTTTATTTTCTCTGAAATTGGAGAGGAGGACTATTGAAATTTTGTCTTTATTCTTTTAAGAAAAATGAGCTAGCTTAGAGAACAGAAGAATTGGGGTATGCGTGTGGAAGAGAGACACTCAATGCTAGTGTCCCAAGTACCTCAAGTTTCTCGTTTTGACTCAGAATTATAAAACAACAATTTCTTTGACCCAATTGCCCCGGTTGGGGCTGGTCCGAGTCCCCTCATTGGTCACTGGGAGATCAGGTTCTGCATGTCTGCTCACCAAGCATTCTCCTAGCTATTAGTAACTGTCTTCACTTGGAATTCTCTTTTATGACTCAGTGCAACTCTTATGTTTGGGCTGGGCAACCTTCAAGTTCTTACTTAATCCAACCTGATGCAATCTGAGTGGAAACAGACTGTGCTCCCCTTTTTCTTAAGAAAAAAATTGGTAATATCACTGTGGCTGGAACAGTTAGGGAAACTTTGAGAAGAAAATAAGAAAATCATGGCTTAACTGGGGATTTTAATGTGACAAAGTGTGGGAGTTCTTACGGTCATACGAGTGCACTGACACGGAAGTATTTGCCTTTGAAATTGGGTAAACTGAGCTTAAAATTTGCATGGGGGCAAATTAGCATGTGGTATCTCAAGATCTCATAATTCTCCTTTCAGAGAACATCTGCTTTCTAAAGGAAAGCTGGCAGACCATGCTGCAGGTAAAAGTCGAGATCATTTGTGACAAAATCAACTTCAGTAGTTAATGTAACACTCTAAAGCAGGGGTTCTTAACTAGGTGTTGTACCCAGAAGCTTCAGTGATTACATAGAGCACTTGTACAGTTTACTGGGAGAGGGTATATTAGTTTTCATCAGATTGTCAAATGATTCTGTGATTCTCCCAGAAAAGGTGAAGAACCATATCACTTGTGTCTCTCAAAATTTAAAACATTTGTGACTTTGAGCTAAACATTCCATCTTCAGGAATCTATCTGACATAAATAATCATCCTAATGAACAATTTCTGAATTGTTTGTAATAGTCAAAGAATAGAAAAAACCTTACATATCCATCAATAGAAAATAGTTTAAAATATTATAGCACATTTATATTATGGAATACTATACTGCCGTTAAAAATAATGAGGCTTATATTGAAAACTGTCTCAGATGTCTTGTTAAGAGTCTTCTGTTCATCAGATGATCAATTAAGCATCCATGATGTGCTAGACACTTTGGTACCAGGGATAAAAATAAGGAAATACTGACCCTTCTCTAGTTTCATTTTACTTAAGGTCTAGATGAGATCAATATGTATTTATGATATGTGGATAAAGATATAAGTGCTAGTGTTTGCTTGCATATGTGTATTTTCATATACATATCAAAAGTTTGGAACAATATAAATCAAGAAACAAGATTTTAACACCAGGGATTTGAAAAGGAGGAAGAGATGTTCAATTTTTCTTCTATTTTGTTTGAATTTATTTTAAAATGTCTATTACTTTGGTAACACTTAAATATTTTTAACCATTTACTTAAAACTCTGGGGGAAAGCATTGCTTTTAAGCTGAGTGTATAACTGGTTACCATAGTCTTCATAGTAACAAAAAAATTTGTAGGCTTAATTTTTTTTAAAAATTTTTTGATACTAACAGCCAGTTTGACAATCTTTTTGTATTTAAGACAATTTTTAAAACTGTCCACTGCGTCTCTATTCTACTCCCGTGTAATAGTGATTACACATGAAACCCTCTTCTTATCCCTTTTCTTTGGATCTATTGCAGACATATCAAATAGTTTCCCAATCCACAGTGTTATTTGGCATACAAAATACTGACACCAACCCTGGAAGAATTAACAGTTATTTGGGTTAAGTTAAAAAGTGTTTTGTTCAGTATCTAACCACCAACCACATGCTCTTGGAGATCTTTTCGGCTATGTGTTTGATTCTCCAAGTACATTTTTTAAGTCTCTAAAACTCAGGGCTCAACATTTGAGTATGATTTATACCATGTTTTACCAAGTCTTTGTGGGAACGTCTACAAAAGATATTGTGCCTATTTCAATGACTGTACAATGACTGATCTTGTCATTCATCAATTCTCCCATGAAAAGAGTACATATGTATTGGTTGAGCTGCACTGGAGGACCATGACAGGAGTCCAGCTGGTGTAGAGGAGTCCATAAATGGTATTTGAGCACTACCTAAAGCATCGTAAAGAAGCATATGAAAAAATGACTCATATGTTAACCTCAGAGATAAAGAGCCCTAATGTTCATCACTATCAGTTCGCTCCTCCTGAGGACACCAGGAGTGTTACACATTCCAGCCACCTTGCAGTTTGGTGGGGCCACACACTAGTTCTGGCCAAAGGACTGGGAATAAACTAATTTACATTAATCCAAAGCTAACATGCTTAATTGATAGAGAAAACCCTTCCAGCATACCTTTTCCCTTCCATGGTGATTTCAAAAGCCACCACAGCTGGAGTATGCAGCTGCAAGGTGAAGCTGCATCATGGTAACATCTTTGTCAGCCTGGATCCCTGAGTGGCTTCATGGACACTAGCTGCCCTTGGAAAGTGGCCAGGACCATGACATGAGCAATAGGCCTATGTTATGTTAACAACCGAGGCTTAAGGGTGTTGCTTCCTGCTGCATAATCCAACCTGTTTTGACAAACACAGCCATACTTATGTCCAATGAAATTTCAGTTTCTTTTAATTTGGTTTTGTTTAAAAGATTAATTTTTAAGAGTCTGATATGTACCAGGCACTGGTTTGGGTACCAGAAGTACAAAGATGAAAACTCTCTAAACTGAAGGAGCACTTGCATTAGAACCACCTGGAGTGCTGCGAAAAATAAAAAATTCCTAGAACTGAATTCAGACTTATTGGAAGAGAATGTCTAGACATGAGGACCTAGAACAAGCTAGTCAAATAAGTCTTGCGCATCTTTATGTTTGGGACTGATCTAATGGTAGATAAGGACACACAGGTTATTTTGATTTATTCCTGTAGATATAAAAGTAGGCTGTTGTGCGTGACTTGTGAGAACTATGACACCCCCGGTGGAGTTCTGCTTAGCAGACTGGACCATAATGGCACAGCTCAGCCTTGTGTTTTGGGCAGGACTATTTCAATGACTATACAAAGACAAATTTGCTTGAAACAAAATTCAGATCTCCATTTCCAAAATGAATGGAAGAATTGAAGAGATTTTCACTGTCATGGAACTTTTGCTAATTTAAACTAAAAAAAAAAAAAGAAAAAAAAAGAAAAGAAAGAAAAACCACTGATTTTTAAGTGACTGAATTTACATTCTTAATTTATTTATAAGTGTATACATTTTAAACACCAATAATAGGGTTGTGATGCAGTGGCTGGGATGGTAATAAATATTTTTAAAGGAGCTTCATAACTCAGGATTCGGGTATAGAAACAGAAACCACTGATTTTTTATTTATTTATTTTTGGCTGGGTTGGGTCTTCGTTGCTGCACGTGGGCTTTCTCTAGTTGGGGCGAGCGGGGGCTACACTTTGTTGTGGTGCGCGGGCTTCTCATCGCAGTGGCTTCTCTTGTTGCGGAGCATGGGCCCTAGGCGCGTGGGCTTCAGTAGTTGTGGGTCACAGGCTCTAGAGCACAAGCTCAATAGTTGTGGCGCACGGGCTTAGTTGCTCCACAGCATATGGGATCCTCCCAGACCAGGGCTCAAACCCGTGTCCCCTGCATTGTCAGGTGGATGCTTAACCACTGTGCCACCAGGGAAGTCCCGGGAAACAACTAATTTTTAAACACTCATTGGTTAAAAGAAATTGAAATAGAAGGAAGTCTTACTCTTCTAGCAGGAACATTTCTGCTCTGTCCATGCTAGGAAGATGTTCTTGTCCACATTCTCAGTATGATTATATGAGCTTTCAACACATCCGTGCCTTTGTTCTAGTACTGATCCAAATCAAATGCACTTTGCAGATCAATAAATAATTATCATATACAGAATTTATATGTACCATTCCCATCACTTAGCTGTCTGCATTCTGTTAACTGCGTTTGGGCAGAATTTAGAATTTGAATGAACGTAATTGCAAATAGCTTGTCATGATCCATAAAGGGTTTTATGAAATGGGAATGCAGGAAAGCTCTCTTTTTACCATCCTGACGACAGCAGAAACTGGGATTATCTGGAAAGTAAACAAAAATTTAGCTCAACAGTCTCAATTTCCAGACCCACTATATATTGATTTCCTGTCAAGAAGATGTACAGCTCTTGGAACATGTTGTCTGTATTCTTATTTATTTATATATTTATTTACTCATTCATTCATTTTGCAGTGGGGTAGCTATGGCTGCCAAATAAAATAAGCTTCTGGAGTAGTAGAATATATCAATGCCTTTAAAATGTGCACCTAATATAGGAAAACACTCCTTTAGGAGGAAGGAAAAAATCATTATGGGGGGTAGATGATTCCTGTCTACTATGAACTTTGCATGGGGGTGAATATGCATATCTATAACTCACTAAAAAAAATTAAATTTTTGGAATTAGGATTACACAGTACATGAGACACTTTGTAGGTACAGGGCAGTGGAAATATACCAAGAAATATACACTGCTACCTAAATCCCATTTAATCTCATTTTCTTATACCATTTTTTTTCTCCAGGTTAAAGTGAAATAAGGAGGTGGTCACAGCTTCAACTTCCTACAGACAGCTAAAAAAGCACAATAATAGCAAGACAATAATTTAAGTCAAAAGCTCTAAATATTGGAGATTTGTGGTGGATATCAACATAGTAAAGGCTCTGAGAAGTCCTGTGGGAATGACCCACATTTTCTAAATGTATTCAACTATTTTTTATACCTCCTATTAACTTCCCACAGAATACATGGAAAATAAGGCCTGATTAGCTCCCCAGTCTCATCTGTTGCCATTCTACACCTTAAAATATGGGTCACAGACTCACATCTCTCAATCTCCAGTTTTTACACATGCTGTTCTTTTTACCTTATTTCTTTTTTAATTTTCTTTAATTTTTTGTTTGTTCCCCCTTCTCATTATTGCTGTTCCAGCTTTAATGAGCTAAACGTTACCTGTAGTCTAGGTCATAGCTTAGCGGTCATTTTGCCTGGGAAGTTTTTCCTAACACCCCAATTGCAGACACCATGCTGTTTCTCCACCTAATCCAGTACTTCTTCATAGCTACAAACACCTTTAGTTATAATTATATTTTTAATGATCTTGCTTCCCTGTTGGATGATAAGCTCCACAGACCTGCATGCTCTGTTGTCTTATTCAATATTTTAGCTTCAGCATCTTGTATGGTTATTGGCACATCTTAAATACTAAATAGATACTTATTAAAGTGAAATGAATATCTTGAACCACTGGTTTAGAGAAATGTTCTTGAGGCTTTTAGACTAAGATACCCACAGATTCTCAGTAATTTATTGTGCTTTTGACCTGAGAGAATTACATTAGGCTATATAAATTGCTTCATTTTTTTTGAATTTTACTTTATTTTTAATTTTTGTTTTATCTTTTTACTTTTTTTACTTTTATTTTATTTACTTTTCTTTTCTTTTCTTTTCTTTTATATCTGTGCCTATCTTGAGGTCATAGTATAGTTTACCAGCTAAAGCCAGAGGTTTCTAGACTTTGGGAATTGCAACACCTTGCTCTACTTGGTGTGATTTCATAATATGCTCATTTCTCCCTAAAAAAAAAAAATGCCACATAATATTTATTTCACATTTACATTTAGATAAATTTATATGGACATGTTTATGCACTATAGCTGCCCTCAAACTACTGCGATGTCCAATGGAATGCTTCCAAGCATCAAGTAGACTTGAGGCTGGCTCCTGATTCTTACTCTGGCTCTAATATCCAGGGAAAGTAGGTTTTGACTCTGAAGACATAGCCAGCAAGAAGCGTAACTAGATAACTGATGTTTCTTAAATGTTTTAATGGCACTGCTCTGGAGTGAGACTATAACTAATGTCCTGACCAGTCTTTGTTCTTGAAATAATTTTATAACTCTGGCATCTTTTTTTTTTTTTTTTTTTTTGCGGTACGCGGGCCTCTCACTGTTGTGGCCTCTCCCGTTGCGGAGCACAGGCTCTGGACGCGCAGGCTCAGCAGCCATGGCTCACGGGCCCAGCCGCTCCGCGGTATGTGGGATCTTCCTGGACCGGAGCACGAACCCGTGTCCCCTGCATCGGCAGGCGGACTCTCAACCACTGCGCCACCAGGGAAGTCCCCACTCTGGCATCTTTGAACAGGCTGTCACAGTGCTTCAGTTTCTCTGGACAATGTTTGATACTGAACCTCTGTGATGGTTAATTTTATGTGTCACCTTGACCAGGCTAAGAGATACCCAGATAGCTGGTGAGACGTTGTTTCTGGGTATGACTGCAAGGGAGTTTCCAGAAAAGATTAGCATTTGGATTGGTAGATAGAGGGCCTGGATAGAACAAAAAAGTGGAGGAAGGGCAAATTTGGTCTCTATCAAATTTGGGATATCCATCTTCTCCTGTCCTCAGACATTGGCTCTCCTGGTTCTTGAGTCTTCAGATTCAGACTAGGACTTAGCCCATTGGACCCCTGGTTCTCAACCCTTTGGCCTTGGACTAGAACCATACCTCTGTTTACCTTGGGCCTCCAGCTTGCAGATGCAGATCATGGGACTTTTTAGCCTCCCTGAGTGAGCCTACCCCTCATATTAAGTCTTTTTCTATCTATCTGTCTATCTGTCTATCTATCTATCTGTCTATCTCCTATTGGTTCTGTTTCTCTGTAGAACTCTAATACACCCTCCTCATAGATAAACTTTTTTATTCGGTCATTAAGTATTTTGACGGATTGTGGTGCTAGGTATTGCACCTATAGAGTAAACGTTGATGATTTCTGAGAAATATGGATATAGATATTGTGAAAAAAGAAACGCTATAGCTATAAGTGAAAATGACATAGATGAGAAGAGAGATTACATTTGGCAGCAGGAGTTGTTACACTGAATTATAAAACAATACTGATCATTTAGTAAAGAACAAAGCAGAGCATGTACTCGAGAGTCAGTAGAAACCTTCCATCTTTGGAACTGTCTCCTTAATGCTTTCCAGTGATTATATCTACATGTTTGCCTCTGCATAATGAGCGGCATTTTCTGGAATATTTTTATATGATTTAGAAAAAGATATGGCATTTTCTGTGAGATATCTGGAGACCCAGTCTCATAATTGGATGTGAAAATCAATAAACATAAGGGAAAAATAAACAAAAACAACAACAAAACAGGATTTAGAACAATTATATCATAAAATTTAGAAAAAAATGAATAAAATAATTGAAAATAAAATGCATTAAATTATTCAGAGTGGTTATCTATGATAGGTCATTTCTTCTTACTGCTATTATAAATTTTCAAAATTATTTATAGTGGCAAGGACTTAAAATTTAACGAAGTTTATTTTAGTCATTTTCAATTGTACAATTAAACTGCATTAATTCATAATTGTACAAAATGTACAGTGCTTTTTTTAAAAAAACATTAAGATGAGTTGTTTAGACTAAATATGAGTGCTGTATGCATAATGTGAGAACTTACCTCTGCACTATCGCTGGAACACGTACTTTTACATGAAAGAGTATTAAGAGTCTACAGAGCCCAGCATAAATGTCCTGAGAGCATTCTGTAACTGCTTACCCATCCCCACCCACCCTGGCCCTATCCCCACCCTCCCCTACCACATACATACCCTGTCTGTGCTCTGTTGTATCATAAAAACCTCTCTCCCTCAGTTATCCTCTCTAGCATCTCCATAGCCATACCCATAAAACTACTTTCCTCATCTTTTGAACCTCTCTTCTCGGCATATAATTTTCACCCATTATAATAAAGCACACGGCTGTTGGTAGCAGTACAGGTATACACATGTATGTCATACTCTCTCACTATGAAACATTTAGACTAAATAATGGATATGATTGACCTGGTTTATTCCCAATATTCATATTTTATTTATTATTATAATTAGTTTGATGCATATCAGAAAGAGGGAGTGCCATGTGCATTTTCTATGGGTAGGTTTCTGTTCTTATTTTTTTCCCTTTCAACTACCCATTAATAAGTTTTAGTAAATAATAAGAGGGGGGCTGGGTGAAAGGCAGACTCTGTACCATCCATACAACTCTTCTGTAAACCTAAAATTATTCCAAAATAAAATGTTTTTACAAATAAGAGGAGGAGAAGGAAAACCCGAATATGAGGAAGGAAAGAGCAAGGGAGAAGGTGAAAAAATGCGAAGTTTGTGGTTTTAGGGACCAAGAGACAGAAGCCCTTCATACATTAACAGTACAATCATGCCTGCATTTGTGTTTGGCTGACGATTTGTGGCAATCAGTTTTAGTATTGAGGTATGTTAATAAGGGCTTAGGCACCTCCAAATCAATTAAATTCGGTTTATTAATGCATAATTCAACATTGTTGCGTAGAGCAGAATGCTTAGAAGTATTTTAAAATTCTATCTTCTGATGTGGCCTGAAATATTTCAAGGAAACACCCACTGTCAAGTGAGTGAAAATGAATAATTATGGGAGCCCTAAAACCCCACAGTTGAGCAGACAAGACAGCTGCTATTATTAAGCACTCCAAATTGAAAGTATGGATTCTATCATTATAAGAACAAAGACAGTGCTGTGATAATTATGGAAACGCTATAGCTTCCATTTTTGCTAATGTTTTTAGTGGAACATTTAAAGCCACAAAAGGTTAAGATAGCTCAATTTCTGTATCTTGTTACTCACTTAGATGAATGCAATTTTTTTTTACCAATTGTAGTCATAACAGAGCTTGCAATCCCTGAAACATCATGATAAGAAAGCGCCAATTTGAGCAAGAAATTAAATGATAATAAACATAGTGTAGACTCAGTGGGGGTGGTATTGTTTAATGTCAGTGGTGATTGAAAGTACCTTTTAGATGACTGAAGCTTTGTTGGCCTCGTCTGCTTATATTAATTTCTCCTTTTCAAAGGCCATTATCTTAAATTGCATGTTGTATAACTTGTGCCACCTCCCTCCATCCCGCAGCACCACTCCTAAAGCAACCTGAGGAAGCGTATTGTAGGAAAGAAATCTTCCCTTGTCTTAGCATCCAAGGAGATTACAATCTTGAGACTGTAACAGGAACGTATTAAACTTTGTACAATTTCCTTTTGTCACGTGAATTGAATCCCGTTGTGCTATTTTCTATACTCTTTTCAATCTTTGTCGCAAAAAGGATCTCCGAAAGTGTTAGCATTGCTTAAGCAACCCTGGCCTGGTTTTAAACCAGTCAGGATCTTACAGTTTTATTGGCTCTGAATTTCTTTCCCTGAGAAAACAAAGCAAGAAGACTGGGACAAACCTACCCAACAGATGACAGAACACGGAAAAGGTCTTTGTCCTTTGGCTCAGGCAGGTTTAACAAGGACAATCAATAATCTTCATGTTGATCATATACAAAAAAATTGAAAGGGAAAGGGAAATGTCGCAACATAAATCCAATCTGGTGACAGTGACTGCACTTCTCTGCAAGAGGGAGACTGAAACACTACAAAGGTCTTGGCTCCAGGTTTTCAGTTTCTAATCACAGGCTCTTCCTCAAGTGTCAGACTTTCCACATTTTCATTAACTACCACTCTTACCTCTGAGGTTAAGATGGAGTCACTCAAAGGTTGATGGCATCTACAGACTTTGATATTGCCTTGAAATGACCAACACCAACAAAGAAAACAAAATCACTCTTATTAAGAAGGAGAGGGCTTCCCTGGTGGTGCAGTGGTTGGGAGTCCGCCTGCCAATGCAGGGGACACGGGTTCGTGCCCCGGTCCGGGAAGATCCCACATGCCGTGGAGTGGCTGGGCCCGTGAGCCATGGCCGCTGAGCCTGCGCGTCCAGATCCTATGCTCCGCAACGGGAGAGGCCACAACAGTGAGAGGCCCGCGTACCGCAAAAAAAAAAAAAAAAAAAAAAAAGAGAGAATTGCTCCTCGGAACTTGATTTTGTTTTGATCTCTAGAGTGTCTTTGATGTCAGGCAAAGCTGCTGCATACAATGCACAGTCTTTGGAATTTTGGTTGCCTGCAAATTAAACTCATTTTGTTCAAGTTTAAAAGTAAAATATTTTTTGCTGCTTATTTTTATATCCACTTCAGATAATTCCATAGCACCAATAAATAATTTCTCCAAATAAAATCCATAACATTCACACCATTAAAGTACGAAGTGATAAAGAACTACATGCTTTAACTTAGCTGAAACTTAAAATTGTTCATCTTTTATTATGAACTGGTGAACTAAGTGAACTGGTCTATAAGATCTCTGCCTTGTTTCAGAATAATTAATTTGGAGGCACATGTTTTTCAAGTAGTACATGTTTTCCAAGTAGCTACATGGAACACAGGATTAGAGATAAGGAAACCAAGGTTATAGGTGATAAAATCTTGGGTGGGTGAGCTATTTTCACCACATGATATCAGAGATCAGCATTACCCAATGGACCATAGATTTACTCTGTGTCCCTTTCTTAGGAACAACTCAGAAATAATCCCATTAGACTTTAGTCCTATCAAAAATCACTAGAGGAACCACTGAATCTTTCTGAAAAAAGATTTACCAACAGACCACTTGTCAGATCCACTTTACTCTGTTTTACACTTACATGCCATGTTGATCCAAATCTGAAATAGACACAGGTTATACAATCATATGGTACTCCAACCAGAGTGGTCACAAAATGACCTAAACGGTATTCCATTCAGATCTTATCCCTTTTTCTCTCAGGATTTTACCTAAAAATAATAATTGGTGGAACTGAAGAGCCAACCAATAATATCAATAATATTTAATGAGTGTTTGTCCTGTGTTAGGCACCATCTGAACTCTTTACAGGTGAATCTCCTTAGAGTTCTAGGTCATTTATAAGGGAGATCCTATTATTGCATTTTACCAAAAAAATGAAGCTCAAACTAGATACATAATTTACACATGTTATCACAGCTAAGAGACAGGCAATCTAGGGCTAAAATTATTCTTAATCAGTAATTTTTCTGCCTTTCTCTGCTACCCTTGTTCTTTATATTGGGCTATCTTATTAATTGACTAATGGAAAGAATTGTCCAGGGCCTTCTAAAACTTTAGTTGACTTTGACTAAATTTTCATTTTAAAAATTATATGTGTGTGTGTATATATATATATATATATATATATATATATATATATATATACACATCCAGATTGTTCATAATTTTTTTTTCCAGGATGCAAATTTATTTGGCATTTGGATAAAACGGTTCTCACAGCATCTTAAGAAGAGAATTAGTGCCAACCCAACCAAAATAAACCCAAACTAAAAACCCTTAGTGAAAGGAAAACATAAACAGGCCTTGAGACAATGGCGTATAGACACCCACCCCCACCAAGCAGTTCAGCAGCTCTCACAGCAGCACAAGACTCTCAGCCAGGGCTGGTCGGGGTTCGTCTGACCATGGAGCACAACCAGATCTCACGATGGTGGGCCTGGGTGGAAGGCCGACCCCACCTCTGCCCTTGCTCCCCCATCTCCTCCCCCAGTGGAGCTTAGCCCCTGGGGCACCAGCTCCTGGGGACACTGCAGGCAGCAGGCAGGGCCGGGAGCAGTGCCGCATGTGGGCAGAGCAACCCCGGACAGAGCCCTGGCCTGTCGAGAATCAGGGCCCCCTCTGTGGTCCCCACGGCCTGCTTCAGGCCACCCCCTCAGTGCCTCCCACACGCCCAACTGGCCCAGCAGTCCTTCGGTCCCCAAGGAAGTCCCCAGTCCCACACATCTAGTGCCAGCTGCCCTGCCCTGTACACATGGGTCCGTGTCCTGGGCCAGAGACATAGGGGCTGGGAGGCACCCTGAGCTGTTGGGGTCAGGCCCCTGTGGGGATCCACGGGGGAGCCCACTCCAAAGCAGGAGTGCTCAGGACCCTCACCTGGCACCAACGAGGCCTGCGACCGCTGCTCTGTGCCCAGAACAAGCAACAATACTTTTAGGAACTGTTAAGGCAACATGATTGAAGTCAGATGCTGTAACTTTTCTGAAGGTTGGGTCTTTTTGTTTACTCCAGGCATCAAAATATCCCCTGTGCTGCCACACAAAAAAATAAATAGATAGCTATAAATATAGGTGGAGATACTGATATAAACACAGACATTAGGACAACCATCTAAATGAGAAGATGGGAAACTGCTTTTTTGTAATCATAACCAAATAAGAGTCTGAAAGCTGTCCGAATGCACATCTCTCAAACTTACAGTTAAAACTGCTCATTATACTCCATTATTTCAGGTTATAATGCAAAGCAACTGCTTGGACACCTGGAACAAGGCTGCTTTAAGTAATCTTCAGATCCTAGAATCTGTCAGGATTATTTTTCTCTGTGTGTTGACTCCCCTAGTGCTCTTACCATCAAGATTACCTGGAAACAAGACTAGACCAATGCATGGAAGCTCTCAGTGTAAACCAATTAAACCTGTTTAATAATAGTTCTTGGGCTTCCCTGGTGGCGCAGTGGTTGAGAGTCCGCCTGCCGATGCAGGAGACACGGGTTCGTGCCCCGGTCCGGGAAGATCCTACGTGCCACAGAGCGGCTGGGTCCGTGAGCCATGGCCGCTGGGCCTGTGCGTCCGGAGCCTGTGCTCCGCAACGGGAGAGGCCACGACAGTGAGAGGCCCGCGTAACGCAATAATAATAATAATAATAATAGTTCTTGCCCTTTAAAAACCTACATAACTTGTAGTGGTACGTCAAGACTTGCATAATCTCTCAAAGTCTTGCAACAAAGTTTAAGCATTTCCTAAAAAAACAATAATTACATTACATTGTGTCTGTGCCTGAAACCAGTGTAAATTTTTCAGATAAAAAATTACAAATGAACAACTCTTTAGATAAAACTGTCTCTGCATTTTGGAGTGCTGGGAATTAAGTTTTGTTTTTTGTTTTTTTTGCGTTACGCGGGCCCCTCACTGTTGTGGCCTCTCCCGTTGCGGAGCACAGGCTCCGGACGCGCAGGCTCAGCAGCCATGGCTCACGGGCCCAGCCGCTCCGCGGCATGTGGGATCCTCCCAGACCGGGGCACGAACCCGTGTCCCCTGCATCGGCAGGCGGACTCTCAACCACTGCGCCACCAGAGAAGCCCGGGAATTAAGATTTTAAAAGATAGCAACATGATGTCAGTAAGCAATATACACAATAAATATTGATAAGTAGTATTGTTTGATTGGGGACTAACTGTTGTCATTGGAATTATGGTTTAATTTCCTTTTAGAAATGGAAATGGTAATGGTTAGTAATGAGGTAGCACTGTTACTAGGGGGAGTTTTAAAATTTTACGGAGGACGTTTTTTGGTTATATCAATGATGAATGTGCTAAGGCATTTAGGGAGTGGAAACAATGAATGCTAAGTATCCCACAAATGCACAGAGTTGTCTTATTCAAATTTTAAATATATTCCCAGACAGTCAAGTACAGACATCAGATGGAATCATTTATGTTCTACTCTAGTTATGCATATTATTTTAATATAATTATACTTTCTGTTTATTTCTTAAAATTGTTAAAGCTAGGATATTACATTGACTTTTAAAATTACATTATTGGTAGATTTGTCATCTATTAATTTCATTTCAGAAAAGTAAAAATATTTGTTATAAAAAGATTTTTTTATCTGATAGACTGAGATTTACAGGATAAGCAATAAAGAAAGCATTAATTAGGGTAGAAAAGCATAAGACCGAATCTTGGAAACTTCTAAACTAGAAAATGTCCAAAGAAATGTTATGATGGCAACTTATGAGGGATAAAAGTTGTTGATATCATGTTATAGCGCCCAGGCTTGGTTTAATAGCTTGACCTTCTCAGCTCTCTTAGTGACCCACAGAGGCAAATGTTGATATCAGTGATATTTTCAATAGTTTCTAGGAGTACATTTTCAAACTGTTCAGAGAAAAGATTTATTTCAATATTTGTCCGTGCCAACTTTTTGTTGTGTGTTAGTGGTGGTGGTGGCTTCATGTTCACTTTAACCCCTCTTGAGAATTACTCATAACATTTCCAAATGGAACTCTCCAAAGTTAGAGCAACATCTAAGAAATCAATCCAGAAGTCCTTGTATTAACAGCTCAAACTTTGAGGTATTTACATTCCTTTGTATTTTAGCCCATCTGGACTATATGACTGAAGTCTTGCCAGAAAATGTGACCTTTTGAATAAGCTTCAAATACTCAGTGGGCCTGTTGGAACAAGTGCTCATGGGCATCAAAGAACACTCTTTTTAGGCAACGATCAGGATGAAGCCATATGTAACCATCCCTTGTGGGATTCTGTCCATCCTCTAAATAATTCAATTACCTGAGTAATCATAAAGCTTAAAATATGCTTACCTTTGTGTCTCTTTTGCTTATTAAACAAACATTCACATCTAGCGATATATTACAGAATTATCTTCAAAGAACATCATTTCTTTTTTTCTCTGAAGCCAAAAAATTATTAATGCAGATAAGACATAACTCAAGAGAAAGCATCTCATTAATTAAAATCCTAAATTGAACAACATAATAGGATTGTTTCTAAATAGTAGCTTAATAGTAATTTTTATACAAACAGAAATATACATGAACATATGAAGTATCCAATAACTTGTTGCTTGAGTGAATGAGTGCAGTAATTAATCAATGAATATATCTATGGAGTATTTGTAAGTACTAGTTAAAACTCCATTTTGGAGATATGAGTTAAGCTAAAACATAAAGAACATTCCAAATATTTTTATTATAGAAAGATCATGAAAAGATCCTAGTTAATCATATTAATGTAAATAATTATAAAATTTAAATATACTTGGTGCTTTCTATGTGTCCCTGGTACTATTATTGAGATTTCATATCCATATTAAATCAGTTCATCCTCACAACAACTCTATGATGTACATCATTTTACAAACTAAGAATCTTATTAAGTGATTTGCCCTGGGATACGGATAACTTTGGAATTCATTAAAATAAAGAGTCTATTAACTGAACTAATGAGTAAAAAGATCAGGTGTATTGATGAAAATTCACAATTATAGACTTGTGATAGTTAAGACTTTTGCATTAAGTACTGGAAACATAAATTAAGCAAAAAAAAGAAGAAAAGGCAGTGAGGCTCCTTGACTTTTTTCTAGATCCCGAGGGTGATGTCCAGACATGTTGGAAGGACCAGAATCTGTCAGGAGTATAGCAGAATTTTTTTCTGTTCCTCATATTTGCCTCTCTGCTTAACTGCGGCATTTTTCTTTCTCTCTCTGATATCCAGTACACATGACCATCCATGGCTTTCAAACTAATGTGTTTAATTTCCAGCCACAAGGGAAAATTAAAATTCAGTTCAGATTTCAGATTCCTGGAGGAGGACCTTTAACTGTCCAGAGTGAGTCAAATGATAATTCCTGTTCCAATCAACAGTGTGTAGCTATGTAATTCTGTCCACCTTCTATCCTGAGCCATTCATTTACTACATGGTGCGAGCCATGCAGAACCAAGATGGTTGCTGGGAGCTATGCCTGTGACCATGTAGAGTGATAGCTTCCCCAATTTCAGATAAATACCTTAATAGGCATCTATTTAAAGAGTGAGGCATTCAGATGTCAAATATTCAAGAGAGAGTCTTGCTAGTTGCTCTAGACAGGTCTCCTAGGCTGGTCTATAGTGTTGTGGCATCATGCAGGTGTATCTGGGTCAGATTGTCAGGTTTTCTGAACAGAAACTACACTCGATCAACTTATCTATATATAGTATTTCAGATCCTAGGGAATTAACGTTAAACTAACTCATAGGAGACAGCTTTAAAAAAATTTTAGCCCCAGTTTAATACAGTGAAAAATAGGCCTGAGTCAAGAATCATGACTGATCCTGGATGTAAGACCTCTCAGGAGACTAAGTTACAGATTAGCTGCTTGTTAAAAACTGGCACAATCACATCAGATAATCATTGGCAGGTGAATTGTCCTTTCTCTAAGGAAAGAACACTTCTATCTAAGTAAGTAGGGCACACCTCTAGGATAAGGGAGCAGTTTCCACTAGTTAGTATAAGATAAACACTAAAATTTCTTGTGTTTCTCCCTTTTGTATGCAGTCTGCCTTCTCAGAATAGCAGTTGCTTTAGTTATATTCCAGACCTAAGGATGCCATTGTGATCCTATTGGAGTATTTCCTAGTCTTGTTCAATAAAATATTTGTGAATATCTCTCAACGTATATAGTTTTTCAGGGGGATCTTCTTTATTCTGATTTTTACCAGTTTTACATCAGAAAGTGACCTTTTATGTGTGTGTATGTGTGTGTGCGTGTGACATGAAATACAGCTTGATTACTATCATGAACATTCTGTAAACAAAGAACCTAAATAAGAAGTGTAGTTAAGAGTCAGGAAGTGGATGGGATCAGAACCAAAGTGCAAATATAAAAATAAGTGAAAATGGCCAAGGATGTGTGCCACAAATACTACTAGTGTAAGAGCAGCCATCTAATGTGCAAACTAGTGTGTCTGGAGATGTCAGGCTGGATCAAAATACAAGATCAAGATATACCTAGGTGAATACAGCATAGTGTGGGAAGGCCAAGAACCAATGGATTGGAATTATGGGGAAGCATTCATATACAACCTACCAAAATAGTTGCATTTGGTTGTACAAGTGGTATACTGCTGGGGGGCACTTCACATGTTAGTCGTAATATATTTGTATAATTATTACAAATTTATGGCAGATAATAAGAACATATCTTGAAGAAGGAGTGCCTTTTTAAAATTCACATGAAGCTTTTATATAGGCTAAAGTGGTACCAGCTATCGTATTTGTACAGATAGAATGCAAATGAGACTAAAGGTTATAAAGGAAACCTAGTTATCTTAACTTCAGATCAATGCTAACTATACTTTTCAAGAGTGGACAACACATTACGTGCTAGTCATGAAATCAGACATTTCATCTCTGTCCACCATCAATGCAGACCACCACGTTATCCACCTAGCTGTAGTAACCAGCACTCGGTAGCTTATGATTTTGGTTAAGTAGATTCTGAACCTGTGATCACAATAGCTGAACTTTCTATTCTCATAGTTTAAAAATGTTCCTGTTTCAGAATTTTATTCAAATTTCTAAAGAAATCCTTCACATTTCTTTCAGCCTCTCCCTTTCCTTGAGGTACACTGTGAGTTTTTAGAATTTTGAATTTTCTTAAAATATGTGATTTGTGTGGTAGAGAGACACCAAAGAGAGAAAGAGATCACGAGAGCAAGCTTTAGTAATGGGGCTCGAGATGTTGAGCAACGGAGGCACAGGATGCTTCCATTAGCAGTGCTTTGACAGCATCGTTCCTATCACCCCTACTGTGGGATTGACTAACCAATGGTTTATTTTATAATTCGAAAGTCAGACTAAGGGTGAAAGAAAACTCCTTCTGTCTTGCCAATAATTCCACGCTTGGAGATGCACATATTCCCACGGGAGGCATGCAGCAGGTGTGAGAGCGTGAAGCTATTGCTGTTGGCTGTTGATTACTCTCTGTGTAATTTGAAAAGGTTTCTATTCCCACAGCTTTATGTCATATATCAACAGTAATACATTCATAATCATTAATCCAGCCTACTGGAGGTTTGGCCACTGTGACAGATGTCTGCTCAATTTCATATTGCGGGTTCTCACTTATTTCCCCCTCCCCCTGGAAAATCTTTTATATAAAAATCTAACATTAATGTATCTGATATGGTGCTTCCATCCAATAGTGACATTAGTTATCAACCTATAACTTCAAATGAATAGTTAATTAATGATAAGCCAAACACACCAGTACCAATTTAGCACACTTTATCTGCACTACAGTTTATGGCAAAGATTACTAGATAATAAACAAACTCTGAGGTATACTTTTGTTTTTAATAATTGGAATAATCCACTCTTTTGGTTATACACTTAAAAGCTCTATTTTGTCTTAGAGTCTTAAAGACTTTGTCTTACTTTTTTGTGTGTCTTAGACTTGTGTCTTAGAGATATTCCATCATTGGATGAGAAATGTGGAGTAATCCTCAAACATCTCCACCAGGTTCAACAGTAATCCCAAGGCAGAAAATGTTGCCTGTACCACCCAAATTGACAACTCTTTGCAAGGGAAATTCCATGCATACTGAACACACTCTGTACTTTTATCTGTTATCTGGCGGACTTCTGGTAAATGTATAAGAAAGGAACAACTCTATTTCCCTCTATTGTTTAGTTTCTTAAGAAACTCTTGAGTTTAAGGCATACATATATTTACTTTAAATATTCCTAACAGTAATTGGGCTTAAAGAAATACCTTCAGGGTTCTGATGTTACTTCTATCATTGTAATCCTTTAGCTTTGAATAAAATTGTTGTTGCTATTGTTTTTAAGATTTGCCACTTGATTTGAGTTGTTTTATCCAGTGGGTGCCTCTGTTTTCATTTTCCTTGTATTTTTAATACATTGTACTAATTCCTTCTTTTAAATAATTTTCAGAATCTTAGAAGCAGGCATGGGTGATAATAATGAGTAATATACAAGAGCAGGAGGGAGGGAAGAAGAGAGAGAGAGAGAGAGAAAGCGAGAGAGAGAGAGAGAGAGAGAGAGAGAGAGAGAGAGAGAGAGAGAAAGCAGTAGCTCTCCACAGAAAGCAAGTAGGTCCTGTGCATACAAAGTTTTTTTTGGTCTTTTTAGTGTATCATCAGATCACCCAGGAAGCACAGGTTAAAGCTTTAAAAAAAAATCTGTCTCCTTCAGTTGTATTTGAATGCTTTTAGAAGAGCTTACAACAGTTCTTCTCCATTTGCATGTTTTCTAATTGCTCTGACAGTAAGTGGGAGGCAAGCTGGAAAGAACTGTGAAAAATACATGCTTGGTATGGATGAATCTGAGATTTCCATAAGGAATTCCATTTTCTAGCATCTGAGATCAATTTCTTATAATGACATTTAATAAACACCTTTTAACGTACCTCTTGTAAACCCTAAAGCTGCCTATTCTACAAAGTATATCTTCCATTGACTCTCATTTATCCTTTACCCCATTAAGGAGTGTATTTAGTTGTATTAGTTAATTTATTGAATGATGCTAAGAAATATACCTAAATGCATGCATTTTTATATGCATCAAAGGTCCTGGGTCTAATTGGAGAACCAGTGACACTTTTCAATTAGAAGAATAGAAATATCTGGAGGATAGAGAGGACACAGAAAAGCATTTTCCATCAGTAGAGCAAAGGTCATTTGCCCAGTGGTTAAGGCCATGGACTCTGGCAATAAGACTACCTGGTTGCACATACCAGCTCTTTTGTTTAAATCCCATGTGACCTTGGGTGATATACTTAATACTTCTATACCTTGGTTTCCTCATCTGTAAAATGGGTATAATAATAGTACCTAGTATTACTGCAAGGGTTTAGTGCACAGTTCTTGAACAGTAAGTACTGAGGAGCATTAGCTACTATATAGGATAAGTATACAGAGCATTTTAAAAAGTCAGACTTAATCTATTAGGGGCTTGGATTAACTCCACTTTCTCAAAGCTGGTGGGAGGGGTTTTCATTTGAAACAATGCTCCAACAATAAAACCATGGGAAAAATGGAACACAGCCAGAGCTCCATCACTGAAAGCTCCATCACTTTCCATTACTGAAGGGCTTCAGTGAAGCCTTTGTCATGGATAATGAAGAGATCCATGACCAGGGAACCCTTCTAATTGGAAGATTTGATGGTTTTCCCCCAGTTTTTGAGACTGCTGAAGGGGGAAGTCAGAGGACTCCTAGAATAAATTGGCATATGGGGGAATTATTTGATAGCAAATCTTAAAGAAAAACTCCAGTTGTTATGTTCTTTTTTTCCACTGAGAATCCTAGCCAAACAGAAAGCATTGGCTCTGTGACAGCAGGCTTACAAATCTATCTAGTACGATTTTGAGATCTACAATATTTGTTAAAATCCAACCATTTTGCCCCCCAGTGATGGGAGGGGTGGTCAAATTCTGTCCATTGCCTGAAAGAAATCAATCGTGATCCTCTACATGACCACGCAGGGTCTTTCAGGCCACAGAGTCTCCATCTTTAGTTGTATGCCTGGAGCCCCCAGATCTCCTACACTTTTTTCTTTTCTGTTTTTTTCCTCCAGTGTCCAGATTCCATCCTGTTTCAATACTTTGTGATCAAACTTCCATCCTAAAAAGAGTATATTGCCTCCTTATACTCTTCAGAAGGGATCAGCTGCAAAATAAACAAAACCTCATTGCTAATATTAAGTGCCCCTTCTAGCAATATCCTAATGCTTGCCTCTCTCCATTGCAACAGTGAGGGCATAAGGAGCATAGGCTAGACAGAAACACATCTCACCACAATTTGACACAGACACAGAAGGAGAGCGTCTCTAAGATCATGTTCAATTCCACAATTCTTTACTTTCATCTCTACAAAAAAATGCAGCCTTGTTTCTGCTAAAGGCAGGAACCTCTATAATCAGACACAATTTGCCCAGCAATCAGTTGGTAATAAAGGATCAGTGTTCCAGTCAATTTTAAGGAGACTTTTGGATGATCTAAGAGTCTAGATTATAAAAGAGTTGTGGTAACGAGAAGAGCAGAGAGGGGGAAAGGACAAGAATTAATAAAAGGAAAGGGAAACTGAAATAAAATCTATGCCCTGAATAAGCATAGCCTATTCAAAGTGCAGAGAACTGAGGTTGCTTTTTTTTTTTTTTTTTTTTTTTGCGGTACGCAGGCCTCTCACTGTTGTGGCCTCTCCCGTTGCGGAGCACAGGCTCCGGACGCGCAGGCTCAGCGGCCATGGCTCACGGGCCCAGCCGCTCCGCGGCATGTGGGATCTTTCCAGACCGGGGCACGAACCCGTGTCCCCTGCATCGGCAGAAGGGCTCTCAACCACTGCGCCACCAGGGAAGCCCTAACCTTGCTATTTTTTAAGGTAATTTCTATGTTTCACATGACTTAGTTATACTATTTGACACTATTCCTTTTTCTCTAAATTGTATTGCAGTGATATTTTTAAAGAGGGAAGAAAAACTTTATTTTTTCCATTTAGATTAAATAATTCAGTGTAATGCCTCAAAAAGTGAAATCTAATCTCACATGACCTCTAAGGTCTTTTTGATCTCTACTCTTCCAAGATGCTAGGAGTCTATGAAATGCTAAACACGCAACCCAAATCTACCATGACCAAGTCGATTTCAGATTTCCATTGTTACCAGGCTTGTGGGCTAGATGGATATGAGCTTCGTAGAGTGGTTTATAATTTATCTGGTTGTCTTTCTATGCTTAATCCATCTGTGGGAGTGACAGCTTGACATAATCACTAGCTTCAAATAAGTAATTCCATTTACTATCAGTTTTTAATTTTATTTCCTCATTCCTTTATTGATGCAGTAAAATGCTGGTTAATCTGCAGAGCCCAGGCCAGCCCAATGTTGTCAGTATTAATTTCACACTACTGCATCTTCGTGTTTGGTCCTATACAGTAATTAAAGGAAATCATTATAAAGTTGAAATTAAGCTGGATGTATAATCCTTGGTTTAGTTTGCATGAGACCAATAGATGATTCATAGCAATCTTTATTATTTTCTTCACATAGCCAAGGTTTTCCTTCTCTAGTAAAATATTTAGTCACATGTACTTCTTTGTTAAAGTCTCTTTTATTCTATAATGTGCAACCTCCCCCGCAAAAAAACCTATCCTTTAGGAAGATGGGAGTTATCTTTTAACTCTGGTAAAATTTAAATTTGCTAAGAGCAGTGGTTCTCAAAGTGTGGTACCCAGAGGAGCAGCATTTTAATGACATGGACTCTTAGGTGCTATAAAAAATTACCATAGACTGGATGGCTCATAAATAACAGAAATTTATTTCTCACAGTTCTGGTGACTGGAAGACCAAGATCAGGGTATCAGCATGGTCAGGTGAGGGTCTTCCTCCACGTAGAGACTAACAACCTCTCTTCTCCTTGTATCCTCAACATGGTAGAAAGAGGGTGAGAGAGCTCTCAAGGGTCTCTTTCATAAAGACACTAATCTCATTCATGAGGGTGCACCCTCATGAACTAATTACCTCCCAAAGGTCCCACATCGTAATATCATCACATTAGGGGTTAGAATTTCAACATATGAATTTTAGGGGGACACAAACATTCAGTCCATAGCACAGGCAGTCTTGCTAAAATACAGATTCTACCAAATCAGAAATTCTGGGGGATGGGGCCCAGCAACATGTGTCTTAATAAGCCTTCTAAGTAATTCTAATGTATGCCAAAGTTCGAGAACCACTGATTTAGTTTTTAAAGCATTTCACACACTACATCTACTTTGCTCCTCATGACAGCCTGCACAGTGGCTTCACTAACCCCATTTTATAAATGAAGAAACGGAGCCTCAGAAAATCTCAAGGATTTGCTTAAATTCACAGAACTGATAAATTGTAGAGCCAGGATTTAAATCTGAAATTTCACAATGCTCTTTCCACCTCATTCATGGATTTCAAATAGATCTCAAAGGAAATATGCAGATGCCCAATGTATAAATTAGGTAAAAATCAATTATTGATTATTTTGTATTTATTTTTATATGAAAATTATTTTATATTTATTCTTATATGGGAGTATAACTTCCATAAAACCACAATTATTTACTCCACCCCCTACTCCCTCATGTACACACACACATCGCCTTTTCTCACCAGCCGTCCATTAGTGAATTATTCAAATCATAATACACAGACTCCACTTTAAATTCTGTCCAGACTGGGACCTTCAATGTCATGCTGAAGAATTTAAGCTTTGCCTACAAATCAGTGACTCTGCTCTTCTGGGCCACGGATGGATACTTTGTTATGGAAGGTGGGCTGGAACTTTGCAAGAGATCCACCAATCTAGAAGCACAGCAAGCAGTGAGTTTAAATCGAATGAATAATAATATCTCATTCAAATAAGTAATACAAATCTTCAAATATCTGTAACTAATAAAATACCTATATATCTAACAGAACACTAAATTCCAAGTAATTTTATGTCATCATGGATTTTCTCAAATGACAGATACCAAAAGTTCAACTGCTAGAACATAGGCATTTCCAGAATTTATGGATGTTAAGAAGGAAATTCAGACTCAAAGTTTGATAAGTCTTGCCATTTATCCAACTTCTTTGTTCTCTATTCACCATACCTCCTGTTCTCATTCAAATTCAGGGCTTAATTTGCCTTGATGATCAAAGTAACTTGGATGACCATACAATTAGTCATTCAAACTAGGATATTTTTGAGACTGAGAGAGGGCACTATTAATAATTACACTGGGATAGGTGTTGTAAACCAGGGCAGCCCTAAGCAAAGAGGGGGCTGTGGTGGTCCTAGCAGAAACCACTTCCTTCCCTGACTCTCCTCTCTCTTTCTACCCAACATACATACGGTTTTCATGGCTAATACATAACCCTGGTCATGTCACTTGTCTCCTCATTCCCGGACACAAGAAAATTGGGCTTCTTTATGCTGACATTTCAAATACTGCAGGATTTTAGGATTTTTATTCCAACCATTTTCTCCAGTCAAGACCAGCTACATAATTTTTTTGGAAGTTTGTTCCTCTTAATCTCCCTCACCTATTTCTCTCCTCCCCTGACACCCCCTCCCCTCTGGCAACTGCCTGTTTGTTGTGTGTCTATGACTCTCTTTCTACTGAGTTATGTTTGTTCATTTGTTTTTTAGATTCCACACATAAGTGAAATCATACAGTATTTGTGTTTCTCTTTCTGACATATTTCACTTAGCATAATACCTTCTAGGTCCACCCATATTGTTGCAAATGGCAAGATTTCATACTTTATATATATATTTATATATAAATATACACACACCTATATATTTATATATGTGTATATATATATATATATATGTATTTATGTATTATGTATCATCTTCTTTATTGATGGGCACTTAGGTTGCTTCCATATCTTGGCTATTGTAAATAGTGCTGCAGTGGACATAGGGGTGCATGTATCTTTTCGAATTAGTGTTTTCTTTTTTTTAAATAAATACCCAGGAGTGAAATTACTGGACTTATGGTAGTTCTATTTTTATTTTTTGAGGAGTCTCCATACTGTTTTCCATAGTAGCTGCACCAATTTACAATCCCACCACCAGTGTTTGAAGGTTCCCCTTTTTCCACATCCTTGCCAACACTAGTTATTTCTTGTCTTTTGCGTAATAGCCATTGTGACAGGTGTGAGGTGATAGCTCATTGTGGTTTTGATTTGTATTTCCCTGATGATTAGTGATGTTGAACATCTTTTCTTGTGCCTATTAGCCGTCTGTATGTCTTCTTTGGAAAAAATGTCTATTCAGATCCTCTGCCTATTTTTTAATCAGGTTGTTTTTTTTGTTTTTTGGGGTTTTTTTCTGATGTTGAGTTGAATAGTTCTTGGTACATTTTGGATATTAACCCTTTATCAGAGATACCATTTGCAAATATCTTCAGTAGGGAGCTACATAATTTTTGAGGCCCAATGCACAATGAAAATGTAGGGTCCCTTGTTCAAACTTTGTTAAGAATATCAAGATGGCAACAACAGAGCAATAAACCAAGTGTGGAGCCCCGTAGAACTACACAAGTCACACATCCATGGAAACTGGCTGAGCCGCCAATAAAACCGGACTATCTACTAGCCTCTTGGACATCTGATGCTTGCCCCTCTTTCCCAGGTCCTCCTCTGAATTCATTATCCCTAATTTCTGTCCTTTGAAACTAGGTGTAAGGCATTCTGTTTTTTCCTCCATAAAGTTTATCTTAATTCTACTAATTTCTTCTTTCTTAAAATCCCCAATTCTCTTTTGTTTGCATATGTCTCTTAGGTCATGTTATATTACTTTAATCATCTTATTTTACCTTAATCTTCCTCACCATCTAGTTTCCAGTTCAGTTTAGTTATGTAAACATAATAAGAATTTCAAGAACGTTTGCAGAATGTACACATTAGTAATTTTTTAATTCGCTTTCTTTCCAAATATGTAGAATATTATTATTTGCTGACAACAATCCAAACTCCAGCATAAGTTTTCAACGTTGCCTAAATATGTATTGATTTATCCTCATTTGGGGGAAATTCTTTAACATATACTTCCACACAACATATTCTATCTAAAATTTCCTTTGTTCTTGTACCTTATGGAGAAGGGAAATGCTGTTCACTAGGCACGTATCAAGTGCCAATTAATAAAATAAGAACATTTACAAAATGCATCTCATTTACTGCTTGCAAAACCCATGTACTAATATGCCCACATTACAAATGAAACTAAGACTCCAGGGGTAAGGTCACCTGCCCCAAATCACACAGCCTGTGACACAGTCAGGATTCAGAACAATATCTGCCTGTCTCCTGTCTGTACCTCACACCATCAACACTACTTTCCTAAGAGCAGCTCATTAATAATAGAAGGTGACAGTCTGTCAATTTTACATTCATTTTATTAAAAGGTGACAACAAACCATCAAGGGCAATGATTGGACATTTTCACAGGGGTGTCCACCTGGCTGCATCTTTCCCCTGTTTTTCTGATAAGGAGATGAGCCATCTTCAGGACAGGGTCAGTTCTGAGGCCACTCTAGGAGATTGGGTGGCCTGGCAGGAGTCCAGAAGCAGCCCCACAATCCTCATCTCCTCTCCCTTCTGAATATGACTCAATGAATTACAACTTTATCACGTCCCTAATAATGCTCTGCAGCCTCTAAATATTTGTTGGCTAAAAATGAATAAATGGAGACATTATAAAATTCTTGGATTCCCACAGTTGACTCCAATGAGAAACACACTTCAACTAACAACTCCAGATGGAAATAAACACTGAGGATGCCACAAGGGTCCACAAAGCCCCTCCACCACCCAAGACCAGCCTCCCTTAGACAAGGACATTTTCTTTGCAGAGCTTCAAATCTTGATTACAACATATCCTTAGTTGTTGGGTCCTTGGTGATGTTAAAGATCTTGCCTTTGAACCATAGTTCATAATCCTGATTTGCCTAATAGCTGTGCTGTCCCCAGAATTGCCCTCAGAATCAACAAATTACCATTTGCATTTAACGGTTAGGAAATAGCTGCTGCTCAAGAGAGGAAAAAAAATCATAGCTGTGAGAAGCTCACTTTAGGGCAATTACTCTGGATGGAAGTAAGGGTCTGAGGTCCCTAGGAAATGGGAAGAGTTCGGAACAATCAGAGGAAAGGTTATACTTAACTGACTAATTAGAAACCTCAGTCTCTAAAATGAGGAGGCCCTTGCAAGCTAAACAGTGCTCCTGGGGTGAATAGGGCTTTTAATGCATACTTCAGAAACTTGCCCCCTTCACCCCCTTTCTCTTCAGGGAGAAAGGAGTTATCTTGGAGCTTATCATTTCATTTCTAAGGCAGATCACAGAGACAGCAGAAGAATCAGTGAAACTATTTTTTCTCTAATTTTGACACTGATCCATTTTTTAAGTTTCAGCTCCAGAGTCAAATTTCTCTGTAATTTCCCTCAATTCCCAAAGAAAAGGATACAAAACGTTACAGTAGGAAAGATTATGGATTTGGGATTCAGTTCAAATGTTGACTCTTTGATCTACTTGCTGGTAACCTTGGACACATGACTTAAGCTCTTTGAGCCTCAGATAGCTCTGATGATGATCCTTACACAACAAATAAGATTTGTATGTGATGGTACTGGATTAATAAATGTTAGCTCCCTTCCCCTCGCAGCATCCCCACTGAAAGCAGTACCGTTATTAACACATTTCAGACCTTGCTTTATAGTAGGATTTGAATATACATGACTTGCTTCTCTTCCATGATGCAAACTGCTTTTCAAGAAGGGGTGATGTGTATCCTTATAGGCTCAGTATACCTTCTGCAGCATGTGTTCAGTGCATGCTCTTTGCAGGGAATTAAAATATTTTATTCATGGAAAAGGAATGAACTTTGCTTCAAAAGGCAAAGTAGATAATCATTAGTATAGACATTTTTCCAAAGAAGACATACAAATGGCCACTTTTTTTTTTTTTTTTTTTTTTTTTTGCGGTACGCGGGCCTCTCACTGCTGTGTCCTCTCCCGCCGCGGAGCACAGGCTCCGGACGCGCAGGCTCAGCGGCCATGGCTCACGGGCCCAGCCGCTCTGTGGCACATGGGATCCTCCCGGACCGGGGCACGTACCCGTGTCCCCTGCATTGGCAGGCGGACTCTCAACCACTGCGCCACCAGGGAAGCCCTGCCACTTTTTATAGTTGTATAAAAAGACAGTCAGCATCACTAATTATCAGGGAAATGCAAATCAAAACCACAGTGAAATCACCTCACACCTGTTAGGATGGCTATTATTTTCTTTTAAAGAAAAGGAAGAAAATAACAAGTGTTGGCAAGTATATAGAAAAGTTGGAACCCTTGTGCACTGTTGGTGGGAATGTAAAATGGTGCAGCCACTATGGAAAACAGTATGGAGTTTCCTTAAAAATTAAAAATAGAACCACTATGTGATCTGGGTATTCATCCAAAAGAATTGGAAACAAGATCTCCAAAAGATATTTGCATTCCAGTGTTCACTGCAGCATTCTTTATAATAGCCAAGATTGGAGACAATCTAAATGTCTGTTGACAGATGAATGGATAAAGAAAATGTAGCATATACATACAATGGAATATTACTCAGCCTTAAAAAAGAAGGAAATCCTGTCATATGCTGCAACATGATGAACCTTGAGGATATTATGAATGAAATAAGCCACTCACATCAGGACAAATACTACATGATTCCGTTTATTTGGTATATCTAAAGTAATCAAACTCATAGAAGCAGAAAGTAGATTGATGATTGCCAGGGGCCGGGAAGCAGAAAATAGGGAGTTGCTCCTCAACTATATAGAGTTTCAGTCATGGGAGATGACAAACTTCTAGAGATCTGCTGTACAATGATGTATGTATAGTTAACACTACTGCACTGTACACTTAAAAAATTGTTAACAAGGTAGATTTCATGTTACGTGTTTTTTACCGCATTAAAAAAAATAATCTGTTGCTAGTCCTGATTACTTGTACATCTTCTTACATTTAGTACTTTCTTTAAAAAATCTTGAAGGAATAGAAATATTTTTAGTGCCTTACTACTTTAGTACCCTAGGATTAAAGAAAATCAAAATGTATTCTTCTCTGACCAACACTCGCTTTTAGAACAGTGGTTTTTGACCTGAGTGTCACAACAGTTCAACCAGGAGGGGCGCCAAAAGTAAAAACATATATGGTTGAATGGTTAAGAGCTCAAGCTAAGGAGACAAATCCCAGTCTCATGTCTTACTGGCTTTGTCTTTTGAGGGAATTACCTGGGCTTTGGGTACTTCATCTACTCAGATGTAAAACGAAAATAATAATGCTTCTCTTGCAGCATTATTATAATAGTTAAATGAGATAATACATCTAAAGCACCCAACTCAATCAATATAACTATTACTTTTAATTTGTACTCACAATATAGAAACAACTCAGGTTGCAAATGATTATGTGTGTATGTGCGTATGCATGTATTGGGTTGGCCAAAAAGTTTCTTTGGATTTTTCCATAAGCTGTTACAGAAAAAACCGAATGAACTTTTTGGCCAACCCAATAATTGGCTTGTTTTATACAGGTTAACCCTACGAAAGCATGACCTTCAACATTTCAAATATATCATTTCAATGATATATTTATTTTGTCACGTTCAAATTTTTCTCAAAGTGGGTCACTTTAATCGTTTCATCTACAAACTAAAGACTTGTTTATGACAGATTATGTGTGTTTTTTCTCTTCTTACCTCCTTTCCTCACCTCCACCCCAATATCTAGCAGAGTAGATTGTCTACTGTAGGCTCAGTAACATTTTTAAAAATGAATTAATTAACATTTTTAAATTTAATTTTAGAAAAACATACTGCAGATACAACATTAGAAGAGAATAGAACTTGCTCACTTCTTCTCCAAGCACTTTATATTCAGAATGCTTTAACTGGAATATTTATGTAAACATTTGCCTTCAAATTCAGAATACTTTAACTTGAATATTTATGTAAACATTTGCTACTGATGGGAGAGTTTATTTTATAGAACTATACAGTCAGGAGGATTATAAGGGGCCTAAACAGTTCATTTATTATGATTTCTAGGTTTATAAAATAGAAAATTAAAACCTGTATTGACCTAGAGGCTTGACTATCGAGGGCCCAAGCTATGGTCTTCTGGTTTCTGCAACCCAGCTGCATTGAATCAAGATCCCTGGCTTCACTACAGCTGAAACCATAGCTGATAAATAGCCTTCAGTGGACTTCAGAGTATTTCTGTCTATGGGAAAGAAATACACAAGTATTTATTCCTTGTACCCTCTGAAAGTCTTTCCTGTCCTCTCCTCTCAAAATTACACACACTTACACACACACACACACACACACACACACACACACACTTTTAAAACACTCAGCCAAGAAACACATGCAAAGTCCATCTGACCACCAGGGGGCCACCAGGAGAATGGACAAGCCTATAAGAGACTCCTGTCTTAAGATACTCCCCTTGTTCTATCAATGTAAAACAGCTGTGTGAATTACTAAAACATGAAAAATATTCCCTTCCAGAAACTGCAATCTTTGTTCAAAGGACAATGCTTTAGCTGCATAAAATCACTCTGTTGGTAAAATACAGTGTAGCCCAAGATTTAGATTCAATACATTTTCATTCACTAACTGAATTCAAATAGTTATTTCCCTTCAGTAGTGACAGGATAGTTTATAATTTAAAAAAATTATTATTAATTTTTGATGAGATAAGTGGCATTATGGTTAGTTTTCTTTTTAAGTCCTTGGCCTTCAAAAATACATTTTAACTATTTATTTCAAGAAGAGAGAAGAAGTATATGGGAAAATAGATTAAAGAAACATGGCCATGTGCATTATATAATGATCCAAACTATTTTATATACTATATGTATATTTATGTGATATAGCTTTATATTTAAATGGCATAGGTAGATAGATGATAGAGATGAAAATCTTATGATAAACCTCAACTGTAAATAATAGCTAGATTTGTAGGACATGATCACAGATCTCTGTATCTTCTTTGAGTTCTTTTTGCCTTTTACATAACAAATATGTATGAGTAATAAAGCCAGAACACTAATATACACAAAGTGTTCAAAAATTATGCATATTTGAAGGCATTAAAAATTATGTAAATATTAATATATGTTTACATAGCTGCATGATTTCTCTCTGGTATGTTAGAGAAGGTGGTCATGTCAAACCATTGCTGGAATTTAATGATGGGTTAGATGTTTTATATGCAAACTACAGGCAAATTCCTTCTTTCCTCCAAGTGTATTTATGTCTTAAGGACTTCTTAGAATAGCGCTTCTAACCAAGGAAGATCCCTCCCACCCAGAGATATCTGGCCATGTTTAGCAACATATTTATAAAACTGTGAAGAAATGAAAGAGATTATCATACAGGAGAGCAATTTCCTTTAGGAAGAAGGAAGAGTATTATGACTGAGACAGGATACCTGAAGGATCTCTTGGGTAACTATCCAAAGTCTGTTTCTTTTTTTTTGCGGTACGTGGGCCTCTCACTGTTGTGGCCTCTCCCGTTGCAGAGCACAGGCTCCGGACGCGCAGGCTCAGCGGCCATGGCTCATGGGCCTAGCCGCTCCGCGGCATGTGGGATCTTCCTGGACCGGGGCACGAACCCGTGTCCCCTGCATCGGCAGGCAGACTCTCAACCACTGCACCACCAGGGAAGCCCCAAAGTCTGTTTCTTAATCTGAGTTAGATGCATCATAATAATCCATTAAGCTCTCCACATGTTTTATGCAGTTTCCTATTTTATAATAAATTATTTTTTAAATGTTATAACAAATATTCTGTTAAAAGTTTTATTCTGTAATAAAAAATCATTTTATAAAAGCAAACCAGTCATTGTCCAACATTTGCTTGGATATCTCAGGTGATCTCACACACAGAATTGAGGGAATGACATACAAAAGTTGTATGCAGTGCCCATGGTACTATAGAGTAGACATCTCCCATCAAGGTGACAGCATGCAAGCAGAGTTTGAGTTGAATGTTCTTAAATCATACTTTCAATACACATCCTTTGCCTCACATTTACAGTCTCTTACCGATTTTAACTGACACAAACTGGAAAAAAATGACTTTCTAATATAAAAGGTAGGTGTTCCCATAATTGTAGTGCTTAATCACTATTTCTGTGACAGTTTACTACCATTGGAAACTCATATTTCCAATCCGTCACGTGTAATGATAAGTACTGCATGTTTAGCAAAATTACATTAGCATTTCATTAAATATACACAGTAAAATGGGTGACATTTCAAAGACCCTGAAGACTTGTCATTTGCTGGAATTGTTTAGGTCAGTAACTCTAATCACATTGCTCATTTGTAGCCAAGTCTCAATTATCCATGTGTAGACTATCCACAAGAGACTCGCATGATAATTCACATCAACAGTCATTGCTTCCTGTCTGTAGATGTGAGTCCGGGGGGCTGGGGGAGGGGATGCTTTAGAAAGCATTTGCTCTGGCATCTAATTCACAGGTAAGGAAAACGAAACTGAAAGAGGTTAAATGACTTGTCCAAGGTCAATCATCTGATAAATGGTAAAAACGTGGAACTAGAATCCAGGTTTGTTTGATGCTAGGGCCAGAGTTCTTGCTATCAGCACCTTCTGAATAATTTATACACTGTGTTCTTTTTTGGGGTTTTCAGGATTTAACCTGTTTTTAGTAATGTTTACATCACATGTGTTCCTTGTGACCCAAAAATATTACCACTGCCACCACTATGTAGAGAAAATTGTACTTTGATGGAAAAGTACACATTGTCTATAGCACATCCCTCTCCATTTTAAAATCTACAGCTTATCCATCTGTAAGCTGTAGATAGCTGAGAGTAATGCAAAAATAAATCTGGTCTATAGACATGTAAGTTCTGTCCAGTGGGCATCCAACTGGTCTCCCTCCTCACTATAGAAGAGGTCAATTTTGCCTCCATTTTCACATTCATTTTGATATTCCTCATTGATAAATGTGTCTATTCTTTGGATCATCTTTTTAACAGGTTAGAGCATCTGCTTGATCCCCTCACTGATTAATGAGTTAAATAAAATTTAATACATGTTCATTTTTACATCTGTATGAAAGTCATGAGTTACCTATGTTTTGAAATTATTTTTTAATTACAACAACTACTACTACTACTATTATGATTTCTACTACCAGTGATACTAATACTACTGAATTTACCAGAGGTTTTGTGTTATCAGAAGTTCACTATAGTCTTTAAATGGGGCTGTTTTATTTGCACTAGGTCATGTAATCTTCACAAAAATCCTAAAGGTAGGTGAATCTTACTATTAACCCTCCTTTACAGATGAAGAACCTGAGGCTCAGTGAGGTTAACTGACTTGCACAGGGTAACACAGGTGAGGTCATCCCTAGATCTTGATGCCCAGTTGCATCTGACTCCAGAACTCATGCTCTTAATCATAACACTATATTGGTTGTCAGCAACACCACTTAAGCCAAAATATTCTATGTGCTGGAGAATGGAAGCAGAAATACTGACTATATAGAAAGAAGGACAACTCAAGTTAAGCTGCTGTTTCGTATCAGTTTATTACATGACTGTCTTTATATTATGCCTGAAATACGAATCTGAATCTTGGCAGGGCAAGGGGAAAATCAGCACAAGGTCAAGGCAATAATATTGAATCCATTTAACTCTTACAAATTTTATTAATTGTTTCAGTCATTGTATTAAAAATATTTTGTATACATAAGGTATTACAACTTTGAACAATAAGGTGAAAATATGCAAGAAAAATATGCTCCATGTGGCAATAGAAAAAATGTGTTAGGGGCTTCCCTGGTGGTGCAGTGGTTGAGAGTCCGCCTGCCGATGCAGGGGACACGGGTTCGTGCCCCAGTCCAGGAAGATCCCACATGCCGCGGAGTGGCTAGGCCCGTGAGCCATGGCCACTGAGCCTGCGCGTCCGGAGCCTGTGCTCCGCAACAGGAGAGGCCACAACAGTGAGAGGCCCACATACCGCAAAAAAAAAAAAAAAAAAAGTGTTAGAATTTTGCTATCAGGGGTTATTTCCTTCTTTATTATTAAAAATAATGATGAGACAATATCACCAAGTCCAGTAAAATATAACTGGATTGTATACAGATGCACCTTTATTTATCCAACAAGGACACTATCAAAAGGGCAATTGTAAATATTTTCATGCAATAAAATAATAAGTAGCTCTCTGATATTGTTATTTGTTCTTATTAACCTTTATGCATTGCCATCTTTGGGCCTTTCATCTTTGCATTTCTGAATGTTACCAAATTTCTCCATCTTCTAGATCTCCATGGCATTCTTTTATATTTTTCTCTTTTGGAGCTAATCACATTCCACCTTTATTTATTGTCAGGGTCATTTTTCCCTGAATTTTTACCTGCAGGGCCACTAGCATGAGGATTGCAAAGTGATGTGGTAGCTTCAAGTCATAACTTCAAGTTCAGTCCACTAATGGATCACGTATATGTCCACTAATGCAAACATTCCCCCACTAAGAATTTGGACCTCTAATTTGGCAGAACCAATGGTGATGGGAAACACAAATCCAAAGAAGGGTTGGTCATTAAGAATGATGATGAGAGAGACTAATGTTACTTCTTCCCTTTGGTTTCCAGACTCATGTGTTCTTGCTACTGGGTCAACATAGATCAGTTACAGGTTCAGTCTATATCCCACACTCTGCAAGGTGTTGTCCCTAAGCAGCATTTTCTACATCTGTCTTCTCAGCCTCATATTTATTCCATTGTTTATCAAGTCTGATGCATTTTGCTTCCTAAACTTTTCTCACACTTTGACCCAGTACTACTGCCTTATTTCAAGTCCTTATCATCTACTTGAATTTTGCAATGCTTCCTACCTGGTGCTTTTCCTTCTTGTCTCTTATCCATTTTCAATGGTGCCAATCATAATCCAAATGAAATGCCCTCCCTTCCAACTTATTTCTGTATCTGCATTTGACATACTTCCAATCCCTATTGACTTGTTACTGCATTATTCATTATCCCACCCACAGCTTCAGCTGGCCCTTCAAACTTGACCACTGGCATCACTTTCTGCTTACTTTGGATGTATTCTTTTACTGTGTTTCAAAACCTCCCTCTGCCTACACCATCTCAAGTTATCCTGGTCTGGTCTACCCTGGATAAGGACCACTAGGTGTGGACTACAACACAGTGGACTGTTCTCTTGCCATATGTGCCCTTGCCTGCCAAGAAGAATCTGGACATTTCTTGCCACTGAACTGGTTGTTCCTTTATGCCAGGGATGTTTTATACATGCCATTCCCTCTGTTTAAATGTCCTTCCCTTTTTCCTACTGGCAGGATCACTATTCAAGAATCAGTTCACATATTGCTTTATCTAGTAAGCCTCCCATAGGCATAATAAAAATATTCAGCCAGTCCTATAATTAACACATAGCAGTAATATAATACTTGTCACATTAATAATAATAACACAGCACAATAATAACACAAAACACAAGATTTATTAAATGCCTGCTACATGTTGGTCTCTGTGTTAACCACAGGTATTACACTGGCCAATGTAGATCAGTCAACATCCAAACTATGGGATTCCTAAGAAGAAGAATCAGTTCTGTTTTCTTTCAGTGTCTAACATACAGTCTAATTCAAGGCTTCATGATTGGTCTTTGTAAATAATTTCTGAACTGAATTAAATTGTTTGGGACATGCTCAGTTTACCATCTTTCTTTCTACACGGTTCACAAAACAGTAATTCTTTCATATTATGTCACTTAACACATTAAAATTTCAAACTTAATTCTTGCCTGAGATTCATTCTTCCAAACAACTGGCTTCAGTCTTGCATAACAATTCAATTCATCCTGATTGTAGTTTTTGCCTCAACAATAACAGCTTCCAGGACAGCAGAAAGGACTTTAATTATTCCTGTAGGGATTGGTGAAGGTGAGGACAGAGGAGAGCAAGCAAAAGCCCCATCGTGTTTGGCACATGGAGTGTTTGCTGTACTTTCTGCAGTGTATGCCAGGGCCTCTGCTTAACTGAGTCGAGGATTAACATATTCAACAAGCAAAGAATGGCTCAACTCCCTGGGTAGGTGGGTCTCATTCAGTGTATGACAAGGTAACCCTGTTATTTGAGTATGAGCTCTTCTTGTTGGGAAATCTCGGTATGGCCTGTGCACAAAGACTTTGCTGCTCACCCAGGTTGAAAACATTTAGTAGTCTGCTCATGGGAAACTGAGAGTCTGCCTTGCCTCCAAGCATTGAAGCCTGAAACAAATTAAGTTTCCATCTCTCCCCTATTTGGGTTTGAACAATCTTGAAAGCAGTCTAGTAAACAGGCAGACAAAACTTCACTTGAATTGCAACCCTATTTATAATCTAAACCCTATTTATAATCTATAACCCTGGTGGAATCCCAGACCAGGCTGGGACATATTAGATCTATAATAAAGAATCAAAGAATTGCAGTTTAGAGGTAGGGGTAGGGCAAGGCAGTGCCATTGAATGAAAATGGATGCAATTGTCAACGTGTCTCTATGTGAGAAGGAGGTCAGAAAACTGTGGAGTGTTCAGAAAGCGATCTGTGTCAGCGCAGAGTGGCAATGGGCCTATGTCAATTAAAGAGCTAAGCCAATGTGGAAAGCACGTTTTCAACAAGTAAATAATGCCATTTAAGGAGACTGATTGCTAAAGCAGCCTCATTGCCTAATGGGGGCTAGTCAATCATTCAGCACATATTTGCCACCTGGCCTTGGAGTTGACACTGTAATACATGCAATGCAATGGTGAGCAATACCCTCTGTCCTGGCGCTCCAGGATTTTTATATAGGACACTAACAAAAAAAGACTGTAAAGGGATTTTTTTAAACCCTACGATTTGTAATAAAGGCCTGAAGGAAACAAAAGAAGTGCTGTTCTGTTTCTATTCATACAGTTACTTGGGCAAAGTGTGCAAAGATATTCTGATCTGTGTCTGTGCAGTGCCCTCCCCCCAAAAAACTCCTAACACCCATGCACACACACCCTAATCCTTCATGACACCTCATCTGAGATCTGTTCCAGCCATAAGTTTTGACTGCTCTGGACGTTTCCATCATTCAACATGGGAGACTGGAGGGTCTGAATTATATTTACGAAGAACACAACTCCCTATTGAGATATGTCTCTAAGCTTAGAGTTTAGAAGTTTAAATTGTTCAGATCAAGATGATATAAATCACATAAAGCATATGACTGACCAGTTTCTCTATTTCATTCAGTCCAGGTAGCCATGGATCCTGATTGCTTAATATAGGTAATAATTATAATGTCACCTTCACACAGACTGCAGTAACTCTCTTAACAGGGTGAAAGAAAAAAATATAGAGGGAGAAAAAAAAGGATTGTAATGGAACCAACATGAAGTTGTAAGAAACATCATCATTGACAGATAAAAACCTAATAGTATCACAGACCAGAATCAATCCCTACTGACAGATTGATCTATATATTATGTTAATGAAATGTCATTTCTCCAAGGGAACATTCCTCTTATTCCAAACAAAACCCTAATAAAATCTGGATTTAAAGAATCAATTGCCTAGCTGTGTGCCACACATTCTGTGATTGCTCATAATGACATTAGACTGTAAATCCTCCAAAAATAAATATCCATTCAATTGATGTTTTCATGTATTATAAGCATATACAATCAAATTCATTATGCCTTTTATTTCTTCAGCCAGAAAACTTAAAAAATTAAACAGGTAAAATCAGCAATAGCTTTTTAAATTTTTCTTTTGTTCTCTTGCTTGGTTTTTAAATGAACCTGTGGTAAATAGATTTGAATTAATTCATGAGTCATGACACATTATCAAAACTGATCCATGCATAACCCTCTTTGTTTTCTTTAATTTTTATTGGAGTATAGTTGCTTTACAATGTTGTGTTAGTTTCTACTGTACAGCAAAGTGAATCAGCCACATGCATATGCATATCCCCTCTTTTTTAGATTTCCCTCCCATCTAGGTCACCACAGAGCACTGAGTAGAGTTTCCTGTGCTATACAGTAGGTTCTAATGAGTTATCTATTTTATACACAGTATCAATAGTGTATATATGTCAATCCCCATCTCCCAATTCATCCCAAACCCCCTTCCCCCTTGGTATCCATACATTTGTTCTCTACATCTGTGTCTCTACTTCTGCTTGGCAAATAAGATCATCCATACCATTTTGCTAGATTCCACATATATGCCTTAATATACAATATTTGCTTTTCTCTTTCTAACTTACTCCACTCTGTATGACACTCTCTAGGTCCGTCCACGTCTCTGCATATGACCCAATTTCATTCCTTTTTATGGCTGAGTAATATTCCATTGTATATATGTACCACATCTTCTTTATCCATTCCTCTGTTGACGGACATTTAGGTTGCTTCCATGTCCTGGCCATCATAAATAGTGCTGCAATGAACATTGGGGCGCATGTGTCTTTCTAAATTATGGTTTTCTCTGGGTATATGCCCAGGAGTGGGATTGCTGGGTCATGTGGTATTTCTATTTTTAGTTTTTTAAGGAAGCTTCCACTATGTCCTCCATAGTGGTTGTATCAATTTTCATTCCCACCAACAGTGCAAGAGGGTTCCCTTTTCTCCATACCCTCTCCAGTACTTATTGTTTGTAGATTTTTTGACGATAGCCATTCTGACTGGTGTGAGGTGCTACCTCACTGTAGTTTTAATTTGCATTTCTACCCTCTTATTTTACTTAGTTATTTATTCATTCATTTCAACAAATAAATATCTGTGAACCCAACATTCCAGGCCAAGAACTAGAACACTGACGATTGTTTACATGTATCTTTATGTTCCTCCCTATTCTGTCCTCTTGTCTATGGCTCCAACCCATGTTATCCATCATACTGCTTTTTGTACATTTATTCTCTTGTTGTTGTTGTTTTGAGGTATAACTGACATGTTAACTAGACTTACTGTGGTGATTATACCTTTTTTTTAAAGATTGTTTTTTATTATGAATAGCAAATGGTTAAGCAACTTTTTTATATTGAGCTCTTTCATTTTAAAAAAAGGCTATTATGCTTTATACAACTTCTGAGATTTTCTTTCATTCAGCAATAGGTATGCTTCATCATGTTGTATACAGTTGTGATTCGTTCATTTTCCCTTCTGTGTAATATCACATTCTTGAATGATTCTTTTTACTCATTCTACTCTTGATGGTTATTTGCATTTTACACAGATTTTTTACTTACCTTTCTTTTTGTTATTGTGAACAATGCTGCTGTAAACATTCTTATACATGTCTCCTGATACACATAGGCAAGTGTCACTTGAATTTTTATCTTGAAGAGGACTGATAGGTGATAGGATATGTGAATGTTCGTTTTTCACAAGACAGTGCTAAATTGGTTTCCAAAGTACTTTTACCATTTTATTCTCTTATCAACCATGTATGATACATTATTGATCTACATCTCTCCAACAATCGGCATTATCAAACTTTTCACTGTTTTAATCAGATGGATGTAAAATGGCATTTCCTTGCAATAATGATTTATAGCAACCTGATTACTAATTAGGTTAGCTATCTCTACACATGCTTGTTGTCTAATGGCTTTTCCATATGTTAAGGCTTTCCCTAGGCTTTTTTTTTTTTAACTAACAGCAATGGTGTCAGTCTTACTTGTTTATTTGTATTTATTTATTTACTTTTGGCTGTGCTGCACTGCATGTGGGATCTTAGTTCCCCGACCAGAGATCGAACCCGTGCCCCCTGCAGTGGAAGCACAGAGTCTTAACCACTGGACTGCCAGGGAAGTCCCTCCATAGCCTTTTCCATTAGACAACTGTATGAAGCAGCCTAATGAAGAATAATTGATTCTGGGTAAGAAAGTATTTCTAGCCAAACACTTCCTGATTTAGTTTCTAGAATATTAGCTTTTTCATAAATAATAAATTTATAGGCATTCTATCCATATCTTTTGACCCATAGAGCTGACTTATTTGCCTCTGCTGTGTACTTATAGTTTTACCACCTGATAACTCCAGAAATTCCAGAGTTAAAGTGCAAAGGCAGGGCTTCCCTGGTGGCGCAGTGGTTGAGAGTCCGCCTACCGTTGCAGGGGACACGGGTTTGTGCCCTGGTCCGGGAAGATCCCACATGCCGCAGAGCAGCTGGGCCCGTGAGCCATGGCCGCTGAGCTTGCGCGTCCGGAGCCTGTGCTCCGCAACGGGAGAGGCCACAACAATGAGAGGCCTGCGTACCGCAAAAAAAAAAAAAAGTACAAAGGCGAGGAACGGTTTCTGAATGTTGCTGATCCTTTCATTCATTGATAGAAATTAGTTTCAGTTTCTTGGAGGTTTATGTGAATTATGGAATTGAATTATGTTAAATCTGAGATCTGTTCTTGGGTGGGTGTAAACTTTTTTTCTATGTCTTCGAATATGTCCCTGCTTATTTGGGGCCTGAAATATACAGATCAACATTAGACACCATGCAACAAGATATTTTTTTTCTTTCCTATTTTATAGGGATTTATTTGATGCCTAAAAGATTTATGAAAGAATTCGAGTAGTCTAAAAACTTCTAAGGAAGATACAAATCACTGTTCTACTGTCATGCTTAGGAGTATCAGGAAACATCCACAATTCATTTCATGTACTCCATCATGGAAACACCAGTTATTCCGCATCATGTCCGAAAGGGTGAAGGAGATGGTCTTATATGTTGCATTTTTACCACCTTGGTTATCCAATATCAAAATTCTCATCTTTGCTAGGTATCAGAAAAGGGAGAGCAGGAAGTTGAGAAGAGAATTTAAAAGAATCACAGGATCATGACATTCAAGTTGTCTCCAGTCCAAATTCTAGGGATACTACCTTGCTTGAGGGCCCAGGGCATCCCTTCAGATAAAATGATGACATAGCCATATCCTGAGTGATTATACAGCTCCACTGGGGGAAATGTAGAAATTATGTAGTCAAAACTTAATTACTATCTTCTCAAAATAAAGAGATTTCCTTTTTGTAATCAGAATTTGCTATTAATTTTGGCAAAAATTAGAATTAGATTTGTTTCTGAAACTCATTCCAAATGTATTTTTGCTGTGTACTAATCAGCATAGAATTGTTTGTATGCTTTTCAGAAAAAGAAAAAGATATTTCAGTTGCAAATATGTAATATCTCCTCACAAATTTACTTTGTCAGTTTGAACAACAAATAATCTTTAGATTTCTTACATCTTTTATTGTATGATTTTATAACAAACAAAAATAGGTCAATCTGTATCATTTAGTTGAACATCTTATTTCTCCATTTTAACCAATGTAAAATTTTATGATTTTTCCATAAATAGAAATTAACCTTTTTATAGACTGAATAATTTCCACAAATTGGTTCTATTAGTATATATTCCCACTTAAAGTGTCCACTATTAATGTGCAACTTGCTTTAAGGAACCTGTTATGTACATAATAAATTGCCTTCAGTAGATGCAAAGAATATTGCACAAGGGTGCCAGGGTGGTAAACGACTGGAACAGAAGAGAAACAGATTGGAGCATAAGTAGTTAGTCATAGCGGCAAATGGAACCTTGGCAATGGAGCAGTATACCCTGCAGTCGTTCTTCAAACCACATCCAAAGAATCAAATACCTAACACGCAATATGTGGGAAGGTAGGAAGCAGGTACTCAGTGAATTCTGACTTTGAGTTAGAAGATATATCCCTTAGCTTTACACTCTTCAGGGTAAAATACAGATTTTTAATCAATGAACCAACAGATATTTATTAAGTATCTACCATGTGCCTAGCACTTTGAGAGAAATAACCAATCAAACAAATCCTATCCTCAAAGAACTCACAATTTACATGAAAAAGAAAGATTTATAAGTATAGAGTTAATGGTTTTCAACTTTTTATTGTGTGCATTCTTTTTCTTTTCTTTGATTCATTTAGTCATTCAACAAATATGTGTTTATCACATACTTAATGCAGGAAGTACCAAGAAGCCCTGTAGGGGATAAAAATATAAATGATATAATTTCTCTCTTCTTAAAAGAGTTTAAAGTCTAAGGAAGTTAAATATGTGCATACAAGTAAACAATAATACCACCAAGTTTGGAGTTGGATAAAATGAGTTGATACATTGAAAATACTCAGAACACAGAAGTGGAGAGTAGGAGAAGGGAGAATTGAATGAAGATGGTCAAAAGCTACAATCTTCCATTTATAAGATAAATAAGTACCTGGGATGTAATGTACAACATGACTGTATTTGACACTGTATGATATATGGGAAAGTTGTTAAGAGAGTAGATCCTATGAGTTCTCATCAAAAGGAAAAAACATTTTTTTCTTTTTGTTTTTTTATCTATATGACAAGATGGACATTCAAGCTTATTGTGGTAACCATTTCATAATATATATGCTGTCACTATGCTGTACACCTTAAACTTATACAGTGCTGTATGTCAATCATATCTCAATAAAACTGGAAAAAATTAAAATTGATATAAATTAATAAAAACTAAAAATTAAATAACACATTTTAATATGAAATCAAAGAATAAAATACTCAGAACACTGCTTTATATATAGAAAAACTCATTAATTATTGATTATTATTATTTTACTAGTATTATTAGAGCTGGATCTATATAGATGTGCAGGAGTTTGTCAAGTGAAAAGACAGTAACTGTTCTTAACTCTGTTTTTACAGCTTCTACGTCTTTCTTAAATTTCAGATCTATATTCTCAACTTCTTATGACCACTTTCTCTGGCTGACAGCATACAGGCAACAGAAGGAAACATACAACATATAGGCAATAGGAGAAGACAAAGGAGGGATTAGGCCATTACTAGAGTATAGAAAGAGAAAACCAAGGATCTAACTTTGGAGATCCTCTAAATTTCAGGGATAATAAAAGAAAAAAAACACAAAGAAGAAAAGAGAGCTAGATCATTCGAGGACAGTAAAATATCACAGATGCCAAGATGAAGACAGAGCCTTTACGGCAAAATGAAGACATTTAAACAGTCAGTCTCCTTCCTATGTACTACAGAAGGAACTGTTGGGTTTTTTTTTTTTTTCCCTACTTTAAAGCACACCCAAACATAAGTGTGATATTTTCTGGAAGTCTCTGCAGTTCAAACATGTACAATAATAAAGTACCTATTTACCCCGATCTCTCCCAAACCTAGGATACTTAATCACTCGTAGAACTTGTGGGATTATATTAGATACACTTCACATCAGCATTAGCAGCCGTTATACTGTGATTTAAATTTTGCAGGCAAAATCAACAGCTGGTGAGGGCATTGCTGCTTATATTGCAGAGCCATGCCATCTGTTTCCATAGCACAATTTGCAACATTTCTTAAATGACATATTTCATGATCATTTCATATGTGGGGTTCATGATAAATTCTTCTAGTAGTATCTCTGGTGGAATGAAGATTGGCATTTATTATAGTTTTGAAAAAAACCCTATCTCACGAGATGATATTACTATATATCATTGAAATTAAAATAGCAATATCATACAAATATCTATAACATACAGGCATAATGCTTGATGCTGAAAGCTGCTAGGGTAAAATCACATCATCAGAGATAATTTGCATTCATGGTCTCCAACCTCAGTTATTACTAAGCTATGTTTCCTTGTGTTCATCACCAGTTTCCTTTCACTTTACCCTCAGAGGCTATATTAGAAAATTTTACTCCTCCTCAAAACCCAGATTGGATGCCTCCTCCCTCACCCTTACTTATGAACATTATATTTTACTTGATCAAGATGAGACAACAAACAACAGCTCTTTCCACCTTTGTCTCCTAGAGCCTAGAGTGTATTTCATCATCTGCATCCTTTCAGCATTCCTTCCTTTCTTAGTGAAAGAGGATGTCCTCTTTCTCGTTAGTTCTCTCTCCTGTGAATTCCAATTTCTCCTCAGAAACCTTGTTTATCAGTTACCTTACCTCCTCCCGGCCCCCACCCCATCTCCTCTTCCTCCTCTTCTTCCTCTTCCTGTTCCTCCTCTTCTTCCTCTTCCTGTTCCTCCTTCTCTTCCTCCTCTCCCTGTTCCTCTTCTTCCTGTTCCTCCTCCTCTTCTTCCTCTTCCTGTTCCTCCTTCTCTTCCTCCTCTCCCTGTTCCTCTTCTTCCTGTTCCTCCTCCTCTTCTTCCTTTTCCTGTTCTTCCTCCTCTTCTTCCTCTTCCTGTTCCTCCTCCTCTTCTTCCTCTTCCTGTTCCTCCTCCTCTTCCTCCTCTTCCTGTTCCTCCTCCTCTTCTTCCTCTCCCTGTTCCTCCTCCTCTTATTCTTCTTCCTGTTCCTCCTCTTCTTCCTCTTCCTGTTCCTCCTTCTCTTCCTCCTCTCCCTGTTCCTCCTCCTCTTCTTCCTCTTACTCTCTTTCATCTTCTCCTTCACCCTCTTCTTTTTCTTTTTTCCTTCTCTTTCCTGGATCATTCCCTAAAATTGATATACATGTTTATGTATATATGGAGAGTTAAGTCTCTCCAGTCTTGAAAAAAGAAATGCTTCTCTGTGACCCCATACTCCTGCCTACTCTGCTTTTTTACTATGAAATTCCTTGAAGAATTTCCTGCTACATGCAGTCTCTACTTCCTAATAAGCGGTTTACTCCTCACCCTGATGTGATCTGGGTTTTTTGTTCCCTGTGCCCACTGGAATCGCTCTTATAAAGGTCACCAAGGGCTTTTGTATTTCCAAAGACAATTAATGATTCTCAGTTCTTATCTGACATGACTGTCTGCAGCATTTGACCCATTTAATTAGTCTCTCCCCATTCTGAAAACTCTTTCCTCTCTATATCTCTGAAAAATCATGGCTCTTGGTACTTTGTACATTTATAGATGTCAGGCCCTCTTGGCTTTCATGGGACTTGATTTTCTTCTCTCACCTTGGTTTGACTGGTGCCCTGGTTCCAGAATATATGGAAAAGACCCATTGGTTTTGTACTTGCAGCAGAGCTGCCAATGTATTCAACATTTTTCTATCACAACTGTTATGTTCTGAACTCCTGCCTTTAACAAAGGAATCTAGACAATGCAGGCCAGACCCCTACCAGGGAGAGACGCAGAAAAGAATGTAGGAATTGATCTGTATTCTGTAACTACTGATGTATAATTAAGTCTTCTCTATGAGTAATTAAGATGTGCTACTTGTTTGGCTTTCCATTCCAGGTCAGTAGTGATAAAATGATGAGAAAGTATGGGGCAATTAGGGGCCCCCATAACATGTAGTTTATTATGGCGTTTGGGAGTTCAAGCCAAGGAGTAGCGGGAGGTGAAGATGAATACACGTAGAAATCAGCCTAATCATGAAAAGCCTTGTATGTTATGCCAAGGAAGTGATTCTGTGCATAATAAACAAAGAAAAAAATGTACGGAAGTTGTAAAAAGACACGTTATTTTTTTACCCAGACATTCTGAATCGTTTGGTCTGAGTTGAAGGTCAGGAAAAAGTTCTCATGTAATTCTGAAGAAAACCTTCAGTTGAGAATCCTTATGTGAAGGAGTTTGGATTTTAGGAGAAAATTATATAACTAATATAATTGACATGATTAAAAATTCATGATTACCAACTTCAGTAGGGCTCTCAGCACCACTTAGCAATCTCTCCAGATCTCCCCAAATAGCTTCAACCCTCCTCACTCTCTACAAGTTGTAGCCATCAAATACAGACTTCCTCATTTTCCCCCAACCGAATTCACAAAACATGTCTGGATCTATCCTTTACTGTTCTTCCTCCTGTAACTATAGAATCAGTGTCCCTTCCCTCTCTAAGACTCATCTCTCCCCCTGAGTTGGGGATGCCATTCCCTCCCATTCTTTCAGGGACTCCTTTTCTTTAGGAACAATTCCTCATGTTTGATTCTTCTTGATTCTATTTCTTTTTTTCCCACTAGATCTTTATTATTAACATTCAAAAGTGCTTGCAACACTAGTCACCTTGAAGAAGTCGCGTGACTGTGTAATTCTCTCCAATTACCATTCTTTTCTTACCTATCTTTCACAGCCAACTGACTTTAAGAGTTGCTTCTTTTTACTTCCCATTCTGTCTTCTCTCAGGACAACACTAAAACTTCTCTTGCTAAGGTCAAAATGACCAATCTGTGGCTAAACATAATAGATACTTACTTCTCAGACCGTTTAGACCTCTCAGCAAAACTCAACACACCTAGCCATTACTTCCTCTGAAAAATCTTTTCTCTGGGCATTTAGGATTCTACCTTTCTTATTTTTCCTTCTATTTCTTTAGTCCCTCCTCAAGATCCTTTTCTTGGCTCATCCTTCCCTACTTAACCTCTAATTGCTATAATTCCCCATGGCTCCACCTGGGAATTCTTTTTTCTCATTCTACATTTGCCAGCTTTTTTTACCTTTTCTACTATCATGATTTTAAATACTATACCAATACTAACAGGTCCCAAATGTATGCCTTTTCTAGATCTCTCTTCTAAGTCCAGACCTATATATCCAACTGCAATCTCACACACAACTGTATTTTTGCTCTTCTTTTCAATGTGCTTCTCTACCCACATTGCTTCATGTTCCAAAAGCCAGGATGTCACCTGTAAAAACAGTTTATGTCTCCTCAATACATAAATATATCTTAAATATACCTACCTCCCTATGATACCATAATTGCCTTAGTTTAAGCCACCATAAAGACTCTAAAACATAGAGCTCCCACACTTCCAATTTTGACTATCCAAATCCATTATTTTAACACTGCAACAGAAAGAATAAAATACCTAGGAATAAACCTACATAGGGAGGCAAAAGACCTGTACTCAGAAAACTATAAGATACTGATGAAGGAAATCAAAGACAACACAAACAGATGGAGAGATATACCATGTTCTTGAGAGGTATTGCATATGGAGCTTGGTGAACAATTCAACTGGAAAGGAGGGAACCTAAATGCCTCCCAAGTTTATGGTTGGGGAACAGAAATGGTGATTCTCTTAATAACATCAGAAAAATACAAGGAGAGAATTTTGAAAGAAGGTGATGAGATTAGTTTGGGACATGTTGAGTTGAAGTCCTTGTGGAACATCCCACAGGGCTATGTCTAGTTGGCATTTAGATACACATCATGATAGATTGGAAGTTGTTAGACTATAAGTGACAGGAAAGCAATAAGCGAGAAAGGAATCTTTTAGGAGATAAAGGGTTGAGGGACAAAAAACATGGTAGAAAGTAAATTTAAGGATTCAAGCTGAACTAAAGGGAATTAATAAGTCTGCATATTGAACTTGAGTCCATCAGCTGCCTTCTCCACTCATGTCCAGAATATCCACAGCTACATTACATACATGTGTTTGTGTGTATATATATTATATATGTGTGTGTGTGTGTGTATATATATATATATATATATCCATTGAGAAACTATATAGTTTCCAAGAAATACCTGTAGATACTGAGATTTGAGGATTACACAATAAAATAAACTAGTTCTCACATGTTCAACATAGAGGAAGTCCAGTAGTCAACAAGCCCCATCTAAATACAGAGAGTGCCCATTATTTCCAACATTTAAGGATCAATAAAGGTTTGAAGAGAATCTACAACATGAGAGACAGAGTCTGCAACATAAAAGAGAAGAAAATATTTTTTTAAATACTATCACTAACATACTCAAAGTGGTAAATGGACATACTGCATCCTTGAAACAAAATATGATATTATAAAGAGGAAAATTCAAACAAGATAAAAATTCTAGGAATTAAAAAGAAAGCTGAAATTAAAATTGTTTTAGGACATTTGGATGTAATGTCAATAAACAAATGAAAATATAAAAATAGAAGGAAAAGATGATTGCAGGATTAACCTAGGAAACCTAACAACTTATTGGTAGGAGTTTTACAAAGAGACAACAGAGAAAAATGGAAAGAAGGAAATTATCAAAGAAAAAACATTAGAAAACGTTCCAGATATGAAAAGTATAATATCTAAGCTCAAAGCATCCACCAACCAGTCAGAACAATGAATTTTTTAAAGACTTCCACTGATACAGTTCATTGTGAAAATTTAGAACACCAAAGGCAAAGATCAGGTTGTAAAACTTCCAGAAAGATTAAACTATGTCACAAACTAAGGAACAAAATCAGAATGACACCGGAGTTAATAGCCACATTTGAATTTTTAAAGAATTGAGCTATGCCTTCAAAATTCCAAGGAAAAAAAATTTCAACCTGGAATTTTATATCCAGCCAAACTAGGTGAAGCATAAAAATAGGATAAAGAACAACTAAATCAACTAAAGTTTGGAACTATGTACCCATAATTCAAATATTATCCAATAAGCTCTACCATCTCCAGCAAATGATGAGGCTGTAAAGAGATTGCTGTCTATTAAGGTTACTCTGCAGTTGTTAGAAAAACTACATCAAGACATTTTTTTTCTTATTACTCAACATTTCATTCTTACTTGACAATAGGAATTGGCCTTGCTAATTTTTTATAGTGGAATAATGCCTCAAACAACAAGTGTGTCTCAAATGTCTACAATGAGTCTGAGCTAAAGTCTGGCAGGACAGTATTTTATTTGAGTGACTGTTATACCCATATCTACACTTGTTTTATTATTATCAGCATCATCGACATCATTATAGTTTTAAATCACAGAATATTCTCCACCAGGATTTAGGAAGTTGATGTAAAAAACAGATTTCTGCTCTGTGATTGAAGACACAAAGTGTGAGTCCAACAAGGCTTGGAATGCTGATCGACTACTTTGGAAGCCATTTTAGGCAACTTGGAAGCCATCTTAACATTAGCATTCTCTCTGCACCTGACATTGCTTTAACAGGTACACCCACTTCATAAAGTCAAAACAGCAATGGTTTTCCAACCCCTAAATGTAAAATCCCCTAGTACTTTAACTTTGATGAATATAGGACAGAGAGAGTCTCCCAAATGGAATGGCCTTGCTGATTACAAAGTGGTGACTGGGGAGATTTGAATATGAAGATATAAAGTGCTGTGATTCTTTTCTTTTTTAAAAAATTTTTAAATTTTTAAAATATTTATTTACTTTCTTTTCTACCTCTTTCTCTTTTTCAACAAAATAAGACTTATTTTTTCCCCAAAAGTCTTCTTACCAACTCTGTAGGGAAAAATTTGTGCTTCAGTGGAAAACTACACATTTCTATAACATACCCTTTTTATCCTTATCAGATTCTGATTCAATGGGAGCTATTTTACAACTTTATGAGTTCTAAGTAACTGATAGCAACACAAAATGATTTTTGTCTGTACACATGCAAATGAATTCTGTCCAGTGGAGGGGCAGCCCTCCCCACTCTTCAGAAAAATCAATTTCACCTCCATTTATACATTTATTTCAATATCTTTAATCTACAAATTTATCTATTCATTGGATTCATTTTTGGATCAGTTACAACATCTGCCTGTTTCTCTCACTATGAGTTAAACAAAATCTTTAATGTGTTCATATTTATATGTAGTACCTGATTTTCATTTTTTTAAAAATCTTCTCAGGGAGGTGGATTTCTGGAATGGTGAAATGAAGACCTTAGTGAACTTGCTGTCCCTCTAAAACAATGAAAATACAGGCAAAACACCTAAAATCAACCATTTTCTAACCCTGAAAATTAACCAAAGAGTAAACTAAAAATCATCTATGAAAAAAAAAATTACTGAACCTCAGTGAGACAGTGGGTTATTTGACAATCTAACTTAGGACTATTCCCATCCCTTTTCACTCCCCAGCTCGGTGCACCCTAGCCAGAAGCTAACAACATTGCTGACAATGGAGAAATCTGACCACTTGTGGAATTCCAGTAAAACCATCATCCAAGAAAACGGTCAATAATCTGTCCAAAATTGCAGAGACCTAGAAAATCTCTATTTCCAGAGTATGTTAGCTCTTTGATTTGACTCAGAGCTCAGGTTAGCTGAGGAAAGGCACTTCTAACATAGAAGTTCTAACAAACTTCTAGAAGCAACTGCTTATGGTTGTGATTTCAGTTATGGAAAACATGGACCTCACCTGGAATTTAAAAGGAATTACTAGAGAAGCAGATGGCAGTAGAGGAGTTTGACATATTTCTGAGCATCTAAAAGGCCATTTGCATGCACAAATCTGGGTGCATGACCAGGAAATACATAGGAAAGAAGAAAGTACCAATCACTTACCTCCAGCTGACCTTGAGGAAGAAGTAAAACTATTTCTATTTGCAAGTGGCATCATCTTGCGTATAGAAAATCCGAAGAAATTCATTATAAACTATTAGTACTAATAATCAAGTTCAACTTTGTACCTGGATATAAGCTCAAAGTATAAAAATTAATTGTATCTCTATATGCAAGCCACAAATAATCCAAAAATGAAATTAAGAAAACAACCCCACTTATAATAATAGCAAAACATATAAAATAAATAGGAATAAAATTTTAAAGTGCAATGCTTGTACACTGAAAAGTATAAAACATTTAAAAATTAAAGACCTAAATAAATGGAACAACATCTTACATTCATGGATGAGAAAACTTAACATTATTAAGATGTAATGCTCGGCAAATTGATCTACCAACTCAATGCAATCCTTTTCAAAGTTTAGCTGATTTTCTTGCAATAATTGACAAAATAATTCAAAAATTCAAGGGACTCGGAATAGCCAAAACAATCTTGAAAAAGAAAAACAAAGAGGACTTGCAATTCTCATTTTCAAAACTTATTTACAGTAATCAAGACAATGTGGTGATGGCATAAGATTAGACATATAGATCAAAGGAACTGAATTGACAGTCCAGAAAAAAATCTTTATATTCATGCCCAATTCACTTGCAGCAAGGGTGCCAAGACAATTCAGTGGGCAAAGGACAGTCTTTTCAACAAATGGTGCTGGGAAAACTGGATGCCCACAGTCAAAAGAATGAAGTTGGACTCTTACCTTACACCAAATAAAAACATTAACTAAATATGAATTACAGATCTAAATAGAAGAGTTAAAACTATCAAACTAGAAGAAAACATAGGAGTGAGTGTCTGTGATCTTAGGTTAGGCAATGGTTTCTTCCATATGACGTGAAAAGCACAAGCACCAAAAGAAAATAGATAAACTGAACTCATCAGACTTAAAAAGGATGCTATCCAGAGTGTGAAAAGACAACAGAATGAAATAAAGTACTTGGAAGTGCATATGACAAAGGTTTTATGTACAGAGTATATAAAGAATTCTTAATAACTCAATAATGGAAAGACAATCTGCTATAGACTAAATATCTGTGCCTCTCCTCCAAATTCATATGTTAAATCTTAATGCCAATGTTGTGGTATTTGAAGGTGGGGCCTTTGGGAGGTGATTAAGTCATGAGGGCAGAGTCCTCATGAATGGAATTATTGCCTTCATAAAAGAGACCCCAGAGGGTTCCCTCACCCCTTCCGCCATGCAATGCACAGAAGACAGCCTTCTAAGAACCAGGAACAGGTCCTCACCAGACACCAAATCTGCCAGTACCTTGATCTTGGACTTCCCAGCCTCCAGAACTGTGAGAAATAAATTTTTATCATTTATACTATATTCACTCTATGGTATTTTTGTTACAGCAGTCTGAACTGGCTGAGATATAACCCAATTTAAAAATGGGCAAAGAATTTGAACAGACATTTCTCCAAACAAGATATAAATGGCACATAATCACATGGACAGATGCTCTACATCATTAATCACTAGGAAAATACAAATTAAAACCATTTCACACCCATTAGAATGGCTAAAAAGACAGATGATAAGTGACGTTGAGGATGGGGAGAAATTGGAACCCTTATACTTTTGCTCGTGAAGATGGAAAACAGTGCAGGCACTTTAGAAAACAGAGTTTGGAACTTCCTCAAAATGGTAGCTATGGAGTTATCCTAAGATAACTGTCTATATCAATGCTAGATAGATACCCAATAGAAATTAAAACATATGTCCACACAAAAACCTACTCATGAATGTTCATAGCAGCATTATTTATAATGGCTAAAAAGTGGGAAAAAAGCTAAATGTCCATCAACGGATGAATGGATAATCAAAATGTGGCATATTCATGCAATAGAATTTTTCTTAGCAATAAAAAAAAATGAAGTACAGATATATGCTATAAAATGAATGAGTGTTGAACATATCATGCTAAATGAAATAAACCAGTCACAAAAGACCACACATTGTATAATTCCATTTATTTGAAACATCCTGAATAGGCAAATCCATGGAGATAGAAAACTGAATAGTCAGTTGGGGAATGAGAAAAGATTGCTAATGAACATGAGTTGGGGTTTCTTTTGGGGGGGTTGTAAATGTTCTAAAATTAGACTTTGGTGATGGTTATACAACTCTGACTATTCTAAAAACCACTGAACTATAAGACAAACATGAAAACCCAGTTAGTAGTAAATAACAACAGAAACAAAAACAAATGCTTGCGAAAACAGCCCAGTACCACAATATTTTAAACAGCTGAGAAGAAGGCAGAAACTATATCTCAGGGCATGAAGGGTGAAATCATCTAATACAGGTCCAAGCACCCAGAGAGTGTCCAATAAGTCTAAACTGATGATTCGTGGCAAGGTCCTCCTGAGATCATAACATCCATCTCTCTGCCCCATAAAACCAAGCCCAGATAAGAGGGTCATTTTCAGTGCTGCATTTAAAGCCATACAAAAAACAGTTTCACAGCCTCTTTTGGTATGGTGACAGGATCCAAGTGGGATGCTAAGTGGCAGGGGCAAGAGGTTCTTCTCTGTGCCTTTGTAATCATGACATCAAGTGCTCCGATAAGCAGCTCTTGGTAAGAGATGGAGGTAGGATGATAGAGGTTCAGCTAAATGCTTCAGAGGAGAGCATTTAAGCTAGTGAGTGAGGTTTAGAAGATGCAAGAAAGAGAGGATAAAGCCAACAGCAGGCAGACAGAGTACTGAACAAGAGACAAAGTGACAGAAGAAAGGATAAGTCAGAGAAATTTTGATAAGGCTGAAGAGAGGAAAAATAGAACAAAGATTAAAGGGAAAACGAGAAGAAAGAGGTTTTTTTTAACACTCCTTTCTTTTCTCCCAAATACTGATAAATATGGAGCAAAACAAGACATTTGGCCCTTCCATATGCTCTTTGCTCCATCAGAAGAAGCACTTTAGGGCTTCCCTTGTGGCACAGTGGTTGAGAGTCTGCCTGCCGATGCAGGGGACATGGGTTCGTGCCCCGGTCTGGGAAGATCCCACATGCCGCGGAGCAGCTGGGCCCATGAGCCTGCGCATCCGGAGCCTGTGCTTCACAATGGGAGAGGCCACAACAGTGAGAGGCCCACGTACCGCAAAAAAAAAAAGAAGAGGCACTTTAAAATGCAATACTCAAAGTGATAGAAAAATATACAGTAGAGTTGGGTTAGCAATAGAGTAGTCCAATCCTGTACCACACAGTAATCCTGGAATAACACGTGAATTCCTTAGTATTTTCTCACAAATTTGCTAAGAAATAAATACAAACTATTTTCTTCTATCCAATTCATAATGAATATTAATGGTAAAAATAAGCATACAAAATGAAACAAAAATTGCATATGGTAAAGTTGGTTATTGACTAAAAATTGACAAAAGCAAAACTTTTTTATAAAATTTCTCTCTACAGAATTTGATTTAGAATAAATGGATTTGGTAGATAGAGTGTCCATAAAACAAAATTTCCAATTGTAGATGCTATAATTGATATGAATAAAAAACTTGATGAGCAAGAATTCATTTCCATTGAAAATCTTACATGGAAAATAATGATTCTGATGAGAATAATTTCAACAAAATAAAAGTGAACATTAAAAAGTTAGATATGATTTGAGTGCTAGGTAGGAAGTTGATTAAGGAATTAAATTGACCTAGTGGGAAAAAAAGAGTCTTCTCAGTGCAGATTTCTTTTGTTCGAGTGTATTCTTCTCCATGTGCTCTGGATACATTTCTGAATGTGTGTGTGCTGACACATAATGAGCCCCTCAGCATCTATTTCTGAGGAAACTTGATTTAGTTACTCTTCTTATAAACAGTTTAAATTCAAGAGAATAAGCAGCCCATCTTCCCTGGGCTTGGCATGAAGAGCAGCAGATGATCTGATAGGTTTTATTGCTTCTAATTTGGGTGACTAATATAGAGGTTCTGTTTTGAAAGCACCCAGATCTGGCTCCATTCTGGTTTAGCTAAAAACAAATTTGGAACAAAATGTACTCTTTCCCAAGAGCCAGGCCCTCAGAACCCTACTAAGGATAATTTTGAAAGGCATACGCAAACCAAGAATAGTTCAGAGTGACCATGAAGCTTGCCAAAGGCTTAAAGAAAATCGAAGTGGCCTAATTAAATTCAGACAGTGGGGCTAACAGAAGTCCTTAAATGTCAAAACGAGGGGTTCTTCCTATTCCCTGTCTTAAGATTTCCCTATGAAGGAACTACAGCTGGAGAAATAGTCCTGTCTTTTGTTCATGCCCCCTCTTACTTTTCTTTATGTGATTGGTAATTGAAAGAAGGAACGGGGAATCCTCCATTTAGCTCCCTCCTCTAACTCTTTAGAAGCCAGTTTTCCCCCCAGGAAGATGCTATCTGTACTTCTTGTTGCTATAAAATTTACAGGGGCACATACCACTCCTGTCACTTTTACCATGTCAGGAAGACAGTGATTTTTCTACCTCCGCCCTGTGAACAGATTGATAAACCTACCCCATTCTGGTATATAGAATTAATAAGTTCATTTGTCACATATGTAAGTCATTCTCCAATCCAGACTTTTGTCTCAAATAAAGCTGATATTTTGATGATTATCCTGACTCCCATTTGTTAGATGGTTTCAAACTCAGGTGGGGAAGAGAGGAATATTATTTACTGACTGCCTTAATTCCAACACACACCCCACTTTTTCCTCTTTTCCCTCTTTAGCTATTTCCTTCCGTGGAAACCTGTGGAATTTGTTTATGGTGTGTGTGTATGTGTGTGTATTTTGTTTGTTTTTCTCTTTATTTTTAGGCAAAGAAAATAAAGGCAGGAATTTGGGGTGCAGTTAGCATTTTGGAGGTCTTGTAGAAATTTGAAGCCACAGGCTTCTTTAAATTTTGAGAACACAAAATTCTATGGAAAAAAAAAGGAGATGGAAAATGACAAGAACCTGAAGTAGGTGGGGCAGGAGACGTGTTTACCAGGAACAGGCTTATTTCATGCAGGAAAGACATTTTAAATAAATAGGACATATTTCAACATGTAATCTGTGGGTGATGTAAAATAACAGCATTCTCTTGAATAAATTTCCTCTTAAAATCTCACAGCACACCCATATATTTGTGTGTGTGTGTGAAATTGATCTCAGATTTGAAAAATTGGTTTGAATCTCATAAGACAGAACTTTTAAATAAAATGGGCATTATTATTCATAGTATTACTACCTGGCAAACAAGTTGGTAGGTTTTCCTGTATCCCCAGACTATACTGGTTGTATTCAATAATGTAATGGAAAATACACTGCAAGGGAAGTATATGTACTCCAGGGACTAAATTTCTACTTATACTTGTCTTCACCATTAACATCAATAAACATCTAAAATTGTTACAGCAATTAAATACAGAAAACAATACAAAATATTTGAGAAACAAAGGGAAAAGCTCTGAAATATGAAGATGAAGAGTGCTTCTCTGGGTACACCGAGTGGCCCAAGAGGAAACTGCAAAGTGGGTGAAGTTTGTCTCTCAGCTGTCACTTCCTCTGGGTTCCTCTCTTTAGGTATTTTATAATCTCATGCCACCCTTTCAGGACTTTGAATTTGGCCTATCTTGGCTGATACAAGAGGAAGAAAGCTTTTCCCCAAACACTCCAGTCCATTCCACTTACTTCTACACATCCCTCAAGAATTAGCTGAAAGGTGTCCTTCTCTGAGTTAGAGAACCTGCTCTCTGTTTCCACAATGTCCTGTGCATACCCAAATGGGGGAAAATAGAAGGGATATCTTAGCCCAAAGGATAAACTGTGGGTTTAACTTTTGCAGGTGAAGGAAGAGTGTGAGCAGATAGTGGCTTCTGACAACCCCACAGTCACCACAGACGCACTTGTCTGCTGTGCTTTTACCAGGACTGGTCTCACTCTGTTATTCCATTCCAAGCTGAGAGAAGCTGAGAGATAAAAGCCCTCTACATGGGTATTCCTATCCATAAGAAGAGCATCCCTATTCACAGAAAATCCTCCAGCTGTTTTAACCTATATCTAATGCAAAGTTTCACTGAGATTACTAACAGGTGCAGAACCAATTAACTGATTTGCATTTTATCATCGTCACCGGCATTGTCAACAGACACTTAATGAGTATCCCTCGAGCACTGCACACTGCACTTTATGCTAAGAGCTCATCTTCCTTCCACTGGAGCACACTTTAAGTAGTCATAAGTTATTCAAATATATAAAGAGATCTGTTTATACACATAAACTGAATAGGGAAAGAGATTATGCTATAGATTGAATGTTTGTGTCCCCCCAAAATTCATATGTTAAAAATCCAATGCCCAAGGTGATGATATTAGGAAGAGGGATCTTTGGGAAATAATTAGAGTATGAGGGCTCTGCCTTCATGAATGGGATTAGTGCCCTTATAAAAGAGGCCCCAGAGCGATCACTTGCCTATCCTGCCATGTAAGAACACAGCAAGAAAGTGTTGTCTATAAACCAAAAATTGGATCTTCATCAGATGTCAAATCTGCTGGCATCATGATCTTGGACTTCCCAGCCTCTAGAATTGTGAGATATAAATGCTGTTTATAAGCTACCCAGTTTACGGTATTTTTGTTATAGCAGCCTGAGAGAACTAAGACAGATGATGTCAGTGGTGATGATGATGTTTATGATAGATATAGACAGATGTAAACAACATGCAAATGTACGAAAAGATCTGTAGTCTAGACAGAGATATATTTATGATACACCGATGTTCATACATCTTTATCTAGACCTATATGCATAAAGAGATAGAAGTGTCTAAAAACTCTTACTGGCAGCTCTTCATATTAATTAGAAGCACACAATAATTTTTATCTTACAGATTAAAATTGATTGACTGGCATTAAGAATTCTTCTCAAACAAACTTGAAATTCCTAATTCAAATGTGAGCTCCATGGTTAGAGAGAGGACAAAGGTCTTGGATGAAATCCAGACAAGAGTGATAACCTTGACTGGGGAAGTGAGTGAAGAAATTTTAAGGCTAAATACAAATAGCTGAGGAAAGAAGTAAGCCTAGATCTAATTTAATTCATCAGCCCCAAAGTAGTATGGAATTAGTTAACCTAGTACAAATGAATTCTCCAAAAGGGCTTTATTTTCAGCCTGAGTAATGGGAAGTGTATAAGCCCAGAACATGTAGAGATAGGAACCACTGGTTAATAAAAGAGTTTTCCCAAGCAGTATGTTAACATTGAACACATTTTATTTTTTTAATATTAATTAATTAAAATTAATTTGGCTGTGTCGGGTCTTAGTTGTGACACGCAGGATCTTCGTTACAGCATACGGGATCTTTGGTTGTGGCACACAGGCTTCTCTCTAGTTGTGGCACACAGGCTCTAGAGTGCTTGGGTTCAGTAGTTGCAGAGCATGGCCTTGGTTGCCCCGCGGCATGTGGGATCTTAGTTCCCTGACCAGGGATGAAACCCACGTCCCCTGCATTGGAAGGCGGATTCTTTTTTCTTTAATTGATTAATTTATTTATTTTTGGCTGCATTGGGTCTTCGTTGCTGTGTGCAGGGTTTCTCTAGTTGCAGCGAGTGGGCACTGGTCTTCGTTGCAGTGCACGGGCTTCTCATTGCGGTGGCTTCTGTTGTTGCAGAGCTGGGGCTTTAGGCGTGCGGGCTTCAGTATTTGGGGCCCACGGGCTCAGTAGTTGTGGCTCACAGGCTCTAGAGTACAGACTCAGTAGTTGTGGTGCATGGGCTTAGTAGCTCCACGCATGTGGTATCTTCCTGGACCAGGGCTCGAACCCGTGTCCCCTGCACTCTTAGGTGGATTCTTAACCACTGCACCACCAGGTAAGCCCTGGAAGGTGGATTCTTAAGCACTGGACCACCAGGGAAGTCCTAGAAGGTGGATTCTTAACCACTGGACCACCAGGGAAGTGCCTGAACACATTTTAAACAAAACAGGTTGACACAGATCACATTCCTAGGATACAACCTAGTGATACCTGGGTAGTGTACCAGATAACTAAAAAAGCTTCATACCTAATGTGTGATACATTTGTCTATTCACTTAAGTAACATGTTTTGTTTAAGGTAGGGTCTATTTAAGGACTGTTCAAAGGATGAGAGTGATGCCTAAAGAGGTGGTTAGGTCATAGAAGACATCATAAGATACAAATGTTTGAACTGATTCTGGAAGAGAAAAAGGCTAAGAGAAGAACGTGGAGGGGGTGCCCAGAACTGTTGGAGAGAAAAATATTTCAGACAATGGGAATGGAATTAACAAATGCCCTGAGGCATGAGAGAGCTTGGTTTGTTGGAGGAACACGGAAGAGTTAAGAGTGGCTAGATTATAGAGCACATGAGGGATTGTAACATCAGAGCCTGAAAAACTATACATCCCACCTTAAAGTCCCTGAGTATCCACAGGCCTAAGAATCCCATCTTTAGTGGTAGAAATCATGTGACACTCCTTTCCCCCACAATTGTACACTACTTAATATCTGGTATTTTCACCTCTGTTAGCAATGGAACATTCATCAAAACCTGAATACCAGCTGATAAACAAAAAACTGCCTTGGTTGTAAAATTACATAAACAATTTAAGTTAGAAAACATATATATATATATATATATATATCTCCCTAAGGAAAGCAGTCTTCCATTTTTACCAAATTCTCTTTTCTGTCTACTAAGGGATCAACCTCATTTTAAGCCCCAGTAGTATTCTGTCTTTCCCACAAAAGAGGGAGGGGGAAAACGTAAATTTCCAGACATGGTTTTGCACACAAATGGCAGACATAGATTTCTTTTTGTTTTGGGGTTTTTTTTGGCAGACATAGATTTCTAAAGGACGGTTTCCAACCTGTTAATAGTTTTCAATACACAACAGCTGCAATCCATGAAAGAGATAAATATTCATGGCACAAAGCATTTATATGTATCAAATGTATATTCATGAACAAATGGCTTCCCCTGCCTTTAATAGTGTTTGCCATGCAGTCAGTGAAGAATGGGCCAAGCTTCCCCTGGCTGCTACTGCTGAGTCTACCGCTACATCTCCTGAATGTCAGTTCTGCAGTGGTTACAGACAGGACAATAGCCGTGAAAAAAAACAAAAACATGTGCCCAGAATCACTCCCCACTCATTCCAGATTGGCTAGCAACCCCTCCCTGCATCAAATATTAACAGCAAATTCTATATGTCTGCCAACTTATTTTTCAGGAAAAAGCATTATATATTCAAGCCTTATGTGGCCATATGTGCAGGGTAATATCCATGGTTGACCATCCTCTTTCAAATATGCTTTGTCACAGTACTGCCCTCCCAACGGGCTTCACTCAGAATACTGGGAAGGGAATTTGCATACACTGAATAGCATTCTCAGGTGACCATCAGTGTCCAGTTGTCGTGCCCTCAATCAGAGCATTCTGTGCAGCATGGAAGCAAAAGAATGACAGTGCAAACTGTTCGACAGAAGTCTTTGTTATTCAGTAAGGTTTGCTGGATGGCACGCGCTTTTGAAAACTGGCATACTGTTTGATAAAAAGTGTGTTTGCTCCCTTAATTTCTCCAGGAGGGAGACAAGAATAGAATCATGTGCCTTTGGCTGAACAAGAATAAGGAGCCATTATAAGGCTTTAGGGCACTGAACAAAGCCTGCTAAAAATAAAAAATAATCATAATCATAAAATGAAAGTATTTAAATTGTATCATGCAGGCAAAGGAGCTTGTCAGCTTTGCAGACAGGTTCTCCTCTCCCCTTCTCTCCATTATTTTTGGTCAGCTCCCAGCCCTCCTTTATAGGGTCACAAGAAATGACAAAGCATGCCAAATTTCCCCTTTCTCTCTATTAGTATTTGCTGTCGATCCCCTCTAAGAGATGAGCTTTTAAGACCATAATGATAAACTGAAAATGGGACTTGATACCATTCCCTCCCGCACATTTTTATAAGGATACTAGCTGTATCTGAATTTTAGTCTGCAAAGTTAAATTACACCCAATTCCTCTTAGTAGTTTACACAATACATTGCATCAGAATCCAAGTGGTAACCTACTATGAAAAGTGAAAAAATTTTAGCTCTTTGTTTTATGAGACTGAGATTGCATATAATAAACGGTGAGGAGGAAGCACCTTACTGGATATGCCAAGCTTCCAGAAATATCATGAATTGTAGCTGTACTTGGCTAGGATGACATCATACCTCACTATAAATTATATGGTTCCAGTATTTAAAGTATAGTTTCAGTATTTAAAACAATGCCAATCTTGCCTTGGATTGTATTACGAAAATCAAACCTTCCTTAAGGGAATGTCCCCGAAATTTCCATAAATAAATAGAAGAGACTCTCTAAAGAATGACAAATCCCTGAAGACCTCCAATTAATTCCCCAGATCCCTCCCACTTCTAATTATACAATTCAGAGCATGCTGTTATCATCTTTTTCCCCTGTCTCAATGAAGAACTCAGTATATGTGTCAGATTCCTCTGCGCCAGCTTTATACATCCTTACTATGAAGAGCAGTCCACATTGTCATTTAATACCAGACCACAACTGTTACTTTATCAGAAGTAAAAATAATATAAAAGGCATAGGAATTGACCTCATCTAATCTGTCCATTTATTTGAATTATATCTTCCATGCCTATCATGTTCTGGGACTGTGCTATTTGCTATAGACACAGCATTTCTCTCAAGATGTGTTTAGTCTAACAGAGAAACCAAATGAAGTATCCATACAGTTAGAATGCAGTGTGCTAAGTGCTCCAGTGGAAGAAGCATAGGATGCTATGGGATTCGGAGAGTTTGACACTCACCAAAGGTCCCGTAACAAGAAAGCAATAAAGCTTAGGTTTGACTCAAGTTTTTCCAGGATCTTAACACTGTACATACCGTTTACATGAAATACTGATTTAGCTGTGTCCAGCCTCTCTTATATAGAACAGCTACTTGAGACCAGCCATAGGAAATTCTCTCCCCATGCTCTTAGGTCGAATTAGAATCATGTCACATGTGGCTGATCTCAGCCACAAAGCAGGAAAAGCTGAGAAGTAGAAAGTAGGAAATCTCATGACTCACTGAGTAAGGAAAACAGGAATGGCAGAAAGGCTCTGGCTATAGGTGGAGTCTGTTCCTGTTCCTATCAGGTTCTTGACTCTGCTTTGGTCTTGGGGCCCAGCTAACTGTTCTCTGCATGAATCCAAGGGCTGGAATGGCATCACTCCACCAGTTCATGGACCCATGGGGAAACTGCTGCCACGGCTCTCTACAGCTACACTTGACACTAAGCTGTTTTCTTGGGGAGGTTGGGGTGCTGGCCCAGACCCAGCCTCCCATTGGCTCCATTGCTTGGTATTCCCTGCTCTCTACCATCTGTTGGAGTCCATACTGGAATCCCTGTCATATCTCTGCCATCCTCCCCACGTTCCACAAGTTAGTGGTTAGATTCTCCATCAATTTTTAGTCTCCTACCAACCATGAGGACTAAGGATAAGATAATAAACTAATCATGGCACAGAAACTAACCACAACATCTCCCAATGTTGCACAATTGTGGCCAGCCTCAGACCCATCTCCCAAAAGCTTGGATGTGGGGGATGAGTTCTTCCCATTGGCCAACATCTTCAGAATTAAAAGGAGGGGCAGGAAGGAATGGAAACTAGGATGTGGAAAGAAATGTGACTAACCTATAAGCCAAGTACCATGCTGGGCACTTTCTAATACTTTACTTCACCAACTCAAAATAACCCTTGGAGGCAGGTATTATTGACTGAGAGAAAAGAAGTAGTGAGGTTAAATATCATTCCTGAGGTCACACAGCCAGTAAGTGCCAGACGGAAAATTTACACTAAGTCATATGCCCCTTCCACCACTGGTACTTGCCTCTGAAGACAGACGTGTCCGGATCTCAAGTTGAAAGAGAGGGTGGAGGCACCTTTCCACAGAAACTGAAAAGCAGCTTGATGTACTTTTCTGCTCTGTATGCAGAACAACAGTCCAAATACTAAAAAAGAAAGGAAAAAAAAAAGACATAAAACTTCACTGAGAAACTACTCATGTAACACAAGGAGTTCAGTGCCTCTGAGTCACCAGGACTAACAGCACTCCAGTGGGTCTGGACTAGGCTCCCCCTCCCCAGCTCCTGAGAAAACTGTTGCCCACTTCTCCCTGGAGCTATCACTGTAGGGGAAACTGTTGACTTGGGAAAGGAAGGGTGGTGGCCCAGACCCAGCCTCCCACTTGCTCTGTTAACTAGATTTGCAAAGTCCCAAATATCACAGCATAGGATCCCTTTGTAAGTGCTGGTTCTGGACTGGACCTGGAGCCCAGGGGGCTGGGAGAGACATCAGCTAAGGCCTAGATGGGATGCATAAGCACAGAAATAAAGGGAAAGAAAAATACTGAAATGGGTAGTTTCTGTGATTAGTTCACTGTGATTACCTTACCCTAGGACATAATGGATTGGTACTAAACTAACAATAGATTAAGAATCTAACCTCTAACCTATTCTGATTCCTAAAAATTTACTTCTATAAATTATTTTTAGAACTTAATTCTTTTGTTATTTGAGAATTTACAGGCCTTTCATTTTATATATATTTATATATTTTGTATTTAGTACATATATTATACATGTATGTATTTTACACATATATATTTTATATATATACATGTATATATAATTATACAAAAATAAATATGTATATATAAACATATATATAATTTATAAAATTAGCGAGCCTTAGAGAAATTCTAAATAGAATTTGAAATTGAGAAGGTATGAAGCTACTTAAGACCATTCATATTGGGAATTTGCCACTGTAGTTCTTGCAGTCATCTACAGGTATAGATGAATATCATAGTTTTTCATTGTTGGGATGGGAGAAGTTGGCTATTGCATTTAGGACACTTTTACATCTAGTAAGAATATTGCAGCTTCTACACAGATATCCTGAGCCAGTGTTCATTGTTCAGTCTCCTGACCACCATTCAAGCACCAGGGATTCTGTGCAAGACAGGCCTTGATGCCTCAGCGCAGTGGGAGCAAAGCTTTCATTTATAGGATGTACTAGTCAGGTTCTCCAGAGAAACAGAACCAACGGGAGTATATAGATATATAGAAGGAGATTTATTGTGAGGAATTGGTTCACGTGATTGTGGAGGCTTGGTGATTGGTTTAGGTGATTATGAAAAGTCCCACAGTCTGCCTTCTGCAAGCTGGAGGCCCAGGAATGCAAGTGGTGTGATTCCAGTCCAAACCCAGAGGCCTAAGAACCAGGGCCAAGGTGAAAGCCCCAGTCCGTGTCCAAAGGCTCAAGAACCAGGAGCACGAATTTCCAAGGGCAGGAGAAGATAGATGTCCTGGGACAGGTAGAGAGCAAATTTGCCCTTTCTCTTCCTTTTTCTTCTATTGAGGCCCTCAGTGTTTTGGATGATGCCTAAACCACAGTGATGAGGGTGATCTTCTTTACTCAGTCTACTGATTCCCATGCTAATATCTTCCAGAAGCACCCTCACAGACAGACCTAGAACTAATGTGTTTTTTTTTTTTTTTAATATCAAGATATTCTTTATCTGTACCGACAGGAGAATTTTGTGAACAGTGGCCATATCTGTAACAAGGAAAGCGAAAACGCTGATGTTTCACACACTGCAGGGTTTAGAGACCCATGTTAGTGGATGAAAATGCAGAGAAATCCCCTACAACTTAAGTGCTAAACTGATTACTTAGAAATACTGTTTTACCAGCTATCTCAGCATTCTTTAGCTCAGTCAAGTTGACACCTGAAATTGCCATCTCACAGGGAAATCTTTTAATTTTTAAATGCAAATTCTCACATGGCTATAAGTTACCTAATTTAGTATATGTACACACCCATTTTCAAATAACCAGTGGAATTGCTCAGTGCTACCATCCTGAGCTGAGGATTCCTTCATGGTGAAAATTCATCTCTATAGGAACTATCTGCCTTTGATCACCTAAGCTCAAGCCTAATCAATTTCTTACTGAAACCTACCTCTAGCTTGTAAGGATTCTGAGTTTACTGTGGGCAGAATGGTTTACGATATGATTTTTACTTCACTGAAAAGAAGTGACTCAGGAGATACGGGAAAACTGCCCTGAGTGGATCAAGCTGACATTTCTTGTTTCCACATCATAGAATCCAGAAGCAAGAATGTTTATATGCTTTTCCCTTGTCTTAAAAGTCCATGAAAATATAAAAAACAAGCAGACACAATGACCAAAATAGGTATTAAGTAATTGGTTTTAATTAATGAATCCTATAGATATGCCCTTGAGTAGGAAGGCATGACCAGCTAGGGGCAGGTATGTGCCTTTAGAACAAAAGCTTTCCTGATGAAGGCTGGCACAGGTGTTTGTCCTCAATGGATATGACCATGACTTTTTAGAATTAGTGGCTACAAAGGCCTGAGGGGACTGATGTCAATCTTCATGTCCAATCCTGCCACTCTCCATTTTGAAAACCCCATTGTTAGAAAGGCACGGTAAGCAAGCAGTTCTTCAGGCAGACTCATGTCGTGGTTAGAGGAACAACTGCAGCAGGTGTAGGAGGTAAATCCTCTTAGCTCTATTGTGGAAGCTCATCTTTCTCCTGTTTCCAAATGGGGGCGGGATGCCCCGCCTCTGAGGTGAGCCAGCAGCGGGTGTCAGAGCAAGGGTGCTGAGGCAACAATATTGGTATAGCAAAAACACTGTTTACACATTATGGCTTTTGTAAACTCAAGGTGAAACAAAATCAAAGCAGTTAACTAGCTCATGTTATGGCCCTCTAAGAAATACAGAAAAATTCCCATTCCAGCTATAGAATATATAGAATTCACAATATATGAACCCAAGAGGACTACCATTTAGGATTTAACACCCCATGCCTGACCTTCCATTCCTAGGTGAGTATGTGCTTTCTTATGTCTCATTTACGTTTCAGCATTGGTAAACTCTATTTTCATTTATAAAATGGACACTTTACTACAGGATGTTATAGCAGTCTTAAAGGTTCTATTCACCATTATTTGAAATAGATTTATTCCCCTTCAATGACTCCTGTCAGGAAAAAAACTAAAACTTTACTTCTCCTTCATGAGGCAGGGGCCACTTGGGGGTGGATGCAGCCAAATTATTCCCTAATATATAAATTACACTTACTTAGTGCTGGGGAGGAAAGTGGCCCATGTGTATATACAGGTCTCACACTACCAGGGGCTCTTTCATGTGATTTCATTTATTTCTCATTAAACCCCATTAGATAGGTCATGTTATTAGTCCCATTTTAGTAACATTTAATAATGAAAAAACAAAAGCAGAGAGAATATCATGTTCTCAACTAGTAAGTGTTGTACCTGGGGTTTAAGCCCTTCTGATATGAAAACCAATGTCCCTTTCATAATACCACACGTTTTCCTCCGTTATAACACCTGTGTTTATTTGTTCTTCTCTCACCCCCAGTACCCCACATCAAATATAAGGTAAGCTAGATGCTGGAGTCAGTGTTTCAAAAGGGCAGGGAGTGCTGAAGAAGCAAAGCCCCAAGATTAAAAAATAGTAATAAAGTATAGTTATTGAGAAACCTTGTAAAACAAGAAGAAGAAAGAGAGTTGGGGAGAGGAGGGATGACGAGGGAGGAAAAGAGGAAAACTTGAAATGCTGAGGGCTGTTTCCAATTTATTTTGAAAGGAAGGTCAGTGAGAACCAATACCATTTCTTTTCAAATTTCTTGTACCTTCCCCACTGGTTGTGTTTTTTGTTATCCTAGTCTTGTACCTACTTGAAGGCAGAAAAAAAAATCCTTTCAAAGATTAAAGAACTTTACTGTGGCTCTGCCGAGCTGAGGAACAATTGGAACTTGAATGAGGGGCGTAGTGTGCCTGACATCTGGGGGAGGTGCCTAAATGGAGCAGCAGGTAGTAGCAATGGAAAAGGGCAGGCTGAATCATCCCTGAGACTGCGATAAGAAGAAAAGACTTACTCTATTTCTCCTTCAATAATATAATGAGAGTTGACATTTCTTTGAGTATTTCTGTGTTCCCAAAATTGTTTTAAGCATATGATATCTGTTAATTTAATTCTCACAAAATCCTGTGCGATATGTACTATTATTACCCCCATTTTATAGAGGAAGAAATTGAGGCCCAGAGAAATAACTTGCCCACAGTTATATAAGCTGTCATTTTCCCCCCTTTTTTCTCTTCTCTCCTCCATGTTTTCAACCATTTCTTAAAGGAGAAATGTGAATTTACTTATTTCCCACTTACTCTTTAACCCAATAAAATTTGGCTTCTATCCTCTCCACTCGCCCCCAACAATACACATAAATGGGCCTTTCAGAAGCATCACCTGTGACCTCTTAACTTCCAGCTCCAGTGACCTGTTTTTGTTCCTCATCCCATTTCACTTCTCTGAAGCATTTCATAATGCGGACACTCCCCTTCCCTTTGACTGCCCAGGAGCCACCTATGCCTGGCTTTGCTCCTGTTCTGCTGGCCACTTGCCTTCAATCCTTGTTTCAGCCACTTTTTACATTTCTGGACAGCTTCCAGCTTTGTCTTTCACCCTTTTCTCTTCCAGTTCTAACGAATGGGTCTCAGGAAGACATCAGAATCATCTGGGAGATTTTTTAAACTATTCACACCCTCTGCCAAGATCCTGGGTGTTCTGATACATCCCACACCCTGCTGGGGAGTAGAAGCAGGAAGAAGTATGTTACCACTACCAGAATACCTAGTGAATTTAACCAAATAGACATTTGCAAAGAGAGAACTCATCTTTCCTTTTCTTTCCAAAAGGTTATACCTCTCTCACTCCCACCTCCAAAATAGATACTACCAAGAATCACATTTGCCTTCCTTTCCCTCAATTTTAAAAATCTTTTAAATGGTGTATACTGAAAATAATGAAAAGAGGGAAATGGAGGTGGAGAAGAGAAAAGAGAGAAATGGATGGCCCAGGCAGTGTGCGTTTCTGCAGAGCAACATTAGGGAAAAGATATAAAGGAAGCAGCAACCTTGGAGTCCACGTCTGTTCATCATGGGGGAAATGGGCTAAGACTTGTAGCCAAGTCCGCTCAGTCGAGGATGTTCTGGTGTGGAGAGAGGCTTCGTTATGCCATCTGTTGAGGTGAGAATGTAGTGTTTGGGATTTCAGCCTTTGTGTGTACAAGAGATTCCCTCCTTTAATTCCCTCCATTTAAAAATAATAATAATATCACCTATGCGAGTAGTGGTATGTCAATAAGCAGAGTTCATTAAATAGTCTTAATGAATAGTAACGCTACTCTTTATTGGGCCAAGTACTTTGCTAAGAACTTTATAGGTATTATCTCACTTAATCTTTACAACAACTCCATGAAGAAGATACCATAATTTTATTTCTTTTGCAAATAAGTCAGGAATCTTGCCAGGCACTAATCTGAAAAGATACATGCACCCCAACGTTCATAGCAGCACTATTTACAATAGCCAAGACATGGAAGCAACTTAAATGTCCATCGACAGATGAATGGATAAATAAGATGTGGTATATATGTACCATGGAATATTACTCAGCCATAAAAAAGAATGAAATAATGCCATTTGCAGCAATATGGATGGACCTAGAGATTATCATACTAAGTGAAGCAAATCAGACAAAGACAAATATTATATGATATCACTTATATGTGGAATCTGAAATATGATACAAATGAATTTAGTTACAAAACAGAAACAGACTCACAGACATAGATAACAAACTTGTAATTACCAAAGGGGAATGGGGTGGGGAGAGATAAACTAGGAGTTTGGGATTAATAGATACAAACTACTATATATAAAATAGATAAACAACAAGGTCTGACTATATAGCACAGGGAACTATATTTAATATCTTTAATAACCTATAATGGAAAAGAGTATGAAAATATATATAGTATAACTGAATCACTTTGCTGTACACCAGAAACTAACACAACATTATAAATCAACAATAATTCAATTAAAAAAATAAAATAAAATAAAATAAAGAATCTTGCCAGGCAAGAGCAGAGCAAGGATTTTAACCAGTGTTGGTTCAGCCAATGCTCTTAAGCAACGTTATTTCACATCTAAATGTGATTACCTGATATCATTAGTCACTAGGGAAATACAAATGAAACCATAGTGAGACACTAGTACACACCCATCAGAATGGCTGAAATCAATACTGGCAACACCAAGTGTTGGAAAGGATATAGTGCAACTGTAACTCATACATTGTTGGTGAGAGTCTAAAAATGCTCTAAACACTTCAGAAGACGTTTGGCAGTTTCTAATAAATTTAAACATACACTTGCCCTTTGACTCGATGATCCCACTTCTATATGCATACCCAAGAAAAGTAAAAATATATGTCCACATAAAGATGGACACTATAAGGATGTATAATACATGGCAGCTCTATTGGCAATAGCCCCAAACTGGAAACAGCCCAGGTATGTGAAGAATGAAAAAACAAACTGTGGTATATTCTTTTAACGGAACACTACTCAACAATACAAAGAAATAAACTACTAATACACTCAGTGACACGAATGCACTCACAGATATTATGCTAGAAAAAAAAAAGGCACAAAAGTACATGCTGTATGATTCCATTTGCATGATTTTCTAAAATTGATAAAACTAAATTATTGTTTTAAGAATATTTAATTAAGAATAGGGAGCTGTGGCTGTCTGAACAAGGTGAGAGGGGTTGACTGGGAAGAGGTATGGGGGAACTTTCTAAGCTACAAAAATATTTTGTATCTTGATAGGGGTGTGGGGTATATGGGTGTATCAATTAGTCAAAATTATATAGTTAAGATTAGCACATTTTAATACATGTAAACCTAACCTTAAAAAAACTATATAAAGAAATAATAATAAAGTTGGGGGAAATTGGAAGGAGGAAAAAGTATAGATGAAACAAGCATGGCAGAATATTAATGCTATTGAAGCTTGATAATAATTACGTGGGTAAATGTTATACTATTCTATTTACTTTGAATGTGTTTGACATTTTGTATAATAAAAAACTCCTAAAAAATGATTTACAAATTCTTAATATCTGTTAGAACTAAAATACAAATGAGTGGTTGGTTTGAGGCCAGATTGCTGAAGCTCAGGGCCCAGTGCAAAAAAAAAAAAGTAAACCTCATCATGTTTTTTTCCCTTCTGGGAGACTTTGATGAGTTTTCCACTCCCTGCCCTAGGGAATAGTGTGAGTGCCTCAACATGTTTCACAAGATCCTTTATACCAAACATACATACCCAAAGCACTGCATAGAGTTCTTAATGATATATTGTGTATTTACTACTTAGACCATCTCTATGAAGGTTATTATCCCATTTTATAGGCAAAAGAATTTATATCTATGAAAGGACCCAACACTGGATGGATAATAAGTGGCAGGGTCTAGAGAAAATTCAAGTTTTGGACCCCATTGTTTTTCTCCACCATTCACCCTGCTTCTTCTGTGGTAGGAAGAATTCTAAGACAGCAGCAATATTTCAACACCCTTCACATATACCCTGCTATAATACCCTCCCTTTGAGTGTGGGCAGGGCCACTGAATATTATAGTGTATCTGTAGTTACTAATACAGCTAAAGGGAGAATAGCCTGGGTGGGCCAGACCTAATCAGGTGAGTGCTTTAAGAGAAGGAAAGCGTCAGGAGGATGGTCTCCTGTTGACGTCAAAAATGAAGGATGTTGTGACAGAGCCTATGGAGCAGCCATGTGGCAAGGACCTGAAGGTGACCCCCAGGAGTTTAGAGCAATCTCCAGTGAACAGCTAGCAAAAAAAAAAAAAAAAAGTTTCTGGATCACACAGCCTCAAAGAACTATATTCTGCCAACAACTCTGTGAGCTTGGAAAAAGCCCCTGAGCCTCAGAAGAGATCATAGACCCAGGCAACTCTGCAATTTTAGCCTGGTAAGACCCTGGGCAGAGGACTCAGTTAACCCACAGAAACCTTGAGATAATAAATATGTGTTGTTTTAAGTCACTAAGTTTGCGGTCATTTGTGATGCAGCAATAGAAAATAAATCCCCCTGCCTCTCTCCCGTCCTTCCCTGTTCCTCTCAATGCTTCAGTCACTCTGAACTTTCCTTAGTTTCCTAATTAAAACATTACTTCCATGACTGTGGTTTTGCAAGGAATGCTCACTTTGCCTGGAATGCCCTTTTCCTCTTTCTGCTTATTGAATATCACCCATCCTTTAGGACCCAGATCAACTCATCCTCTCCTGGAAGCCTTGACCGATTGTCCCAGGCAGATTTCTTTCCTTTCTGTTCTGTACTCCACTGCACCCTGTGATCTCTCTCTCTCTCTCTCTCTCTCTCTCTCTCTCTCTCTCTCTCTCTCTCTCTCTCTGTCTCCCTCTAGTATATGACTTAGTTGAGAGCAAGAACTTACATTATTCACATTCATGACACTTAGAATTAGGACAGTACTTAGAACATAGTAGCCGTTCAGTAAATTGTTGATGGGTTAATGCACCTATTGTTTTCCATTCAGATGCTTCTGAAGTTTATTCAGTTTAACAAATACTAATTTTCAGGGCCTCTTACAGCTGCCATGGACAATCAAAGATTAGTGGGTCTTGTTCCCTGTTTCAAAGAGGAGGAATAAGATGTGCACACAAACAGTAATTACAAGAGGCAGAACATGACCTGTGTCACATAAAGAACTGAATCTGGTTTGCGGGATTCTCATGGAGAACGAGATTAGGGTCCACAGGATGGAGGAGAGCACACATATGCCATCCAGCCTCATGTGTATTTTATGAAACAACATCTTTCCATTATTATAACGCAGGTTGGAACAAGAAAGGGAAAAAAGGCTGCTCTTATCTCTCAGGTAGCTGGATGGTGAGCACAGCTCTCCCAACCATCTGCTGCTCTTCCTGGGCAGCTTGGAGCATGACAGCTGTGAAAATGGTTAGAGGAAAAGGCAGGTCACAGAGGGAGGGAGGGGTGTTGGGTAATGTCAGCTTTCCCCTAAGACACTGTGGACAGCAGGGCCCTGAGAGAGACACGGAGCCACAAAAGACTTGCTTGATGCTGTGTGTGGTGCTACTCAAAGGAGTGGGCTCAGCTGCTACTGGTGTGAAACCCAAGGAAATGTCCCTGCAGCTTCTGACATCAGCATCATATCATGTGGCCCACTTGCATTGTGAGTCAAACACCCACATCCTGTTGCCTTACAATCGCAATAATTTTCCCTTTAAATGACATACTGAAGAGGATATGTCTTTTTTCATTTTTTCCAATAGATGTCTGTTACTTTTCAGCACAAAGGAGCTGCGTATAAGTTCTGCAGAAGTCCACCAAATGTGGGCCAGGCTTATTTCCCCCAGAAAGCTCTGAAGCTTGTGCCACGTGCCAAACGGTAACTCAACACACTTAATCATTTGGTATCACTTAAGTACTCTCTTCTTTCAAAAACTCTCATCTACTTACTTTGTACCATTCAAATAAACTTGCAGAGGATTACAAAGAACATCTGTAATATTAAAATCCACTTAAAATTTAAATCAACTAATCATTTTGATCCAGTTGTTTCTCTGAGCTTACAAAATGTGGTGGATATAAAGTTACCATTACTGTTTAACTCGATTCCGTGTTTTTGAACTTTATCCACTTAATTGACCAGGCTCAAATAATCATCAGATTATTGGATCAATCTAAGTACTCATAGTGAGCTATTTTGAATTGAACTATTTTAGCTCTGGAGGGGAGGAGAGGATGGGAAAAGAGGTCAAGACTTATTGGAAATAAACCAAGACTGTAGAGAAACTTATGCTTTTTTTCCCCTAGTTTAGAATACGTCCTCTGTTCATACTTCTTTGAATCATTTCTGAGCTAAATTTGATAGTACCCTGGTTACCTGGGATAAGGGTCGCAGAGAAGCACCTCCCTTGGCAGCCACCTCACTGTGGGACTTTCCAAGGCTTTTCCCAGTTTCTAATGCACTCATTGTAGTGATGATGACACACGTCTTGGCAAAATGTCTCCGTGTTCAGAAGTAGAACAGCTCCAATGTTCTTGATTCTATTTTAGACTTGTATTAAAGTGATCTGCCCACCACAGCCTGACTCCTTTCAACCTCATCTAATTTTTTCAGACCTAGTTTGGTCAGCCATACTAATTTCATAGGATAAAGAGATAATATTGCCTTCTAGAGTTGGAGCTAAATATTAGAGACTATATTGTGTTAAGCCATAAATTTCCAAACATGGTCGTCTCATTTACGTTGGTAGATGCTTATGAGGCTAGCACTGGTTTTCTCACAAAATGGCACATGAAACACAGCTTATAAAAATATACCCACGATGTGGAAGGTATCAAGGAGCCCTTATGAAATATTCGACATTTTGCTTCTGTTCATTAGCTGGTTTTAACCTTTCTTAGCAGACGTTTGTAATGAACCATAGGCTGGCCAAACTAAATTCCAAAGCCTGAAAGATCATTTGTGATGGGAAACAGGACAAATAAAAGGGATATTATGCAAAGCAGATAATCCTTAACTTTCACAAGTTAATCTCTCAAAAAAAATGTCATCATACTTTCATTTACTATATAGTAACACCCCTTTTGCAAGTAGGTACATCAACTGATTAAAAAAACACTTTTTAATTCTCTAATGGGGGGTACTTTTTCACTCACCAACAGCTTAGGTTTGGAAACGCTTATTTATGTCTGTATAGCTGAGTTTGTTTTATCACATCCTCTCCCTCTTATTTTATTAAATGAATGAAAGTGAATAAATAATAATATTATGAATTGTACACTTTATAAACCCAATATGATTGAAATAGAGATGAAATCATTATAATAAAATAGCATTAGATAGTTATTGTACTAAATCAGGTCAACTGTTCATTCAACTGTTTAAGAAAAGTAAGTCACCAAAGGTTATTCTAACAGAGATTTATTTAGGAATATCATAATATGTATTTTAATCTCTGAAAATAAACTAATATCTATTTAGTTTTCATACTTTAGATTGTTCTGCTTATTTTCAGACACATATAATGTACAAAACAGGGTATTATAGTTGTTCAAAAGATGGATTTAGAAATCAGACAGATCTGAATTGAAAACCAGCTCCTCTACTTACCCAATGCAAGTTATTAATTATCGTTGAGTCTTAGTTTCCTCATCTGAAAAGGATCACCAAATTTGTTTGTTAGAGTTTTTTTTGAAAGGGAAAAAGATAACATATTTTTGGATATAGAAGACCTATCATCATGGTACTTAGCATGTATATACATAGATCAGATATATATATATATCTAGGATGGACCTAGAGTCTGTCATACAGAGTGAAGTAAGTCAGAAAGAGAAAAACAAATACCATATGCTAACACATATATATGGAATCTAAGGAAAAAAAAAAAGTCATGAAGAACCTAGGGGTAAGATGGGAATAAAGATACCTACTAGAGAATGGACTTGAGGACATGGGGAGGGGGAAGGGTAAGCTGTGACAAAGTGAGAGAGTGGCATGGACATATATACACTACCAAATGTAAAATAGATGGCTAGTGGGAAGCAGCCGCATAGCACAGGGAGATCAGCTCGGTGGTTTGTGACCACCTAGAGGGGTGGGATAGGGAGGGTGGGAGGGAGGGAGATACAAGAGGGAAGAGATATGGGAACATACGTATATGTATAACTGATTCACATTGTTATAAAGCAGAAAGTAACACACCATTGTAAAGCAATTATACTCCAATAAAGATGTTAAAAAAAAAAGAAAATAGAAAGAGAATAGTAAAATTAATCCTAATTCTAAAAAAAAAAAAATCAGGCATTCAGGCTGCAGCACTCCAGGCACTAATTCCTCCCATCTTCAAGGTTAGGACTTGGAGAATCCACTGGCTCATTTTGCAGAAGATGACACTGAGGCAAAGCGAATGCAAAGTTCGCTAAAATACTAGACCTATGGAAGCTGTTGTCCTACCATCAATGTTTTCTTCTCTGAAGGGAGACAATAGCCAGGAGAGTAATAGGAAGGTTGTTCACCTGAGTGGAATATCAGACCCAGATAGGAAGAGTAAAAGTCCATTACAAAGACAGGTGGTGGGGCTGATGCAGAAAAGAATGTGAAAGATATGGAAGGATACAGAACCTTAAAGAGGTGAAGACTTTATCTCTTGGTTTCCTTTTTCCCTGTGTTATTCTAGAAGGAATAGCTGAAAATTGGGAAGTTCCGTGTGAGCTTTGGAGTCAGGACTGAGCCCAAATCCCTGGTATATGTGAGTCGTGAAGCAAGACATAATCAACTTGGAGAATTTCCATTCCATGCTTAGGTTAATAAATGGGCCTTTTTTTTCTTTTCTGGATATACTGCTTTGAGCTCTTGTAATACTTAATTGCCACAATGAGAAATAACAAGAAAATTAATAAGGCGATGCTTTTAAGATTTTCCTGACAAGTTTGAAAAGCAGATCTAACTGTAGACATTTATCAGTGATGAACTATTGAACCCTGGGGAGTGACTGGTTGATGCTTACGAACAGCAGCTATAGTCACCTGACAGCTGATGACTTCCAAGGAAGTCATATGGTGATGGTAAGTATTAGCCTTCGGCCCAAAAAATCTATTTTATATTTTGACCAATGCATTTGGGAAATTTCTGTATTTTACATGTAGGTCAATAAAATATAACTCAAAAATTTAAAGAAACAATTATCAGTTTTATTTTAAAACTTGAGAGGATGGGAATTTGACTAACATAACTACAGAGAAAAAAATAGAAGGAAAAAATCTAATCACTTATAATGTTTAAAATCCACTGTTTCAATTTTGTTCCAAATATCACAATCCAGGGAAGGGTAAATCATTTGTTTTGGGTTATTTATTCATTCGATCTTTAAAATAATTTTGAAGTACTTTCTTTCTCGGTACTATCCTGAGGCATAAGCACAAAATCAAAAGAAAATATTAATTAACTTGCATAATAGTCGATACTGTTACAATTTTACAGCTTAAAATAGTACATGAAAATAGCTTTTTAAAATTCAACCATATTAAAAGTTCCTGTCTTATGGAGAATTCTAATTTTTAAAAGGTACTTTGCATTGGGCCCTGATGACCAGAAACTGTGTTTAAGTCAAACTGACCCAGGGCTGTAATCTTACTACTTTTGACAGAGAAAAATAAGAGCATGGTAATCACTGGAACTATTTCATCCAGAGCAGCCGAGCTGTATTTATTTCCATCCTAATGGAGAATCATTCTGTGAACAGGATTGTTTGTTTCTTTGCAGGCATGACTCCCTGGGGAAGGAGTTCCACTTAATCACATCTGTATCTCTCTCAAAAAGACAGAAGTCCTATACAATATAAAGGCTTAATACTAATGAGAGTAACTATCATTTATTAAGTACCTACTATGGGCCCGTAATCGTATTTTCTCCTTTGATCCTCATAACAACATTTTAGGAGGGCATGATTATCCTCAATGTACAGATGGAGAAACTGAGGCTTCATAAACTTACATGCCTTGCTTAACAGTGTTTCTATCCCATAACACTTATAGTGATCATGCCTACAGTCATTATTACTAAAAAAATGAAATGACTTGATCCTGGAATTGTGTTGTAGCATGGAAGCTAGAAGCTCATTATTTCACACAATGGACTATCTCATTCACTGAAACGTTAACACCCATCTGTGATTTTGCATAAGGTGCAAAAGAGCTCTGGTAAACCAAGCAGGAGTCCTGACAGCCTTCAAATATATACTTGGATAAGTTTCCTAGGAGTAGTAAACCACAGAACAGTGCTTTGAAAAGTCCATCCATGATGTGAATAAATGTTTGTCCTCAGATTGGAACCTCTGCGTTCATAAGCAGTCATTCTTCACTGGGTCCTAAAGGGAAATCTCTTAATCGAACAGGTTTTTCAATCAGAACAGAATGACAGGCCAGTCAGTACAGTGCTAGTGATATACTTCCCGCAGAAAGCTAGAGTGTAGGTTACTGTTGAATAATGGAATCTGGAATCTCAAACTGCCGTGCCTTTCCCTGCAGGTCTGTAAAGGGATGGTATATTTCCCCCCTTTTAGAAAACTTAAAAAAAAAAAAATTACCTAATTTGAGCATAAGAATGGGAGTCAAATGATTCCCAATGAACCATATGACATTTTAAAATAATGTCTTTGCCCAGTTTGACATGAAATATATGACATGTCCCACGTGCTTCTTCCCTTAATGAAAAGCGCAACACTATCCACCACTACCTAGGTTCCTGCCTTTCTTCCTTTTCTTTCCCAGCTTTTGTCTCTTTTGTGTCAAACCTCTCACTGTGCAGTGTTAATCTCTCTAAAGTCATTGGGTGCTTATTGTTGATTTTTGCCATTTAAATAAAGCATTATATAGGGAAAACATGTTTTAAAAAAACTAAGATCATTGATATTCAAGTACATACACACAAAGCAAATGAAAGAGTTTAATCAAACCATGCTGTTTTCTGCGAAGTGTTAGATTGGCTGACAAGAGACTATTTTATAATTTTACCTAATGCTTTTTATAGAAGATTTTTAAAAACCCCATTATTATCTAATTCTAAAGAATGAGCAATTCGACTTTTTCTGGAAAAAGATAAACACACAAATCTGTTCAAAAGGAATAAAAAATAGTAACATTTAAACCTTGCTTCCAGAATACATATATATATTTTTAACATTTTGTTTTAAAATTTATTTTATTTATTTATTTTTGGCTGTGTTGTGTCTTCGTTGCTGCTCGCGGGCTGTCTCTAGTTGTGGCGAGCGAGGGCTACTCTTCGTTACGGTGCGCTGGCTTCTCATTGTGGTGGCTTCTCTTGTTGTGGAGCATGGGCTCTAGGCATGCAGGCTTCAGTAGTTGTGGCGCACGGGCTTAGTTGCTCCGTGGCATATGGGATCTTCCCAGACCAGGATTCGAACCCGTGTCCCCTGCATTGGCAGGCGGATTCTTAACCATTGTGCCAGTAGGGAAGCCCCAGAATATATTTTTTTAAACATTTAAAGAATATTCTATTTAATGTCTTATATTTGAATGTATGTTTTAATAGCTCAGTTTCTGAAAAGGAAATATAATATTTAAATCTTTGTCAATAGTTGAGAAATTATTCAGAAATACGATGAATTATACCCATTCCCAATAAATCCTTTCATAGAGTTTAGCAATGTATTTGAAAAGAAAGGTACCTTTAATTGTCTGATAGGGCCTCTGTGAATTCTGAGATTCCCATGCTTTTTCACCTAAATCAAAGTGAAATTTACCCTGGCACAGCACAGACCTCAGGCACCACTCTACTGTTCCATGGAACAGATGTTTTGGAATTCACATAATGATAGACAGACTTCTTCTATGAAAGGTTTCTAGAATGAGGGCTTCGGTGAAACTGGTCATGCCTGTATTAAGACCTTTCACTCAGCAGGACAATATTTGCATTTTCGCACTTATCTGGCAATCTCATCTTTTTTTAAAGAAAATTTATTTATTTATTTATTTTATTTTTCACTGCGTTGGGTCTTCATTCCTGCACACAGGCTTTCTCTAGTTGCAGTGAGCAGAGGCTACTCTTCGTTGCGGTGCATGGGCTTCTCATTGCAGTGGCTTCTCTTGTTGCAGAGCACCGGCTCTAGGTGCATGGGCTTCAGTAGTTGTGGCATGCAGACTCAGTAGCTGTGGCTCGCAGGCTCTAGAGCGCAGGCTCAGTAGTTGTGGTGCACAGGCTTAGTTGCTCCACAGTATGTGGGATCTTCCCCGACCAGGGCTCGAACCCGTGTCCGCTGCCTTGACAGGCTGATTCTTAACCATTGTACTACCAGGGAAGCCCTGGCAATCTCATCTTGATTTAAAAAAAAAAAAGTCAAGTTTCTTTTAACTTAATTGCATATTCCATTTTTTTCAAATTACATTCCTAACATTTAGAATGTTGAGTCATCAAGACTGAACGTAAGATTTAACATTTTTCTGAGCTATCATCTCAGATAATAGTTAAACGAAGAAATACATCAATCAAAATCCATCATAAAACAAAGACCTTTGAATAACTGGCACCCCAGCCTCTAAACAAGCAAGAGACACAAATGGGTGACCTCTCCTAGGCTAAACTCTAGATGACCCCAGGAGGGCACTCCTGGCATAAAAGGGTACAT